>NC_141535.1:197647500-197947500 GCF_021556685.1 Rattus norvegicus | reverse complement strand
AACCTAGATCTATAAGCAATGTCATTAGGACCATCAATGAAATTTGAATTCAACATTGTTCTGCATCGAGGTTAACTTCCCAGCTACAATGTTGTACTGTGGTTATGTGGGAAAAAGTCTGGATTTTTTTTAAAATTAAGTATAGATTGAAATATTAAGTGGAAAAATGATATTATATCTGCAATTTACTATCCAATGTATCAGAAATTGTACATGCATATGCATACACTCACACACACACACACACACACAGAATGAGAAAGCAAGAGAGAGAGAAAGAGAGAGAGAGAGAGAGAGAGAGAGAGAGAATACAGAAATATATGGAGATGTAAATCAAGCCAAGGAAACTGATTGAAAAGGTAATCTAAGAATTCTTTGAAACTCTTCTACAAATTCAAAATGATTTCAAAATAAAACGTTGGGTCTGGAGAGGTGGTTCAGTGGTTAAGAATGTCGTCGCTCTTCCAGAGGACCCAGGTTCAGCTTTTCGTGCCCATGTGATGCTAACCTGTGACTCCAGTCCCAGAGGATTCGGTGCTCTCTTCTGGCCTCCTGGGCACTGTGTGCACATAGTGCACAGACGTACATGCAGACAAAACACTCACATGCATAAAATGAAAAGAAATAAAATAGTGAAATCATAAATAATGAAACTGCACACTATAGCGGAATGCTTTGAACTCGGGCAGGAGGGACACATAAGAGGTAGAGGTGACAGCTGTGAGAAGGAGGCAGTAATGTCAGGGAGTGAATGGGTTTGGGGTCTATGGAAACTTTGGATCGGGTTCTGATCTTGTGTTCAGCCAGTCAGGGGATCTGGAAGAAGCCATCTCACCTCACTGAACCTCCACTGACAGGGTGGAACCCCTCAGGAGTACCATGCAGCTTTAAATATTAACATAATAATATATGTCACAGAACTCCCTGAGCCCCGAAATGTGACAGCAGGCATGTCACAATAGTATTTTGTTTCTCTCAGGAAACTACAGCCCATGGATGCCGAGCTGTCCCCTTTATCCCCGGGCCTCTCAGCTTCTCATCCAAGTATCTCCATGAAGTAGTTCTCAGGGAAATGACCTCTCTTATGGACTGGGAACTAAGGACTTCGGGCTCCCAGAAAGAGGTGCTGTTGGCATAGCCACCACAGCGTGGCTGTGTGTAATTGTGCTCGTGTGGGCAGCTGTGTAAGTGCACATGTCTTGGAAACCTTGGTTTCCGACACTCTCTGTGTAAGCAGAGATGCTGTGGGGCTGATGTATGTTGTTACAGATCCATAAACATCTGCTCGAGTGGCCTAGGTAGTCCCTTCTGGAAGGAAAGTCCTCTGCTTTTGTCACGCGTGACAGAAATACTCAAAGTGCTATGTACAATCAAGCTACTCTGACAGCTTAGGAGGCAGGGTCCTAATGCTGCCCACCCACCCCCTGGCAGACAGCAGTGTGTACTGATGAAAATCATTGCTGAGGTCTGAACACTTCTCCAAGCCTTTCACCCACACTCCTTCATGTAACCCTCAAAGCCACAGCAACCTGGGCTGCTGATTACTGACAGATCAGAACTTGCCCTGGTCTGGTCTAGGATTTGCCATAGGCCACAGAACTAATAAAGGGCACCCAAGGGAACAAACTGGGGACTTTAACACTGTCCCTTACACAGGCATTTTTGTCTCCGTTTGAACCCTTTCTTGGACCCCTTGGAGAGGGGGCTCTCTTTCAGGTGTCCTTGATTCTCTGCACTTTCTTTTCCAATCACGAGACTCCCCTGCTAGTCCTTGCTCCCTGAGAATGTGCTGCTCTGGGGCTCCTGCTCCAGCCGGTTCAGCCATCCCTTCCTCCCTGGACCCCACCTTCCAGCTAGAAACACAGGAGTTCAACATCCTAGTCCCTGACGCCAGGGCTGTCACTCCCTCCCTGTTCCGGAGCCAAGAGAAGAAAACAAAGACTAGCATCATGTGGGGACAAGGAACAAAGATGCCACCGGCTCCAGGAAGCCGCAGACATCACTTAAGTGGCCCCTGCTTCCTGGTCCGGTTGCTATGTCTTCCTCTATCTCCTGTAGACATCCCCTTCCCTCTCACTGTTAGCAGGAAGAGCAACCCTGGTTTCTAGTCTGTTCCTGTGTCACTGGCTTGAGGGAGTTCAGTTGAGGCAAAGTTGTCCCCAGGTTCTGTCAGCCCTGAGCACTGCTTGGCTGCAGACAGACAGATGGCTCCCAGTCTTCAGACAGAGCAGAGCCCAGTGGTCTCTGCTGAGCTTCTTAGGAAAGTCGCTGCCTTAGTCATTACTGAGATGACTCTGGTGGTGTGACCGACGTGCCTGTGACAGTCCTAGGTCTCATCACTGTTCTAAGAGTCCTGAGCAGAGGTTGGAGACTGGGGGTGAGGGGTTACGAGTGGGGATGAGGGTAGAGGGTATTTTCTGGTTTGTTGGAGAAGATCTCAGACCTAGGTCATGCACTGAAACCTACCAACGCTGGCCCAGTTGGTAGGAGTCTGGAAATCTGATCCGCATGCGGCCTGTGGATGCCCTTGAGCAAAGTGTCTTCACAGGGACGCAGCCTCCTCATCTGTGACACAAATTCTGAGTGCCCTTTCCTTCCATGTGCTTCTACTTAGAGCCAAGGGCTGGTTTCTAAGGGCTGGAGCTCAGCCCAGATGGAGCTCAAGTCTAGAATTCAGACCACTGTCTATGCCTCATTCTCTGCCGCTTCTGCAGGGCTGTCCTAGCAGTCTGGCAAGCAGGGTGCTGTATGTAGCCTGCTCTGTTCAGCAGGGGCAGGACCACTGCCTGGCATTGCAGCAGCTGGAGTCCTGAGAGGTCTAGGGACTTACACTATTTCTCATGGCAGTGCTGTGTGGGAAGGACAAGAGCGAACAGATCCACTCCTCTCCTACCTCTGCCAGAAACTCGAGGACATGTGCTTGGGAGACCTCAGGGCTCCGTGAGAACTCAGTATGGAATTCTTGTGAGGGGTGGATGAGACCCGAGAGGAGCACCTGGTAGAAGACTCAGTCAGGCACAGCAGAACTCCAGCCTCCTCTCTCACTAAATCAAATGAGAGAGAAACCCGTGATATTTTACAGGTTCCATCCAGGTTTGACACTTTAAAACTCTGAAAGTAAAGAGTCAGTTTACTAAGCAATTCTGGGCTCCCTTGAACTCCTGGGGTCAGGCAACTTGCCCCAGGTGCCACCAGGCTGAGCCTCAGGCCAGGGGTGAGGAATTCCAGAAAACTGTCATCTCTTCCCTCCCGCCTCCCAGCACCCCTATTCCCTAAGGATCAGAAGACCTGCCATTTCCCCATCCTACAGGAAACCAAACCCAACTGAGCCCAGGGGCACACTAAAGTGGCCAAGGGCCAAGAGAAACAGCTGCCTTGGGTGTCATCTTGCTGCAGGAGTGGAGAGGACCTGGACTTTTAAGGTCCCCTTTGAGACTTGGTAGGTAATGTGAGCCTTTCTCCTCCCATTGCCCTGGGAGAGAAAGTTGGAATGGTCCCCAGAACTGGGCCAGCACTGGCCCCAAAGTAAGTCTATTTCACCAAGCCCCCAGATGGTTAGAGCTGAGTTTCCATGTGTGAACTCAAAGCTTGTGAGCAGAAGGCAGCCTCTGAGAGAAAGAGAGCCCAGAGAGCCAGGGGAGGCAGCCACCAAGCTGTTTCCCCCACACACAGACAGGGTATTGATCCTGCCTGCTCACCCCCGCCTTCTCCCCACTTCACGGCGCAGCTAATGGCCTGGAAAAGACTGGCCAGCTGTTCCCCAGCTGTGACATAATGAGCTCAGGGACGATCAATGCCGTTCCGGTCTCTAATTAGGCCGGGAACTGGCTGGGGTGAAAGTGTGGCCTGTTTCCTGAGGGTGCAGCTTCCACACCAGTCCCCAGCTGCATTTTGCTGGCAGCCACCTGGGCTCCTGCATCTGCGCCCTGGAGGAATAGACAGGGCCCTCCAGTGGCCGTTGGGAGGCTTTCTGGCCCAGAATTCTGTCTTGGGAGGCTGAAGTAGGGGCTATGGAATCTCTCTCTCTCTCTCTCTCTCTCTCTCTCTCTCTCTCTCTCTCTCTCTCTCTCCCTCCCTCCCTCCCTCCTTCCCCCCTCTTCCTTCCTCTCTCCCTCTCTCCTCTTCCTCCTCTCTCTTTCTATCTCTGTCTCTCTGCCTGTCTCTGTCTCTCTTCTTCCTCCACTCTTTCTATCTCTCTCTGTCCATCTGTCTGTCTCTCTCCCTCCTTCTCTCTCTCCCTCCTTCCCTCTTTCCTCTTCCTCCTCTCTCTCTTTCTATCTGTCTGCCTGTCTCTGTCTCTCTTCTCCCCTCTCTCTCTCTCTCTCTCCCCCTCTCCCTCTCTCCTTCCCTCTCTCTCCTCTTCTTCCTCTCTATCTCTGTCTCTCTGCCTGTCTCTGTCTCTTTTTTCCTCCACTCTCTCTATCTCTGTCTGTCTCTCTCCCTCTCTCTCTCCCTCCCTCTCTCCTTCCCTCTCTCCTCTTCCTCCTCTCTCTTTCTATCTCTGTCTCTTTGCCTGTCTCTGTCTCTCTTCTCTCTCTCTCTCTCTCTCTCTCTCTCTCTCTCTCTCTCTCTCGTGTGTGTGTGTGTGTGTGTGTGTGTGTGTGTGTGTGTGTGTGTGTGATGGCTCCCCCCATTTGCTGTCAAATCCTATTCTTTGCTTGCAGTCACTCTGTTCAGTAGTCTTCAACCCTGATCCCCTCCAGCTCCATAGGCCCGAGGCTCTGTCGAGGACTCTCCCAGACACAGGTCCCAGATGCCCAAGCCAGAGGCTAAAGGCAAGTCTGGCTGCTGGCCCAGCCTCCCTCTGCTATTTATACCCTCGTCCAGGGAGGCAGGGATCAGCTTCTCAGTGCATTCACTGCAGGGGAGGAAGTAAAAGGTGTACATTCAGGCAAAAACAGGAATAGAGTGGGGAACTGACCCAGAGCTCGGAGGAAGAGAGAATGGGGTGGGGCAGAGGAGGGAAAAAAAAAGCCAAACAAGAAAGGCAGAAAAGGTGAGAAAATGGGACCCCTTCGAAGAAGCTGAGCTTAGGGACAAGAACCAGGACAAGTCTTGTGCTTGGAGGGTCAGGCCCCAAGAGCCAGATCAGATGCCCCACCAGGGAAGCTGAGGTGCCACAGAGACTCTCCAGGGGCCTGGTGTGTAATTTCAGGACCAGTAAGAGAATGGACGGGGTCAGAAGGGCACAAGACAAGAACCACGGGTGTGTGGGAGGAGCTGCCTTGGGGGACGAGCAGGCCAGAGAATTGTGCTCTAAAAGTACAGGGGGAGCTGAGAGCAAAAGTCAGAAGAATAGAAAAGGGGTTATTTTAGGAATCCTCAAGAAGGTTCTGGAGGGAGGGGGGCCTAGGATTTCTGTAGCCGCTAACTCAGAGCAAGTCAACATGGCCGCCATGTTTTATATGGGTAGCGTGGGTTGAAGAGTGTACATTCCCAGCTCTTGCTCCATTTGAACCTTCAAACAGAAATCAGTCAGACCCAGTTGATTATGGTTATCCCTTTCTTGGCCCATCCTCGGCTCTTGGGCACTATTTTTCTCTGGCCGTGATTCCAAGACCAACGACCCATTTGGAGAGATCAAAAGTGCCCACTTTCGCTCAGTGACCAGGCAGTGAGCCTCTGAAGCTGTCAGGACCATGGAGCCAGGAGCTACCCAAAGACCACAGCTGTTGACTCAGGTCAAAATACACACAGGAAAGGACATTCCTGACCAGTAGTCTCAATTCAACTAATCATCAGAAGCTGGGGCTTAGGGAAGCTAACCTTTCACACAGGGGTGCTGCGGGAACATCAGTTTATCAAGTCCACCTCACGGCCTTTTCTCTGAGGAGATCTGACCCTCATGTCCAGCCTTTACAGATGAGTTGCAGCCATGTGAAAAGGTGCCCGCAAGACCACAAGCCCCCAGGATAAAGAAAGCAGGTGTGGGGTTGGCAAAGAGAAGCCACGTACTCAGACACTGCAGTAACTCTTCAGAGCTCTGTGGCCAACACTGCCCTCTTGTGGTTAAAATCGACCAGTGCAGGCTGAGGGTCCCGAAACATCGCAGCTTCGTTCGTTCTCTTTTTCTATCTTGATCCTTCTTATCCAGGGTCCCCCTGCCTCAGTATGAAGCAGGTTTAGACTCTCTGAAGATTATTCCCGAGAGTTAGTCTGTAAGAAAGACAGATCCCACATACCATTCTTTATCACGCACTCTGAGGGGGCATTCGCAAGACATCTCTGGAGCCGCGCAAGGAGCCGTTCAAAGTTAAAGATCTCGGATTGTAGTCAGATGGGCATGATAGCCAAGTAAGGCAAGCTTCTGACTGTACGTGGACCAGAAGTACAGGGAAAGAACTGGGAGGAATGGTGAGTTGCTGGGGAAAAGATCATGAGGTGGTAGCCAGGCTGCAGAGGGAAGAGTCTGGTTTCTCTAGGGCCCATTTGGGCCTGGTTGGGTTGGGCTGACCACGGGACACAGTTACACAGAGACATAGACTCCAAGATGAAGAGACCAGACACCCGGGGCTGGTTTGGTTCTTTCCAGGGAGGAAGTCAGCCCAGCTCTTAGGCCAAAGCTAAAGTTGGTCTTCAGTTGGGCATAAGAAGCTGGAATGACCATCTGTGTGGCCTTGGGTGCCACATCTCTGTGGACCAGACTGGGGGGCTTCTCATGACATCCGGAACCTAAACGGGTGATTTCTAAGTACTCAAACTGCTCCTTTGTCCCTTTTCGCCTCCTCCCAAAGAACAGTCATGCAGCCTGCACACAGTTACGTGGCCGAAATTCTAAAGGATCCACTGGAAACCTGAGGATCATTGATCTCCAGGTCTCCTCCCCTCTGACCTGTCCTGCTCTCTGTGTTCCGTCTGACTTTCCTTTTCCATCGGTCCCGAGTCCTAGCTCCTTCATGATATAAACATTTTATGCTCTTTCTCTGACCTCAAAACTCAAGGCAAAGCTTAAGTGTCTAGTTTAGCCTCCCTTTCTCTGGGACTTATTTAAGTTCAGCTATACTTAACCATTGACTCTCAAAGATCACTGGGAATAGGCCCCCATTTCCCTGCCAACATTTTACTGTATTGATTTCTAAGTCTGACCCCACAGTCAGGCTCACAAGACCCCTGTAACCCTGTAGAGCTGCCTGTCTATTCTCCCTTCTTTCCTACGAGCAAATTATTTTCCTGTAAAGTGAAACAACTCAAGATGGACGTCTTGATAATTCCTTTTCTCTTTTTCATCTGCCTTCCTTCCTTCTTCCTTCCCTGCCCTCTCTCTTTCTTCGTGTTTGTGTGCGTGTGTGCATGTGTGTGTGTGTGTGTGTGTGTGTGTGTGTGTGTGTGTGTGTGCGTGTGTATATATCTGTGAGTGGTCATGAGTGACTAGTGCATGTGCACATGTCTATGCACGCATGTGGAGGCCAAAGAGCAACCTTGGGTGTCATCTTTGGAAATGCTTTACATCTCTTTTGAGACAGGGTCTTCCGTGGGCTAAGAACTCACCCTTTAGACTAGACCAGCTGTTCCAACAAGCTCTGGGGACCCCTGTCTCTCTGCATCTCCGGTGCTGGGGTTGCAGCCCTCCTATCATTCCTGCTTCTTTTACATGAGTTCTGGGGGTCAGGCTCACATCTGCTTGTACCACAAGTGCTTTAACTTGAGCCATCTTCTCAGATCTTTTCATTCTTTGAGACAGTCTCCAATGTAGCATAAGCTAACCTTGAATTCATGATCCTCCTGCCTCGGCCTCTTGAGTGCTAGGATTACAAGGGTGTATCTCCAATCAGGGCTCTTGATATGCTTTTTTCTTTGATTGAAAATGGGCTTGTTTTTCCATACAATTCATCCTGATTACAGTTTCCCCTCCCTCTACTCGTCCCAGTTCATCTCCCACCTCCTCTCATCTGGTTCTATCCCCTTTCTGTCTCTCATTAGAAAACAAAAAGTGTATAGTATAATATAATATAATAAATATAATCAAACACATCAGAATAGGACAAAACAAACTGAAGGAAAGAGCCCAAGAAAAGTCACAAAAAATACAGATGTGGAGACTAACACACTCAGACTTACACACTCAGACTTTTACACAGTCAGACTTACACACTCAGACTTACACACTTAGGAATCTCATAAAAACACAAAACTGGTAACCATAGTAGATAGACAAAGGACCCATAGGGGGAGGGGGAGGGGGAGGGAGAGGGAGAGACAGAGACAGAGACAGAGACAGAGAGAGAAGATTAAGAAACAAAATCTCCGGCACCACATTGTGGAACAAGGAACCACCAGAGCTGCTGCTGGGTTTGTTTTCCGCTGCCGACACTGCTGGGCACGCTGTCTGCCCTTGAGAGGAGTTTGTTCCCCAGTGAGACTCCCTTGGAGGAAACTGAGGGTGTTTTCATTTGCAAGTGGCTCTCCACTGGAGACAGCTAACACTGACACCTGACACTGCTTGGGTGACTGAGAACCTGAGACGAGACAGCTTAGGGGCCTCTGGTAAAGCCGAGTACTACTGTTCTATTAAAAGAATGTAGCCAAGGACTCAATGACATTCTGCCACACTCACAGATCCGTGCCTTGCTCAGCCGTCATTAGGGAAGCTGATGGGCACAAACACAGAGACACAAAGCCAGACAATATGCAGACAGTGAGGGACCCTGAAACACTCAGCCTTAAACAGATGTCTCCATCAAATCTCTTCCCTCAGGCCTCAGGGAACCATGAGGGCGGGGAAAAAAAATATAAGAACCAGGGGTTGGGGATTTAGCTCAGTGGTAGAGCGCTTGCCTAGCAACCGCAAGACCCTGGGTTCGGTCCCCAGCTCCGAGAAAAAGAAAAAAGAAAAAGAAAAAGAAAAAAATATATATAAGAACCAGAAGGGATAGAGGACACTATGAAATCAAGATCTTCTATACAACAGAGTCGTCCAGCATAATGGTTGTGAGCCACCATGTGGTTGCTGGGAATTGAACTCAGGACCTCTGGAAGAGCAGAAACCGCTGAACCATCTCTCCGGCTCCCCAATATGCTTTTTTAGACTCCTCTAATTTACAAGCCTGTGCCTTTCTTCTGAAGCACCCAGTCAGCTTCCTTCCATCGCTCACAGTTAACATCCCTCCCAGAGGAAACTTCTAATCTCCTACAGCACAACACAGTAACCGTGGTCAGAAACCAATGGACTCTCTCAAAAATAACCCTTGGAATTGAGCATGGGGGCATAAGCCTGCAGTCCTTGTTCTTGGGAAGCTGAGCTACAAGGATTAGGAGTTCAAAACCAGCCTGAGCTACATAAGGATCTGTGTCAAATACAAAACCAAACAGACACCTTCGGAGGAGCTCGAATGTTAGATAAATGGCAGGTAAGCTGGAGAGATAGATCAGAGGACCCAGGTTCAATTCCCAGCATCTACTTAACAGCTAACAACAATGGCAGCTCACAACTATCCTTACCTCCCGTTCCAGGGGTTCAGATACTTTCTTCTGCCCTCCATAGGTACCAGGCATTCATGTGGGACACAAATGTAAACACAGGCACAGCACTCATCCACAGCCAGGCAGTGGTGGCACACACCTTTAGTCCCAGCACTCAGGAGGCAGAGACAGGCTGTTCTCTGAGTTTGAGGTCAGCTTGGTCTACAGAGTTCCAGGACAGCCTGGGCTACACGAGAAATAAACTGTCCCCTTAAAACAACAATAACAAAATATCCCACTTATATACATGAAATAAAAATAAGTAAATATGTAAAAGAAAGAAATGATACATGTGTGAAGTGATGTTGATTACTCTGATCTAACTATTAGCACAGTGTGTACAGTTGTCAAAATGTCAGATGGTGCCTTGTGAAAACACACGACTATTATGCGTGAATTGAGGATGGAGCCAGCTCAGGCAGTAAGACGCTTGCTGTGCACGGAATGAGTCAGATTCATAGAATCTTCGCTGAAAAAAAAAGCTGGGATAAGCTGGGTGTGATGGTGCATACATTTAATCATAACATCTGGTAGGCAGAGGCAGGAGGACCTCTGTGAGTTCAAAGCCAGCCTGGTCCACACAGTGAGTTCTAGGACAGCCAGAGCTAAATTGTGAATCACTGTCTCTAAAACCAAAACCAAAACCAATAACATACAGGCTTGTTGTGTGTGCTTAATCTCAGGAGTGGGGGGGGTGGATCCCTATCCAGCCAACTCAATAGCAGCCCTAATTCCCCGAGAGAGACCATGTCTCCAACAACAAAACACCAAACAACAACAACAACAACCACAACAACAAAACACCAAACAACAACACACCAAACAACAACAACAACAAAACACCAAACAACAACACACCAAACAAGAATAACAACAACACATCAAACAACTACAACACACCCAAACAACAACAATAACACACCAAACAACACACCAAACAACAATAACACACCAAACAACAACAACAACCACAACAACAAAACACCAAACAACAACACACCAAACAAGAATAACAACAACACATCAAACAACTACAACACACCCAAACAACAACAATAACACACCAAACAACACACCAAACAACAATAACACACCAAACAACAACAACAACAACCACAACAACAAAACACCAAACAACAACAACAACAACAAAACACCAAACAACAACACACCAAACAACAATAACACACCAAACAACAACAACAACAAAACACCAAACAACAACACACCAAACAACAATAACACACCAAACAACAAAACAACAACACACCAAACAACAACACACCAAACAATAGCAACACACCAAACAACAACAATAACACACCAAACAACAACACACCAAACAACAATAACACACCAAACAACAACAACAACAAAACACCAAACAACACACCAAACAACAATAACACACCAAACAACAAAACAACAACACACCAAACAATAACACATCAAACAACAACAACACACCAAACAACAACAACAACAAAACACCAAACAACAACAACACACCAAACAACAATAACACACCAAACAACAACAACAACAACACACCAAACAACAACACACCAAACAACAATAACACACCAAACAACAACAACAACAACACACCAAACAACAACACACCAAACAACAGCAACACACCAAACAACAACAATAACACACCAAACAACAACAACACACCAAACAACAACAATAACACACCAAACAACAACAACAAAACACCAAACAACACACCAAACAACAATAACACACCAAACAACAAAACAACAACACACCAAACAATAACACATCAAACAACAACAACACACCAAACAACAACAATAACACACCAAACAACAACAACACACCAAACAACAACAATAACACACCAAACAACAACACACCAAACAACAACAACAAAACACCAAACAACAACACACCAAACAACAACACACCAAACAGCAACACACCAAACAGCAACACACCAAACAACAACAACAACAACACACCAAACAAACAAAACACAAAATGGGATTGAACTCAGGCCAATCCCTGTGACCACAGAGTGGAAAGAGAGAACCACTCAGAGGATGTCCTCTGATCTCTCTCTCTAACTCTCCCTCCCTCCCTCTCTCTCTTCTTCCCTTCTCCTTTCTCACATATTCAAACACAAAGAAAATGTGTTGAAAAAAATCAAAACAAAATGGGGAGTCAGATGGCCACACAAACCTGGCACACAAACTCTTGCCACATAAACCTGACGACTTCAGTTTGATCCCTGGAACCCATGCAAAGGTAGAAGGAGAGACCCAACTCCACATTATCGTCTTCTAATCTCCACATGTGCAGTGTGTTATATGAGTGCATATTGCACTCACGAACACACACACACACACACACTCCCCACATGCATGCACACATGCACGAATGCACACATGTACCCACATGTACATACATGCACCCATGCACACACACATGTCTCCCCCCCCACATGCACACATACATACATGCATGAATGCACACACACACATACATGCACACATACATACATGCATGAATGCACACACACACATGATACATAAATTAATAATTTAAAAACTGGGAGTCAGGGTCTTATGTAGTACAGACTGGCCTAGAACTTGTTAATATTTCAGTTATGTTAGTCAAGGTTGACATTGAACTTCTGACTCTTCTCTGCGTCCCCAGTGCAGGGCTTCCAGACATGCATCACTAGTTTCCATTTGTGTAGCCTCCGTAGTAGGGGTAGCACCCAGGCCTTTGAGTATACCAGGCGAGCACTCTTCCAACTGAGCCAGAGCTACAGTTCAACCAGGAAAGTTTTCAATTTTTAGAAAAAAATCAAACCAAACCCTATCCCTCCTTTAGAGCTCATGCCACCTCATTAAACCCTCCTTGGTTTCCTCATGGAATACGCCCTCCCTTCCCTTTCTTTGGCTCTGCACAGCAGTCTGACTTGCCCTTGTGGTTTATAACCTGCCCTTTGTGCAGCCAGAGGCAAGGTCTGGTTTGTCTGTGTATCCCAATCCCTGTGGGGTAAGGGTGTGATGCATATTTATTGAGTAATTTGGAGCCTGCAGTTTGGGCTATTGGGAGCAGAAGGCAAGGGTGGGGATATGGTGCTATGGGATGTCAGGAGATAAAATGGCGGAGCCAGGGCCTGTGCAGTGAAGAAGGGCGCCAGGGTGTTGGGAAGGACTCCTGGTTACCCTGAGCCAAGCCTACACATGCTTAAGAATAGACCAGAAAAAGGGGAGAGGCGACAGAACCTAGAAGCTTGGGGTCTGAGTGACCCTCTTTCCTTCTCTAGCCGTGCAGCCTGGGGCAAGTATGTTTCCCTCAGGGCCTATTCACCTGTAAGGTTGGAGCTGGACTCCCAAACTCCCAGGACTCCTTCAACTCTGGTACCCTCACTCTGTCAGCTTGCTCCCCAGGCCTCAGTGGCAGAGTTGGTCTCCGCCTAAGATCCAGAGCTTGTGATGACAGGTGCAGGGGGCACGGGTGGGGCTTGTGTGTGATGTGTGTCCTGGATAAGCTGTGATCTCCCTTGAAGTTGGCAGACGTGGAGGCAACATCCTGATTCATAGCAAGTAGGGGCAACTGGACAGGCCTCAGGGGAGACTTTTGAATGACCCTCTCCCCTTTCCTCTACTGTGCTTCCTGTCCTCTTCCATAGGGAGTGATGCTGAATCCTAGTAATTCAACTATGCGGCTTGGAGAAAGCCACTTAACCCCTCCGAGTCTCTGCTTCGCTCTTGGGGATGTTGGAAAGTGCCTGTACCGAAAAGTCCAGCATTGTGCCTGCTTCCTGGCTGGAAAAGAACACCTGGTACTCATGGTCCCCCAGGCCCCAGGCAAATGGTCAGTGACGCTCAAAGCTCTGGCATGGGGCGAGGCCTGGGGGCGGGGCGGGGGTGGGGACACTGATGAGGGTGTCGGATGGGAGCTCCTCATAGATAAGCGTGACTCTCTTGGCCTGTTCCTGATTGCCACCGAGTTGGCCACTCAGCCTATAAACCTTTTATTGTGTTGTTAGGGAACCTGAAGATGTCTTGTGTTGTTAGGGAACCCGAAGCTGTCTGCGTTTTTTTTTTTTTCCCTTCGGGGGTCCAGGGCTGAGTCTAGCTGCTGGATGGGAAGCAGCCAGCATGGCCAGACCTGTTCATTCACTGTGGATGTTTCTGCCACTCTTTTGAGCCTGGTTCATCCGAGGCTCCCAGTTTCTAATCTGGTTGGGAAGGATTTATTTTTGGGTCCCTGTAACCTAGCAATGGGCTCACATGACCAGTGGCAGCTGCAGGCTGAATATACTGTTGGATCTCGGCTCCTAGCAGGGGGTGTGGGCCAGACTTGGGGAGGCGGGCGGGCGGAAAAGGAATGAAAGGGCTCTCACCTCTGCCTTTCTTCCAGCCCCTCAGCCCAGCCCACTCAGATGGGGGCAGGGGAGGTGGATGCTTCCCGAGCAGGTGCCCCGTACTGATTCTCCGGGGACTCTGGGCAGCTAGGGCCTGAGCCACAGTGGAAAGGCCTCAGCTGAGAGCCTGCTCTTCGGGTGTCTGTGTCAGGGTGGAATGGTTGGGGTTCTCAGCGGCTGGAGATGGGTACAGAAAGGACATATGCTGGAGTGCTGGGGTGAGGCCAGAAGAGGGAATAGGCAGCTTAACGGGGCCCCCTGTACATAATAATGAGATGTGAGGGACACCTCTGGTCCTTGCTATAGTCCTAACATTTTGCCTCTTCCCTTTGTTTCCTGTTAAATTGTTAGTATTCCGCAGAGAGAGAGAGAACACGTGAAGATTCTCTCAGTCTGAACAGATTGATCAAGTTCTTTCTGGAGAGCAGGCTTTGAGAGAAAGTAGAGGGGCAGGGAAGGAAGACAGGGTTAACACTAAACAGAGGAGGCACTTGGGGGAGGTGGGAGAGGAACATCTAGAAAGCCACTCAACATTGACATGCACAGAAGAAAGGACACACCTACTCAGCTTCCTCATCCTGGGGCTGGATGAATGGAAAAGGCCCATCAGGGGTGGGCAAAGATGAGATGGGGCTCCTGAGGAGTTTGGGAAGGAACAGCCAGTTCTCAGGGCTCCACCTGACCCTACAGAGAGACATAGCACTTTAAGGAAGGGGATCTTCCCTCAAGTCTGTGGTGGAGGTCCTAGGTGTGTACACTGGATCAAGGGGAGGCATAGCACTGAGGAGAGGGAGTCTTCCTCCCCCCAACCCTGTGACGGAGGTCCCATGTGTGTACACTGGTGTGTGCTGGTGGGATTGACCTGGGTATGGTGCCTCTGGCCTGTAATCTCAGCATCTAGAAGGCTGAGGCAGGAAGATCACGCATACAAGGTTAGCCTAGGTTAGATTGCCAGATACTTTCTCAAAAGACAAACAAGAACAAAATACAAAACAAACAGGGCTGGAGAGATGGCTCAGCGGTTAAGAGCACTGGCTGCTCCTCCAGAGGTCCTGAGTTCAATTCCCAGCAACCACATGGTGGCTCACAACCATCTGCAATGGGATCCGATGCCCTCTTCTGACGTGCATGAAGACTGTGTACTCATAAAAACGAACAGACCAACCCTAAATAAGCGAATGGATTGGCTGGGGTGTAACGTTCATAGCTACTCTGCAAGCTCTCTAAACAGAGGTGACCACAACCCCTTGCTGTTGCTAGCATTTTGTATGGGTTGCTCCAGCCTTAGGCATGCAGCTTTCTCCTCTGCCCACAGCATCTTTTCTCTCCTCCCTGAGCCAAGACAGCTTCTGTTACCTGAGAAATTGCTCTAGAACCCAAGATCTCCCTCAAACCTTTTTCCCAAGAGCTTTTCAGTAGAAGGCTCCTGACCTTGCCCTTGGCCCCCCTCCAGCTGGTTGTTGGCCAGCTGTGATAACTGTCCTAGCTCCCCGGGAAGCAGACTCTTCGCCTTTGTATCACTGTCAGAGACACTGGGGAGTGAGGAATTTGACTTTTGGATATATGGAAAAAACTAATGCACAACCATCTCAGACGCTGAGGTCTTACTTCTGACCAGCAGAGCACACCCAAGTCTAGTGCTTTTTGTCTGTATTTCTGCTAGAACCATGGTGTCTGCTCTCTCTCTCTTGCTCTCGCTCTCGCTCTTGCTCTTGCTCTCTCTGTTCCTGGAGGGGTTCTAGGTCCTGTATCAATTTGTGCTGTTGTCTTGAGTATCACATGAGGACCTCAGAGAGGCATGGGACGGAAAGACTGACAAACACCTGATAGTCAAACTGGCTGAGGTTCAGAGGTTGGCTCTGGCTGTATTTGATCTGGAGAAGGTCACATCACCTTGTGCCCTCTTTTCCCCAGAGGTGCTGCTTTAAACACTGACTGAGGACCGAAGATGAATGCCAGGTCTGCCACTCATTAGGGATTCAGAGATGGTGACTGCTGGAGTCAGTCACCAGCTGTAGGCTAGTCAGTTCTCATGGTTGTTGGCTTCGGGCCTAAAGAAGCCAGCCTGTTCTGAGTTCCCTGGGTTTTATGTCACTGGTTTTATGGCTCTTTGTCTGGATCTAGTAAACAATTCTAGAATTTCCTTTTGGAGCCAGAAGTTGTTGAATACGCAGGTCACTCCCCACAAGGCTGTGGTGTCAGCTCTGGATCTGATCTAAATTCTCTGTTCAGGCTCATGGCTCTGCATGTAGTGCGATGGAGCAATGTCTTCACCTCAAGAATACAGATGCCAACCAGGTAGTAGTGGCCCATGCCTTTAATCCCAGCGCTTGAGAGAGAGGCAGGTAGATCTCTGTAAGTTCAAGGCTGGCCTAGTCTACAAAATGAGTGTTAGGATAGCCATGGTTACGCAGAGAAAACATGTCTCGAAACACCTAAATGAAGAAAGAAAAAGGAAGAAAGAGAAAGAAAGAAAGGAAGGAAGGAAAGAAGGGAGGAAGGAAGGAAGGAAGGAAGGAAGGAAGGAAGGAAGGGAGAAAATGGATACCTTGGAGCTGAAGAGTTGGCTCAGCATTTGTATCTCTTGCAGAGGACCCAGGTTTGGTTCCCAGCACCACATGGTTGCTCACTTCCATGCATAACTCCAGTTTCAGGGGACCCAACAGCCTCTTCTGACGTCCACGGTCAGCTCACAGGCAGTGTGCATACATATATACTCAGGCGGAACACCCATACACAGGACAAACTTAAAGGAGAAAAATCTGAGTCCATCCATGCTCTGTGGAAATTTTAGGCTGCTGCCTTAGGAACCTATCCTTGAAATCAGCCACTGACAATGTTCTTCATAGCTAGCAGGAGGCCAGACTCCTTCGCTCCCTTCTAAAGGTTTGTCACATGACGGTGACACTCCCAGCTCTGTCCAGCCCTACAAATGCAGACCAACCTGAGCCTTCCGGAGAATCTTGCTTCTACTCTGCCTTCAGGGAGCAGAGGTATGGCTGTTTGGAAGGTCATTCAGGAGATATTAGATTCCCCTGTCTCCGTAAGCCCCCAGAGCTTCGTTCCAAATAAACATACAGTACATAAAATAATAGTGATGTGTTTTGGGCAGTGACAACTGCCGGGTTGAGATAGGGCCTTTGACTCTTCAAATCCCACTGCTGCCCATTAAGTCCTCGGCTATACAAATGTGTTGCTTTCTTAAGGGGGTCAAATCGTGGACCAGCTTCTGGGACTTGAGCTTTGCCCAGGACTAATCTTGACGTTCTGGTTGTGCACTGACCTGTCTACTCCAGAAGCACCTTGGTTCTGGTATTGTACAGAACCAGGCAATAAACAAAAAAGCTGTTGGAAACTTGGGGATCTCCTACCCCCTAATCCTCTTGAACATGTAA
Organism: Rattus norvegicus; assembly: GCF_021556685.1. NCBI lineage: Eukaryota > Metazoa > Chordata > Mammalia > Rodentia > Muridae > Rattus > Rattus norvegicus. Next base: position 197,930,235 of record NC_141535.1, on the reverse strand, counting down.
GAAACAACGGCCAAGTGGAAATGACTTGCCCAAGGTAACTCAGCTACTAAGTGCCCAGGGCTTTTTCTTTAACCAGGCTCATTGGGAGGGTTTCCCTTGCCTGCTTGCCATCAGCCGGCTCCTGGAAGCATTAGGATGCAGTCCAGGATCCTGAGAGAAGTATGAGGACCTGGGCTTTCTGAATGCACTGCCTGGGAACCCTGAGACCCAGCTGTCTGCTCCAGAAGTGACTCTGAGGGGCTGGTGGATAGCAGGAGGCCACTAGGACCCAGAAGCTCTCTGAGCATCCTGCTCTGCTGGCTGCCTCTCTCCGCTCACTGCAGTGGTTCAGGCTTCAGCAGCCTTGGAGAGGCATCAGCTGAGAAGAGCTATCACAGAGGAGCTGGGAGCTGCTCAGCAAAGGTAGGAGTTGCCGACTAGGCCAGGGATGTGGGGCAGACCCAGGGCCTGGTGGTGAGTGCTGTCTCAGCTTACAGAAGGGTGGCATTCCAAGGGGCAGCCCACCCTGTCCTATGGTGGGCAGTTCTGTCACAGGATGGGCTCTTGGGTGTCCCAAAGGTAGTATTGGCATGTGGGCATCTTTAAACCTAAGAAATGTGAGGTTGATCATCTTCTGCTGGCCAGAGAAACTACACCCTGCAATGGACAGCATTCTCTGTCTTCCTCGCCCAGTGTCATAGAGATAGGTCCCCACATCTCTGGAACAGGCCCTTCGGCATTCCAGGGTGATGGGCATCTAAGTCCAGGGCGTGGGCAGCTCTGCTAGGAAGAGGTGGTGAAGGTCCCTGCCAATCTCCCCTGGTCTAAGGGGCCCATGCTCCTGCCCGAAGGCAGGCCAGGCTCTGATCCTTGGCATAGAAGCTCTGGATGTGAGAAACAGGTACACGAGAATCCCAACAACACCTATGTGGCCTTGGGCTAGGCACGTGTGCACATTCTACATCCTGAAGGAAGGAGACCTCTCCCTTGACCACGGCCCTGCCAGAGGCCAGACCTCATACCCTGTAGTGGCAAAGCCTTCCAGGTGCTTGAAGGTCTCGAAGATGAGGAGGTGATATTGAAGGAAGCAGTGGGAGGGTGCGAGCGTCTATTGAGGCATGATGACATGAGCTGGGAGTGGAGTCAGACTCCTTGGGTTTCCCCTATGAAGCCATTACACCACAGCCCTCCCCTCCATAGCCTCCATCAATGAGAGAGTACTAAGTAGCCAACTACATTGGTGTATCTGTCACGAGGTAATTCAAACCTGGAATTTGAAGTCACTGTAGAATTTCTGACAAGACTGGAGGGTGGGGGCTGGGGAGGGAACTATAAGAAAGAAAAATACCTAGTGCCTGCCTGCCCAAGGCCCCATCATGGCTGCATAGCACCTCTCTGTGTCCATGTGTCCACAGGAAAACCATGTCTGATTTTCTCAGTCAGGATTGTAGCTACGTATTGCTGGATTGGACTCCTGCTATCCATTTACACACAGTGGATTCTTCCTTCTTTGGGTACCACATCTTTTAGGCCCCACTCCCAGGTAGAGTAGATGCAGGGAGTAAAGGGTAAAGATGCATCCTCTAGGATTTCTTTTAGACATTTTATTTTCCCTGGTAGACTGTCTTATGAGAATCTGACATCTCCGTGGAGAGAGAGGCAAGTCTCTAGGCAGTTGTCCAAAGTTAGGGAAGCCGCAAATCCAGGAGCTTGGGCTATCCTCCTCAGAAGAGAATCCCCTGGCTGGCACACCAATGACTGACTGAATATTTCAGGAGTTTGTACTCTAGGGCCAGGATTCAATTAGTCAATTTGAGTCTGATTCAACTCACAAGAATTGCACCGAACACCTGATGTATGTGTGGCATGTTAGAAGTTGGATTAATGGAAGCTTTATGGTAACACCCCAAACCTATGGTGATTATAAAGTAACTGAGAGGAGTGGGGCCCTGGTGGGCTGTGCAGCTCTCTTCACGGCAGTTATAGAAGAGGTAGATTTTCTTTTTCTAAGTGGAGCCACCACCAGGTGCTCTCCGGCCCAGGAGCTCACAGAGTACTAAAACGTTATTTGCAGAAAGCCTGATGGTCTTCTAGTCAAATCCTCCCATTTCACAGATGCAGAAAGTATGGCCCAGAAAAACTTTTTTTTTTTAGATTCTTTTTTTTTCTTTTTTCTTTTTTTCGGAGCTGGGGACCGAACCCAGGGCCTTGCCCAGAAAAACTTTTAAGTTGTCTACAGAACAGCCATCAGACTTGGCACTGTAGCTTGTCTCTAAGCTGTGTAACTCAGCACACTGTATGGGGGGGAATATATATGTCTATATATTCATACATATTAATATAATAACAGTATATATTATATACTGTATAATATACAGTGTAATATATAGTATATACTATTTCATGTACATATGAAAGTACGTTGATTACAGTGGGGACAATCTATTTCAATTAAGTGCAAAGTTAATGCGATGATGATGACACATAAATCAGACAGGATCTGCCATTTGATCAGGAGGTACGGGAGGTGCTGATTGAGTCTGGTTTTCTCTGCTTTACATGTACCTCATTCTATAATGGGAGTCCTCTTCCCTGCCCCCCAACACCTTCGCCCTTTTCACATAGGCATTTACCTTCACCTTTTGTTCTGTGACCTGGGAAGGGCTCAGAACCAAGAGGGCTTTGGGATCCTCAATCCTTGGTTGGTTGCAGTGACCTGCTACAGAGGAAGCCAGGGAGTGGGAGGTTAGAAGCTGCTATTCCTCCACTAGCCAGGACACTGCAGCCCTGAGAAGCTAAAACATAGGTAGAGAAGGGCAGCTTTCCGAAGCATGTGTCCTCTGGCCTTGGGAGTTCAGGACGGATGAGCTGAAGTGCTCACGGTTCTGCCTTCTGTCTTCCCTGCACCTCTCATCAGTCCCGAACCCGGCAGCCCTTCGTTTTGGGAGTGATGATGTCCGTAGGGACTAAGGTACAGTAGACTTTTCCAGGTGCTTATGAGCAACATTAGTAGGGTCTGTTCAAGTTCAACAACAACTCTCTGGAAGCCTACTAAATTCTAGTTGATGTGGAGGGTACTCTCCTGCACACAACAGCATAGTAGGCAGAAGAACTGTCCCTGGAGCCAAACCGCATTGGACTGTATGATCTCAGGTGTGCTCCCTGACTTCTCTAGGCTGCAGGTCTATCTGTGGAGACATGGGGATCATATCACCCGTCTCATAGGATTGTGTGAGGATGAGGATAAGGATGACCGATGAACACGGTGTGCATAGGCCAGGGCCTGGCATGTGTAGACCATTATTACGTGTGATTGGTACTATTAAAGCAACCAGACCAGACCCTACAAACAGTTACAAAATAGGTGTTGTTCCTTCCTTCTGCAGATGCCTTCATGAGGAAACTGGAGTCCAGAAGAGTTGCAGAGTGAGTAATACCCAGACCTGGAGCTAGAAGCTGAATCTCATGTTCCTTCTACTCCCCGTTCTGATGAGAAAATCAGAAAGTTCACAAAATCAGCCCTAAAGCCAGAGCACTGTCCTAGAGCAAAGCAGGACCCTGGAGAAGGGAGACAGAGGATTCAGAATCGCCCTCAAAAGGGAAGAAAAGCATGAAGAACTAGAAAAGAAAGTGGAAGAGAGGCCTTTCGGAAGGTGGAGTACTGCATAGCATGAGAGGATCAGTCTCCGACATGGCTGCTGAGTCCCATCCCTCGGGCTGACCCTGGGGCTACCTTCTGACAGAAACTGGACATGAGCTCCTGACTTTGGAGCAGCCTGGCCTGGCACCCTGTCCACATAGGAGCCCAACTAGGAGGGCTGGTGATAAAAGCCTGCCTTACAGGCTCCAGCAGAAGGCCCCCCAACAAAATTGGGAAGCCTGGACCTGGGCTTACATCCCAGGGTTGTGGAGTAGGATGGGGGATGGGCCTGTAACAGGAAGTGCCCTGGGTGTCCTTTTTCGGCCCCATGGAGTCCTCACCCATCCCCCAGTCATCAGGAAACTCATCCACTTTGGGAAGGGCCCTTCAAACCCCAGGTCCCTCTACGGCCAGCGGAGTCCCAGAGTTGGGACTAAGGGACGTGGCTTCGGAATCTGTGGCCCTCTTCTTCATGCTTCTGTTGGATCTCACTGCTGTGGCGGGCAATGCTGCTGTGATGGCTGTTATTGCCAAGACACCCGCCCTCCGAAAGTTTGTTTTTGTCTTCCATCTCTGTCTGGTGGACCTGCTGGCTGCCCTGACCCTCATGCCCCTGGCCATGCTCTCCAGCTCTGCCCTCTTTGACCACGCCCTCTTTGGGGAGGTGGCCTGCCGCCTCTACCTGTTCCTGAGCGTTTGCTTTGTCAGCCTGGCCATCCTTTCGGTGTCTGCCATTAATGTGGAGCGCTACTATTATGTGGTCCACCCCATGCGCTACGAGGTGCGCATGACACTAGGGCTGGTGGCCTCTGTGCTGGTGGGCGTGTGGGTAAAGGCCCTGGCCATGGCGTCTGTGCCAGTGTTGGGAAGGGTCTACTGGGAGGAAGGAGCTCCCAGTGTTAACCCAGGCTGTTCTCTCCAATGGAGCCATAGTGCCTACTGCCAGCTTTTTGTGGTGGTCTTTGCTGTTCTTTACTTCTTGCTGCCCTTGATCCTGATCTTTGTGGTCTACTGCAGCATGTTTCGAGTGGCTCGCGTGGCTGCCATGCAACATGGGCCGCTGCCCACGTGGATGGAGACGCCCCGGCAACGCTCTGAGTCTCTCAGTAGCCGCTCTACTATGGTCACTAGCTCCGGGGCTCATCAGACCACCCCACACCGGACGTTTGGGGGTGGGAAGGCAGCAGTGGTCCTCCTGGCTGTCGGGGGACAGTTCTTGCTTTGTTGGTTACCCTACTTCTCTTTCCATCTCTATGTTGCCCTGAGCGCTCAGCCCATTTCAACAGGACAGGTGGAGAATGTGGTGACCTGGATCGGCTACTTTTGCTTCACTTCCAACCCTTTTTTCTATGGATGTCTCAACCGTCAGATCCGGGGCGAGCTTAGCAAACAGTTTGTCTGTTTCTTCAAGGCAGCTCCAGAGGAGGAGCTGAGGCTGCCGAGTCGCGAGGGCTCCATCGAGGAGAATTTCCTACAGTTTCTCCAGGGTACATCTGAGAACTGGGTTTCTCGGCCCCTACCCAGCCCTAAGCGGGAGCCACCGCCTGCTGTTGACTTTCGAATCCCAGGCCAGATTGCTGAGGAGACCTCGGAGTTCTTGGAGCAGCAACTCACCAGCGACATCATCATGTCGGACAGCTACCTCCGTCCTGCCCCTTCACCAAGGCTGGAGTCATGATGGACAGACACTAGGAGGGAATAAGGCTTGGGGCTGGTTTATCATCTCAAGGATTGCTTTTCCAGCTGGCTGGGGTTTGGACTCGGGTCTCTGGACTTAGCTTTTGTGTGGTGTTTCCTGGGTCAGGACCAGAGTCAACGGGATGGACATGTGGCAAAAAGCCTTGGACTTGGCTGTGATCTTTGACTATTGGGGGAGGGATCCTGGGTATGGTGAGACGGTGATGAGAGAAAAGGGTGACAAAGGTGAGGGAAAGCCTTTCTACCAGTGAACTCTTCGTGCCTCAGGAGACAGGGCAACTTCTGGGTAGGCATTGGAGCAGCAGGCTAGGAGCAGTTATTCTGGGGACCGTTGAGGTTTACTTCTTTCCAGTGTCATAGTCCAGACTAATATTTATACTGAGACAAGGTAAGAAAATGGCCCACATCTTCTCATTTGCTAACTAGGTTAAAAAAAAAAAAGACACGACTAGTCAAGTGTTTCCATGAGTTAATAGATCCCTTCCTGAAAGTTAATGTCTAAAGTGAGGAGAGGAACTGTAGGGGTGGACTCTTTCCTGGATTTGGCCAGCAGCAAGGGAAAATTGCAATTAGGGTAGTGGAGAGAAGACAGAAAAGCTCGGCAGCTCTCTCTCCTTCTCTTTCCTGCTTGTAGGAAATCAAGTGGGTCCTGACCTCAGCAGAGATGAGCCGGAGACAGGATGCCCCTTTCCTCCCTGTCTTTTGAGTAACTAGAATGACTCAGGGTCAGGGAGCTGAGGGTGGGTGTTAGCCTTTGAATTGGTAATGCGGCTGGATACAGAAAGGCCAGGTAAATTACTCTGATCAATAATACTGCCAATCTTTTCTTTCCAGGACTGGCCTCCCTGATCTATCTCCTCATGGCAGTGACCCACTTCCAGCCCCCTGGACACTCGGGTACAAGAGACTCAGGTTGGGCATGGGAAGGGTGGGGTCTCCATAGTCCACGAAATGCCTCCTTGTTCTCATTCATTGCTCTCAAAATTAGCTTCTGTGACAAAGATTTAATCTGTTTCCTACCTGCAGCCCTAGGTTGGAGAGAGAGAGAACAGAGAATTGGGCTTTGCTGTTCATTGATTAAGACTATAGGAACCATGTTGGTTAGTATCAGCAATGGTACTTTCAATGGAGAGGGATTAATTGCAAGCTGGACAGGCTTCCCCTCTGGGCCCTGTCCATTCCATTTCCCTCAGCTGAATACTAACGGGCCAAAGTAGGACCAGAGGGTGATGTGGTCTATATCTGAACAAATCTCTGGTTCACTGAACATGAAAGAGGGAAAGTGGGATGGGGTGGAGTAGTTTCCCCTTTGAAAAAAAATAAATTTTATGATAAAAGTTATATTAATATCAACCCTGACTCCTTTGGTTCTATTAAATACATGAATAGCTGAATGCCAACATCCCCCGGGGCACACACATGATGTGTGCTCTCTGCCTTCAAGGACTTCACAGTCTAACTCGGTCAGATATTTGTATTTTGTAGAGCATTTAGGTCTGATAGAGTTGTACAGTAAGGACAATATATCTATGGTCCTGACTTTTGAGTTTACTGAAGTGATCCATGCAGCTACAGACTCCATGCAGGTTGTGGACAGTGTGGGGAGTGTAAGCAAAACTCTTTAGTGAAGAAAATAATCTAGTAAATAAAACTGGGCAAACAGCTTTTTCCATTTTGGTTTAGGTACATTTCCAGGTTTCTGTCTTCCTATCATTTGTGTGTTCTTCTAATCTAGTGCCTATTACACTTAGGAAATCCTTTATAAAGTAGCACACAGCAAATGAGAGTCCTTCTGACTTTAGAACCATTTCCCTTTCTTCTGAGATAAAACTCATGCTGAGAAATCTCCTTCCTAGTATATCCTAAGAGAAAAACTTTCACATCCTATTAATCCACCAATCAGCTAGTAGACCCAGAAACTGCCAGTAGATGGCAGTGTAAGCCCAGTGGAAACAGGAAACTTACACACGGGTGTGTGTGTGTGTGTGTGTGTGTGTGTGTGTGTGTGTGTGTTAAACATTGCTTGGCAGCCTTTTTTTTTTTTTTTTTTTTTTTTTAGCTTTGCTCTACAATCCTTGCTTCACATTAAAAGGACATTTTAAGAGCAAGGATATCTCTAATTCACATTGAAATAACCTGACGCTGAGATCTTGCTGCTGTTAACCAGTAAGTTGTCATTTTCCCCTGGCTGAAGGAACAGATAGCTCATAGGGGAAACAAAACTTTCCTTTAATATGAAGAGAACTTTCTCCACAACTTTGGCTGTGACCACCTTCCAGGAATTTTCTAGTTAGTGGGACAGGTTGGTTATGTTCAATATACTATCCTTAGCTCTTAAAAGCTGTTCCTAAACACAATCTCCCTCACATGTTGGGGAAGCAACAGGGTGAGACAATCCAGTCAGTTAGTTTTGCCAACATCTTGGTATTGAGGCGACTGCCATCCAAAAACTTTATAGACTCTCTGTTGTCAGGTGTCTCCAAGCAGCGCCTTCTAGAGGTCTGGTAGAAAGAAGGCGTGACGTTGAACCTAGGCAGATGTGCTTACTGTGGAATGTGGGAAAGGTACTTAAGTTCTCCATGCCTATTTCCTCATCAGTGACAATGGGGATCAATATTACCTACCTCACAGGGTTGTTGTGAGGATTAAGAGATGAGACATGGAAGCGCCTATCTGGTACTCAATAAATGTTGTTTTCCCTTTCCGTTTGACGCCCCCCCCCCCCCCAGTACTAATCAGAAAGGAAGAGCAGACTATTTCTTTTTAATGGTCATTTGGAAATGAGTGGGAGACTTATTAGACTTGGAATTGATAAGCATTGTGGGTGACCTGGACAAGGTTAATCTAATTAAATGGTTCTAATTAATTAATTTTTCACTATAGAGACCTTTCTGTTAGGAATTTGTATTTTAAGTTTACCTCCTACTAGAGAAATGTTTTTAAATTCCGGGGGAAAGTTTCAACAGCTGCAAAAAGTGCTCCTTCCTAAAATGGGTGGTGAGAGTCATTGTGGGGTTTTTGACAGTAAAGGTACTTCTGGATATTCTCACAGGGTTATGATTCACAAATATTCAGGAGATAGTAGAGAGGCGACTTTTACCAAACTTCCTCTTTTCTGTGGATATCACATAGGATCTCTTGTTAGATTAAAGAAGGATGCGCTGGTTTATTTCTTCTGGGTATGGAACTAAGTCCCCAATGTAGAGCCACCGGTTTCTATGGGAGAAAGGGAAGCATGGAAATGTTATAAATGAACTACAGCTATTTTCATGTCCTAATAATTACTATTTTAACGTTCTATTACTTGCTAGCAATCAAGTGATCCTTTGCCAACATAGTGCCAGGCAAACGTACAGGTTACAGAAATTCATAAGCAGTAGCAGAAGGCCAAAGATATACTTGGCATAATGGGCATAGCCTGAGGAATGGATGAAAACCCAGGCTGGGCAACTCAAAGATCAGACTGAGGGAACTTTGGCTGAAGTGTCCAACATACGGCTTTGGGCAGAGACCCCGGCTCCACAATCACAGATGAAAAGGAAAGGGTTTTGTTTTGTTTTTTTCCTAATGGAGAGGGAGATTACCCAGAGGGCTGTGAGTTCGTTTGGGAATCTGATCCTCACCGCTAAACTTCCATTGTGTCCTCAAGAGCACAACATGTGCTGGAAGTTCCCCTTTTTCTACACTTGGAATCTAAGTCCAGGAGCCCAAGAAGTAACAGGGTATTAAAGCTGGGAGGTGCGGTTCACAGGAACAACCAGGTTCTCAGGAACTTCCGCTTTCCGTACCTCCCCCGCCTCCCACTGCCACAGCGCTCTAAGTTGTAACGGCCGCTGGGCGTCGCCGGAAGTGTCGTAAACAGCAGCTATCCGGTTCTTCCGGGCGCTAGGGGAGCTGACGGAGAAGGCCACCGCCCAGCAGAAGACGCGTCTCAGCCGGTGTGTCGCGGTTCCCGCGGTGTGTGAGTGAGCCAGGGCCCGGTCCCCTCTCCGGCCGCCGTCATGGGCTGCACGTTGAGCGCCGAGGACAAGGCGGCGGTGGAGCGGAGTAAGATGATCGACCGCAACTTGCGGGAGGACGGAGAGAAAGCGGCCAAAGAAGTGAAGCTGCTGCTGCTCGGTGAGGGGCTGGGGGCGGAGCTGGAGTGCTGGGGCCGGAGAGCCGGGCCTGGGAGCAGCTTGAGCTGATAGGGGTCTGGCCAGGCCGGCGGAAAGGACCCCAAAGGGACAGGGAGGGACTCGACATGGGGCGGGTGCTGGGCTTGGTGATTGAGGCCCCGGAAGGCGTGGGGATTTCAGGTTGGAGAGGGTGTAACCCAGCTTGGATGGTGTTTAGCAGAGTTGGGGAGTTTGGAGCCCTGAGACTATGTTGGGAATCCAGGAAAGGCTCCTAAAGGGAGGGACCGATATTGAGGAGGTTTCACATTGAACTAGAACGTGTTGAAGAAGATAGTGTATGGCGTCTGGTGGATCTATCTAGGGTTTGCGTGAGTTTGATACTTGATGTCAGGATAAAGCTGGAAGGATTGAATGATTAAATAGTAAAGCTAGGACAGAGAGGCCACATAAAGAACCTGCTCGCAAGTCTTTTTTGTACTGTTAGTAAGTGGATTGTCCAGGAACGCCCAGGAGGCGGGTGAAATAAATGACAGGTTCTTAGATGTAAAAGAAAAGAACTTGGGTGCAGAGGCCGCCTATACTTTTTCAACTTTTCTTATCTTTGTTTAATTCTCTTGAAGTTCTGTAACTCCTGTTTTTATTAAAGGGATAGGGATGTGTAAGCTGGGAAAATTGAAAGAATGCCGTTTTGAGGTTTGATAGAAGACAGTGAATAACAGTGGGACCATGTGTATCGGGAATAGTATAGGATAACATATGGACTGGGCTATTTTTATTGTAAAGATTGTAATCGTGATACATTTGGGAGGAGGTGATTTTTAGTGGGTTTTTCCCCACTAAAAAGTAAAAGTATTGGCTTTCAGACTACAAACAGCGTGTTGCCTTACACCTTATATCTAGTCAAACGTGTTTTAGTCAGAATAATTTAGGTTTAAGCTTTGATAGGCCCAGTAAATCATATAAACTTCTCTGGTATTAGTTTACCAGTAAATCCAGCTGTAATCATTATTCATATATTTGAGGAATCTGTTAGATGAGAATAATTAGGAGTCACGGGTTCTGTAAGCAGCAGAACTTTTTAGATAAATGCCGTTCCAAAAGGTCGACTGTAAAGTACTGATTCACTTTGTAAAGCCCCAGAGGATGGACACAACTCCATAATCTCAGACTGACTTTGTGCTTTAAGATGGGCTGACTGCTTATTCATATATTTTGGAAGCTCTGGGCAGCAGCTTGAATATAAATAAAAAGATAGGAAGTGGAGTTTGAGCTTCCAGAAGATACCGATTCAAATCCTAGCTCTCGACTGCTAGTGCCTGTAGAACAGGTATCTTCTATGGGAGAACTTAGCAGGGGCTTAAGTGTTTACTACTAACCAACCAGTGTAATCCGGCTCATGCTGAATGTCGGTTCGTGGGGACCTTTCAGAGTCTGGTATGAAACACAGCACTTGGTTTTCTCCCCTGCCCTCATTTCTGTGTTTTGAGACAATGTCACTCTGCAGCCTAGGTTAGCCTTCCATTCTCCATCCTCCTGCAGTCAGCTTCCCCAGTGCTGGGGTTGCACCATCATCCATCAGCACACCAGTGACATTAACATTTTTTGTAATAATTGTGACATCAGAGATGCATTCTCATGTTCTGGGATTTGATCTATATCGACCATCAGAAAAACTTGGACAAGCAGAACTATCCAAGTATCAGGAAAAATCTTTATTCAGGGTCTGTAGTTCCTTTAATTAAAAAAAAACATTAAATGCACGATAGCCAACAGAATTTGAAAAGTTTAAGTAAAAGTCAAAATACTGAAATATTTGTTTTTAATATTTACCAGCTTTTTTTTTTTAAGTTTTTTTGTTTTGTTTTGAGACAATCTTGGCCTCAAAATTCGTGAGTTCCTGTAGCTGAGATTATAGGTGTGTACCACACCATGAAACTTTTTTTCCTCTCTCAGAATTTTTTATCACCATATTTTGCACAAATTAAACCAGTAAGTTGAAGTAGGTTGCAGAACAGCTGGCCTTACCTGAGCTGTGTCATGATAAATATGCAAAGTTAAAACGATCTTTCATAGGGCTGGGGACAAGTCTCCACAGTCATGGGCACTTGCTGTTCTTAAAGAGGACACTTGCATTAGGTTCTCAGTACCCACATGGCTCACAACCATCTATCTGTAGGCATGTACGTGAACCCACATGCAGATTAGCCATCCAGACACATAAAATTAATAATTCTAAGGACTTTTAAAAATGATGTTTCTTTAAGTAAAATTTACCTATGTGATATATAAAAAATGACCCTATATGATAGTCCAGTTATCCCCTTCCCCTTTTTTTGGTTGCATGTAAGCCATTTTCCTTCAGCACTATGATGAGACTGTCCAATTTAGTTTACATTGAAAGCTACCTCCCTTGTCTCTGCTGGTTTGTGTCTTCTTCTTATGTGGCTGTAATTTCATGTGGTATGTAGCGCGTGGGCTTTGAAGTCAGAAGGCTTCGAGTTCTAGCTCCTGTTTACTAGGTATAACTTAGGGAACTCATTTCCATTTGCCTCACTTTCTTTACTTTGAAGGTCTAGAAAGTAGAGGTCCTTTAGGATTGCTGAGAAGAGTAAATGTGGAAATAATATAAAGCAGACACATCCAGTGAATATTAACTGTTACGTAGTTATAATCAGTGTGATGGGTTAAAGTAACCATAGAAACTCACACGAGTACATTGGCATAGGCTTAATTTCTCAGGAAGGCGTCAGTAGTAAAATTCCTCCCTTGGTTTGAATTTCCTCTAGATATTATTGGGAAGACCTTGTTATGTCAAATTTCTGTTTAACCACAGTTTGTTATGGTGTCATGCAAGTATTCCCAAGTAGTGTGTATAGGGGTATATAGGTGTACTGCTTGGAATTGTGTGTTTAAATTTCAAGTCTTGTTTTGAGACGGGCTTATTGTGTATGTAACTCCATTAATCTGGAACTCTCAACCTGCCTAAGCCTGCCAGCATGTGGGATCCTAAGTGTGTGGCACCACACCTAGCTATGAGAGGATTGTGTAGCTTCAGACTTCACAGCAGTTGAAGTAGTATTTGGACAGTTTGGGTGTGATTTTTCTCGGCAAACTTCTTCAATTTGATAATTCGAAGAGAAAAATCACTTCTAAGGGTTATACCATTCCAATGTTTGATAACCTGTAATATATTACATTCCATTTTCATAGCATAATCTTGTAAAAAAAATCTCTTCCATTAAAATCCTCTCCAGTATGTGTTGTGATGTCACAGACGTTGGGAGGTGCCACTGTAATCCATAATGATACTGCGTTTGGATTCAGACAAAACCAAATTCAGTTTCCACCTCCACCTACTGGTGTTGAAACCAAGTCACTTAACCATATGGATTACATATATTCACATATGTAAGTAGGGACGATTCCTCCTGTTTCATAACACAAAGTGACATAACTCACTCAGAACGCTTAGGGTAGTGTCCAGAAGATAGCATCAGCACACGGCAGCCTGTCAGAGCACTTGTGAGGCATGTCGTTTTAGTTTCTATTTTTGAGGGGTGTTTTGGATGCTTGACATTCTTCATGTTTATATGCAGAGATCTTCACCGCTTAATCCTGTGCTGATAACGATTTGTGTTTTATGGCAAAACCTGTTACATGCAAAGAACTGGAATATTGCATTTTAATTTTATATTATACAATTGGTTATTCATACTTAACTTGCAAATTACTGATGGAATGTGGCTATTGAAAATAAGCATCTCATTTAATCCCCATGTATGGTGGAGGTTGTGTTTTTGCTGCCTCTTTAAGATGTTTGTAGGGCCTAAATTTCTAGTAAGAATTTATCTATCATACCTGGAGAAAAGAGAGAAACTGGGAAAAAAAAAGTAGAAATAAGCATTGAAAATAAAAATATTCTTTTTAATAACCTTATTTTTTTGCCTTAAAAGTTATTTTTTAGAAGCCAGGTGGTGATGGTGCATTCAGGAGACAGAGGCTGGTGAATCTCTGTGAGTTTGAGGCCAGCCTGGCCTGCAGGGCGAGTTCCAGGTCAGCTAGGGCTACAAGGAGGAACCCTGTGTTGAAAACAAACAAACAACAACAAAAATGTTTAGAGTTACATTTTTCTGTGTGAGTGTTTTACCTGCAGTTTTGTAGGTGAACTGCATGTGGGCCTGGTTCGTGCCCAGAGCTCAGAAGAGGGTTTCAGAATTCCCTGGAATTGGAGTTAAGGATGGTTATGAGCTACCGTGAGGGCTCTGAGTCCTCTGCAAGAGCAACAGATGCTCTTAACTGCCGAGCCATTAGCCAGCCACCTCTTTGAGCTTTCTATGTGAGTGTATTCCTCACTATTGCAGCATGAAATATTGTGCCTTTCCATATCCTGTCATGGTTCCTCTGGTTGCAGTTGTGGACAATGATAAATATTGAGTCGGTGCTCAGTACTTGAAGATTTATAGGGCATGTGACTTCTGAATTTAGGGTACAACTGTACCTCTTTTAAAAATAATTTCAGCTGATTACACTTGGACCATTATAAAATGGTCTTTAGTTTGGGGACAGTTGTTTCTGTTCAGAATGTTTTTTGATGGAGAGTGGTCTCAGAGGTTAGTGAAACTGAAGTTCTGTTCTTACTGGCATTCTGAACCTGTTTTTATAACCTCGTCCTATTTTTCTGTCACCCTTCATGAATACACACACACACACACACACACACACACACACACACACACACACACACACACACCTTGCTTTTAACTCTATGGTCCTTTAGGCAGGAGGTCTAGAGATTGTTGTAGGGCATAATCTAAGGGTCCACCAGGAGCAGGAAAATGGTCACACTAGTACAAGTAAAGGAGCGGTTTGTAGCAAGATACTCTAACTCTACAGCTTCACAAGGTCGGCATCCAAGGATAGGTAAGCAGTGAAAGGATAGGTTGCATGCTCATGAATTGCCATGCCCTCTTCACTTGTAGAGCAGATTGTCTGCTCTCACTGCTTCACTAGAAGGTGCATCTCCTTATCTTCTTTCTCTGCTCCCTTGAAATACTCCTCGTTTCCCACCACACACCAGGCTTCAACTCTGGCCTACTCTGGCACTTTTTCTGTGTCACATACTAACATACCTGGTACTTAAGTCTTGCTTTTCCTAATCCAGATGCCTGGGAAAGCATCAGGTTCGTCTAACCTTGCCAGGTACCCACCCACCATAATCTAGTTGTTTGTGGTGGGTGTGTGATAGAATTGATGGAGTATCCTGAGATCTGTAAGGCTGACCCTTTCAAGTGTCTAGGTAGGCCAGGTTCTCTAGTAAAAAGGCATGGGCAGAGAAATAATGATTAATGACTGACAGAGTCTTTACCTAATAGACAGTCATATCATCTAGGTTGGACATAGTGGGGTGAGGTGGAAACATTGGAAAAGCAAGCACATCACTGCTTCAGTTTCTCCCTCATTCAAGTGTGATCATTCTCAGTGTTAAGCTGTCATTTTGTGTAGTTGGCAGATAGGTTTAAATTCACCTGGAGGTGGAATGTCCAGTTCTCAGAGCATTTAACACAGAAGAGTCTCAATGTTACCTGGATTTAATTACCTTTATATTAAACAGAAAATCCAAACAACCTGTTGTTGTTGTTGTTGTTGTCGTCGTCGTTGTTGAGGGACTGCACTTCATCACTCTGGTTTCTCTTCAGCCAACATTTGTCTACTGCTTTTAAGTACGGGGGGTAGGGGGGGGACCATCCAAAACTAAGGAAAGAAGTTCAACAGACTAGTTTGTTACTAAAACCTTTGCTTACAGGACTTGTTAAGGCGTGTTGTCCTTTTCTTATGCTATCTAGTTTGGCTTTGGTTTTTTCCTCCTCAGGTCTAGCTTCAAGGGAAGTGAGGAGAAAGATGCTTCAGGTGCTCAGGAGTTAACATATTAATAGTGAAGACCAATTTAAGATGGGGTCTCGTTCTGTGAAGTGTCTAGAGCCATGGACACTAAATTTGTCCTGATTATTAATTTTAAAATGTTTTCTAATCAGCAGAATTTAATATAACTAGTATTTGTAAACCTCTCAGAACTAGTAACTGTTCAGACATGGAGACACTAGATAATAAAGGGTTGAGCAGTGTGAGATTGGTTCTATTGTCTGAGCTTCTTTTTCCCTCCTGGGAATCAGTGAGGCATTTGAATTGGGTCTTGGGAGTTCCTTGATTGTAAAATTTATATAATTTATAAAGAGGACTCTTTGTGTTATTTTTCTTAGTTTGGTTGAAATTAGTTGAACATCACAGGGCTGCTTAGGAAGACAGCTTAAAAACTAAAGAAATGCTCATGGTGCATTCAGCAGAGCACAGAAAAAAAGTTATTTCAGTGTTTGATTTTCTGTGTTGTCTTCATTGTAGGATAGCTCTTTTGTAGGCTTTTGAACGTTGGTGTTATCTTGAGCTTTTATCTATCCAGGTTATCCTGTTACCCGATTAGTGATCAGCTGTATCATTGCTGTAATTTAAACTGTTTGAACTGAATAACACTGTTAGGAACCAGGTTCAGTTGTTCTAGTTGGATATAGTATTCCTTGTGAGTGAATTTTCCTTTGTCCTTTGGCTGTGACAGAGATGACTACATTTGAAGTGAACTAAGCAGAGGAGGATGCTTGAAAGTACACCGTTGAATGTATATGAACTCTGTTAGAGCTTAGAACTTTAGGAGGAGCTGGTCTTTAGACCTGAGCTTCCTTTGACTTCCACATTGAACTTAAGGTTTAAAAAGCTTGTTAAGAATTACCTGAGATTGTTTCATTTTTTTTCCCTGTTGATATATCACTCTTGTACACTATGAACATTTTATTACTAAGTCCTGTTTTCAAGTGGACAGTTTTGAAGGAAGGTAATATTTTATATCTTAGAAAATTCTTGTTAACTTAAAAGCAGTTCTTTGCCAGATATGATGGTGCAGATTTTAGTCCCATCCCAACATTCGGGAAGCACAGGCAGATCTCTTGAGTTCAAGGCCAGCTTAGTCTTGTGAATTCCTGGTCAGTCAAGATTACAAAGAGAAACCCTGTCTCAAGAAGCGGGGTGTAGCTTTCTGATCACCACCCATTTTGATTGAGTGGTTTATTTCTGTGTGAGGTCTGAGTGTGGGTGTGCACACCATATCACACATGTGGGAGTCTCATGGGAGTTGGCTGTCTCCTACACTGTGGGTTCCAGAGATGGAGCTCATGTCATCAGGCTTGGCAGCAAGAGCCGGAGCCATCTCTCTGGCCCTTGAGATTTTTTTCCTATTTATTCATCTGAATCTTGCATGTTTTGCTCCAAGTCTATTTGCATGTTTAAGCTGTGCTCACATGTTTTATTCGTCTGGTTTGTTGTTAACACTATACTGGTCCTATATGGGACCATTTAAATCAGGACTATTTAGTAAGGTTGCTTGAGTGCTGACACCTTGTAATTAATCATCCTCCAGTAATTGCATAGCCTGTTTATAGTGGGCCAAATAACAACAGCAAAATAATCTGTCTTTCAATTTGATTTTAAAATTTAAATAGTATTGTGCTAAATCCCAAGAGCTGTGCTGCATTTTGATTTGTTTTAGTCATGTGCTGATGTCAGGGGTGGTGTGTCGTCCTTCCACGTGCTAAGGTGCACGCATGGAGAACTGCTTCAGGAGCCAAGTTTTGCTTTTTGCCATGTTTGAAACAAGAGCTGTTGCTCTGCTGTTGTGCTGAATACTCCAGGCTCATTGGCCTGCAGGCTTCCATGATTCTCCTGTCTCTTCCCTCTGTCACTTCATGGGAATGCTGGGAGTAAGATGTATGGGTGATAGTACGCTCAGCTTCTGTGTGGATTTGAGATTTGAACTAAGGTTATCAGAATTATATGGCAAAGGCTTTTACCCGCTAAACCATGTCCTTAGCTTCCCTAATTATTTTAAAGAACAAGTGTGTTATGATATGATTAGGCTTGGAATCATTAGACTGAAATATTTTAAAATCATTGGAGAAAAGGAGGGCATGGTAGCATATACCTATAACCCCAGCATTCTGGAGGCAGAGGCAGGCAGATCTCTGGGAGTTCCAGGCCTAGGCCTGTCTACACATAGTAAGTTCCAGGACAGCCAGAGCCACATAATAGAAACTTGTCTCAACCTAATAACAATAATGATAGTTGAGATGCAGCAAATGCTTCTCTGTTTAAAGGTATTTATGATGTGGAACTGGAGAGATGCTTAGCAGTTAAGAGCTACTCTTCCAGAGGACCTAGACTTGATCCCCAATACCCATGTGGCAGCTGATAGCATCTGTAACTCCAGTTCAGGGAATCTGACGCCTTCTTGTGAGCCTCGGCTACTAGACGGGCACAGTGAAGTACACAGATGTGAATGCAGACGGATAGACACACATACGCATAGAATAAGTAAATGAAAAGAAAAATTAAAATAAAATAGTTTAATAAGCTTTTTATTTTGAATTAACTTTACTCTTCTAGTTTTCCTCAGTGCTAACTTTCTAAGTAATAATGTTATGTTTATTGTCACCAAGAAATTAATGCTGCATAAATAAATGTTAACTTTAACACAGTATTTACATTTTATCAGTTTTCCCATTAATGTTCTTTTTAGGGTCTAGGGTCAATCTTGGTGCTGCATTGTATTTAATTAATGTTTTATGAGCGTTCTGGTTTCCAGTATTGTACTCTAGTAGGATTCTCATGTATTATGACTATGCATTTCTTTTTTTTTTTTTTTTTTTTTTTTGGTTCTTTTTTTCGGAGCTGGGGACCGAACCCAGGGCCTTGTGCTTCCTAGGTAAGCGCTCTACCACTGAGCTAAATCCCCAACCCCATGACTATGCATTTCTGATTGTCTTTCACAGACAAAAGTTCTCTCCTTTCCTCTTAAACCTTAATTTTTTTTTTTTTGAGACAGTTTATATAGCTAGGGTGGCCTTGAATTTGTGAGTGATCCTCCTGCTTCAGCTTCCCAATGGTGATTTATATGGAATGTGATTGATTATAGGAATCAGTTTTGAAGGGACCATGACACCTGAGACAGTCCCTAAAGAGATAGAAACTCCTTTTGATGAGGTTTGTGGTGCTGGAGGGAGCATCCATACCGGGGAAGTTTTCTACCATTGAACTGCCTGCCGGCTCTAGGAAGTGTACACAAAGGCTCAGAACAGGGCCGCAGGTAGATCTGACTGGATGGTTGGTGCAGAAAAGGACTCAGAAGATGATCTGCCTGCCTTTGCCTTCCAGTGCTGGGATCACAGCTTTGTACCACCACATCTTGCTTTCTTTAAAACATCTTAGGATTTATTTTTTTTTTCTTTTTTCTTTTTTTCGGAGCTGGGGACCGAACCCAGGGCCTTGCGGTTGCTAGGCAAGCGCTCTACCACTGAGCTAAATCCCCAACCCCAAGATTTATTTTTTAAATTGTGAGTGTGTGTGTGGGGGGCATCGCACCGGAGTGCTGGTGTTAAGGTCTTCTCAGCTCCTGACGTGGGCGATAAGAACCAACTCACCAGCAAGAGCAGCAAGTGGGCCTTCTCTGCAGCCCAGATCTGATGCATTAAAAATGTTTAGAATTTGTTACTGTGCTGCTGTGAGTACCAGAATTTGAATGCAGGTGGCATAGGGTACTTGTGGAGGTCAGAGGGCAACTTCTAGGAGTTGCTTCTCCTTCTACCTGGGTTCTGCAGATCACACTCAGACCCCTGGGCGCAACAGTAAGTGCTGTTTACCTCTGAGCCATCTTGCTCATCCTTTATTGAAAATTTTAGTAGCTATCTCAAGCTGTACTTTATTATACACACAGTGTGCATGTTTCTAGAGTCTAGAGACTTTCATTGTTCTTCCAGCTTTTTTCAGGAGACGCCACCACAATTAATACTGCCAAGAAAGATTGAATAGAATAGTAAATGCAAGTAGGAAACCCAGACTGTCGAGTTTTGCTGAGCATTTGTATGGTAAAGGACATTGAAATCAAACACTCAGTTGGTCATTTTGTAGGCCCTTCCTCGTGTTTTACTGTAAATGACGCAGACTCGTGCTGCTTATGTCTGTTAAGCGTGCAGTGCTCTGTGCTGCCATCGGTTCAGGATCTGAGTTGGGATGATTCTAACATTTTAAAGTGCATGGGTTATAATGGATGAGTTTAGCATTGAATAGTAGCTTTGAAGAACATGTCCCACTATAATAAAGAATTATTTTATGAATTAAAATGAGATCTTTCAACTGCTATGCATTACAGCTGTTTGTGGCATTTTTGTTTCCTTTTATTCCAAATAAAAAATAGTTTTAAGCCATGGCATAAATACCATATAATTTAGCATCAAAATGGGGTTTTGTTGCTTTGCTTTCAAAGAAAAAGGAAACTTACTCACCACAGGCCAAAATTAGAACTTGGAGGCAGTCAGAGCATAATCTGGTTCCTGGTTCACAAGTGACTGCCTCCCAGACACTATTATGTTCTGCAAAGATGAGGAATGAAGCTGCAGTCTGCCCTTCCACTGGTCTGTCACCAACATCCTGGCCCTGTCATAGTCAAAAGTGATAACATTTTGGTAATATTTGGGGAGCTGAGTGAGCTTCCTTTTTTAATTTTTTATTTATTTTGATTTTTTTCGAGACAGGGTTTTTCTATGCCTTGGCTGTCCAGCAATTCGCTCTGTATGCCAGACTGACCTTGGACTCAGAGATTTCCTGCCTGCCTCAGCCTCTCAAGTGCTGAGATTAAAGCCATTAAAGGAGTGTGCCACAACAACCCCCCCCCAACACACTCACACTTTTTTTTGATAACCAAACCAGTGACTTTCTTTGGTGACTTATTGGTGTAAGCTGGTTGGTCTTTCTGTTCTTCTGATCTTTGTCCTACCAAGCGTTGGGATTATGAATGTGTACAACCATACCGAGTTTATACGGTACCAGTGTAAACTCAAGGCTTTGCCTGCTAGGCAAGCCCTGTCCTAACTCAGCTACATCCCCAGTCCCTTTATTGTACTTTCTTATTTGTCTGGTTTTATTTTACAGTGCTGATGATCAAACCTAAGATCTTACATGTGATAGGCAAGTGCTTTACCAGATGAGCTTTGAGTAGTGTTCTGTTTTATGGTTTTTGTCAACCACATGCATGTGCACACACAAACACAGACACAGACACAGACAGATAGACAGACAGACATTCACACACACACATTTGAGAATATCTGCTTATCCCTAAATCCCCTTCTAGGAACTCCCCTCCCTTTAGTGGGCAGTGCTATACATGTATACATGCATGTACATATACACACAATGCAGTGTGAAAGCAGGACTCACATATGAAATATATAAATACATATTTAAGTCTAGATTCCGAGTATGAGAGAAAATGTTTTCTGTGATGTTTTCTCTCCTCTCTTACTGTCTTGGCTCCCCTACCCTCTTTAGATCCTTTGCTCATGCCTTTTCTCTTTTCATGTCTGTCTGTCTGTCTGTCTATCTATCTATCTATAAATCTAGATTTTTTTTTATGACAGAAAACATATTTGCCCTTCCAAGTCTGACTTACTGCATTCAACCTGATGATCTCTAGTTCCATTCATTTTTCTCTTCTTTTCATATTCTTTATGGCTGGATAAAACTCCCTTATGTATTTATTTATACAGTTTTCTTTATCCAGTCATCTGTTGAAGGGCATTTAGGCTGTTCCATACCTTGGTTCTTGTGAATGGTGCAGTGGTAAACACTGATGGAGGTGTCTCTGATGTGCTGACTTAGGTGCCCATGGTTATATACACAAGAGTAGTGTATCGTGGGCCTTCTGGTTTTAGTGTTTGAGAAACTCCCACACTGATTTCCATAGTCGTCATGCCAGCTTACATTCTCACCTTCGATGTATAAGAGTTCCTCTTTCCTCACTTCCTTACCAGCTTTTTGTTGTTGTTTCTTTCTTGGTGATAGCCATTCTGATTTTAGTGAGCTGTGAATCTCAATGTAGTATCAATTTGCATGTTCGTGATGGCTAGGGAGACATTTTTTTAAAATATATTTTATTGGCTATTTGTATTTCTTCTTTTGAGAATTGTTCAATTCACTTGCATATTCATAAATCAGTTTTAGGGCACTTAATTTTGTGAGTTCTTTAAAGATTGTATATATTAATATCCTGTTAGGTATCAGGGGGCAGATATTCTCCCACCTTTCATTTTTACAGTCCTGAGCTATTGGACATCCAAGTTCTTTGCGTCTTTATGCTTTTGTATAGCAGTCTTGGGTTTCAGCTCTTACATTAAGGCTTTGACCCATTTCTAACTGGTTTTTATCCAGGTGAGAGAGTGGGATCTAGTTACAGTTTTCTACATGTAGATGTCCAGTTTTCCAGGCACCATTTGTTGGTGCTTTTGAGACTTTGGTCAAAAATTGGATGCCCAATATATGTTTTATAAAGACCTTCTCACAATACCCTTTAAGCTTTTTTGGTGATAGGTAACTTTTTCAAAAAGCAGACACCCATGATCTCTGCCTTAGTTACAAATTCACTGCCCTGTTTTACGTTTATTATTCATCCACTGGACAGATTCTTGTGAATATTCACTGTTTCACATCCTCATGTGTTGCCCTGGATGGACAGATTGACAGCAGTTTATTCCATTAGAACATAATAGAGCAGGTTAGAGGGAAATGAAGCAAGACTGAGTTCAAACTTCCTGTCATTTAGTCACAGGCAGAGAGCTGAGAGCAGAGTCCGGAGTGGGCGCACACCCAAGTAACAATAGAAGAGGAGTGGGGATCTCTCTGTTAACTGCCCACATTGAAAATTCCAATCATTGCAAGTAGCATTTACAAAATGTGATTGGGCAACCTCTGAATATTGTAGCCACTTCAGTCACTCACCCCACAGCTAATGCTAAGTGCCTCCTCTGCCCTAGATTGTGCTCTGGGGTTGGAGGAGTGGGCACAGAAAGAAGGCACTGTTGGTGCTTCCAAGGACTTTACTCTGGAGTTTAAGGCTGGTAGAGTTCTAAACAATCACAAACTCAAATACATTAGAAGGATTTGACGAAGCACCAGTGTTACAGTGTTTAACACTGTCCTGTAGGGTCAGGTTAAGCCTGGTTAGGACAATTTTAAGGGAGAAGTGCACAGGCATGGAAGGTTTTCAGGTTATGCCGAAAAGGGTTTGGTAACTATGCTAATCAAACCAAGAAAACCAGTTAACAGATTATGACAAGCCAGATGAGGAGCGAGGAAGGTAGTCATATACATACTTTAGAGCAGCAGGCCAGGCCACAGCTGCTGATGTGAGTGGTGAGGAGAGCAGTCCCAGGTCATTTCAGACATTCGCTGACAGGGAGGGACCTTTGCTGGCCACCAGGCAGTGACCCCTGTGCCTGCGAGAAATCACGGAAGGACTCAGTGAGGACTGAAGATTGCCTTCAGTTGGTGTTCGGGTGTTTATGCTTAGAGGGCAAGTAGGCTGGGTGAAAAACTATTTTTATGCTTTAGGCCAAGGAAACTTTCTAATTTCACAAGAAAACTCTTAACTTCTAATGGCTCCTACCAGACAAATTCCTGAGCTGAACTGAATGTGACACCTCAATGTCCAGGCGTTCTAGGCATGCAGGACACATTTATTAAATGGAAACAAAGAACAATTTTTGTTTGTGCAGAGACATTTTTCCTTCTGTAATTCTTCTGACCATTTGTTTCTTTCTTTCTCAGTTTTGTTCTTCGTTTTATGTGTGTGGATGTTTTGCCTGTACCATGTTCATACAAAGCCTCAAGGCCAGAAGAGGGTAGTGTGGGTGCTGCTAATTGATCCTGGGCTCTCTGGAAGAGCAGCCTGTGCTCTTAAGCATTGAGCCATCTCTCCAGCCCAGCTTTTATCACATATTAATGTGTGTGTGTGTGTGTGTGTGTGTGTGTGTGTGTGTGTGTATGTGTATGCGTGCCCGTGCTCGTGCACACGTGCACACATATGCTCTAGTGCTCCTATGGAAGTTAGAGGACAGATCACAGTAGCTGGCTCTCTCCTTCCATCACATGGATCCTGGAGATTGAACCCAGGATGCAGCTTGGTGGTCAGTGCCTCTACTTGCTGAGCCGTCTCTCCAACTTTCTTCTGAAAAAAATTGTTTTATATTATGTGTATGTGTGTGCTTTGAGGATATGTGTGTGTCTTTGAGGATATGTGTGTGTCTTTGTCTTTGAGGATATGTGTGTGTGGGTACTTTTGGAGACCAGAAGTGAACATTGGATCCCTTGGAGCTGGAGTTATAGGTGGCTATGATCCACCTGATATAGGTGTTGGGAACCAAATATGAGTCCTTTGCGGGGGCAGCAAGTGTCCATAACCACTGAGCAGTCTTTCCAGCCCCCTCTTCTAACTTGCGGATGAGTTAAGAAGAAATTCCAGCATTTGAGACCCTGAGATAAGAAGATCTTGAATTGAAGCCTGAGTGACATGGTGAAATCCTGTCTCAAAAAAAGAAAAAAATGAATAAACGGAAACATCAAATGGACTTTTAATAAGTGTAATGAATAGAAAAACATTTTATGTGAAATATTTTCACCTTGATCTACATGTTTACTAGTAGCTACATGCTATTAAGAAAGAAATCATGGGGAGTAAAGAGAGATGGCCTGAGATTATGCAGCCTGTAAGAGCTTTTATTGCTTCCCCCTCAACCCCCTATTTTTCAGGACAGGATTTCTCTGTATAGACTTGGCTGTCCTGGAGCTCACTCTGTAGATCAGAGTGTCCTGGAACTCACAGAGCTCCACCTGTTGGGATTAAAGGGGTGCACCACCATCACCCAACTCTGTTTACTGCTTCCTATAGAGGACCAGAGTCTGGCTTTCAGCACTCATGTCAGGTGATTCACAACCACTAGTAATCATAGCTCTAAGGGGCCTTAAGTCCTCTTCTGGTCTCAAGGCACATAAGTGCGTGTATATATAACAGACCCTGGACAAACATATATTCACATGCATAAATTTTAAACAAATGAATCATGGGGCCAACAGGATGGTGCTTGTTGCCAACCCGAATTTGATTTCCAGGACCTTGTAATAGGAGAGAATTTGGGTTGAGGATTTAGCTCAGTAAGGCCCTGGGTTTGGTCCTCAGCTCCGAAAAAAAGAAAAAAAAATAGGAGAGAATTTGTGGAAGCAATAGGTATCCTTATTGGAAGTGGCCTGGGTTGTGCTCTTTTGATCTTTAGATGTTGGAATTTGTAATTCACCTCCCTCTTTCCATCCCTCTCTGTGCTGCAACCCCCCCCCCCCCCGCCCCACCATGCCATCCTAACAGTAGCAGTGTAAACTGGAATACTCTACTGGATAGGGTATTCCGAGCAGGACTGGAGGAGTTAGCACGTCAGACAGCCGTCCTTCCCTCCTTCCATTGGTGCCTCCACTGTTCTGATCATAGACCTGTATTATGGTAGCTGTTTTGAATTGTTCAGTGATAGGATGATGTGGATTCGTGGTTTGATTTGAGTCCCATATTAGAATAAGAAGTAAATTAGCTGTGTGTAACTGCAGAGCACATTTAGGCCAAAGCTCTTCATGTGTTATAGATAAGGAGGCAGACAGCTGCAGTCAGGGGACTTACCCAAGGTCATATGGCTAGAAATGGCATAGTGGCACTAAAATTTACTATAACATTGACTTTATTACAATATAGTTTTAACAGCTTGAGAATAAAGCTAAAGAAATCAAATTTATTTGTTGGTCAAGCTTTTGTTGGTGTTTGGGACAGGGGGCTGTCTTTGCTCATATTTGTACCAGTAGGTCTGTAAAGAGAGCCCTGGTCTGGGGCTGCTAGGTTATTTATGAGTGGTGTCATTTTAGGGCTCAGCTGCCCAGGAGTTACTAGAAATTTCAAGATTTCTCAATAGAAGCAAGTATTTAAGAGGAAAGGGGGGTCTCCAGCGGTCTGGAATGCCTGCTGACATGGGATAGATCTGTGGGGATGCTTGGAGGAAAAGCTCTGAGGCCAAGATGCGTGACGTGTGAGAGCAGAGTTAGCGCAGAGTTAGCAGGCGGGGCCGCAGTTATACCAAGAAGAGAGGTTTTTGTTCCTTAGGGTGGGGTGGAGAGAATGACTAATGGGTGCATTGACGCAGTGTGCTGCAGTTTTAGGTTTACAAGGTTTTTTTTGGGTTTTGTTTTGTTTTGTTTTATTTTAAATGTTTGTGAGTCCAGACCAATCTAGAGTTTTATTATTTTGAAACAACTTCTGAAAAGAATTGCCATTTCTGTAGAAGTTTGCACCAATATTGATATCAAAGTAGTTTTAGGAAATAAAATCCTTTGAAGTCCTAACGTCCCTGGGTAATGTTCTCAGCTGTGAGGACGTCTTTATACACAGTAGCTGGGTGACAGTCCCCAAGCATTACTGTAGACCAGGTACTGTTGAAAACATTTTCACTGTTGGCCCTGTTTTATACTGTGGAAATCCATCTTGCTTCATGGCATACAAGTAGGAAAAGCATACTAAACTTAAGACCGTCTTTGGACTGACTAGTTAGATGAAAGGAAAAGAGATAGCCTGTAGTGACCTTCCCATCCTTTTCTCCCTTACAGCCTCTCTCTGCCCCCACAGGGTTGCCATTCTTACAGTCTACAGGGTCATCTCAGTTCCTCCTACTCTAAGCTGTAGTTTTTCTCCACTGTAGTCTCTAGCTATTCCAGTTCTTATATCCTCTCTGGTAGATTGAAAATAGGCAAGTAAGTTCCTTGTAACTCACTGCTTTTTGAAGTAATGTAGGAAAAAAGATGTAAAGTTAGTAAGTCCAGAATCCCTATATGTAGTTGGAGAGAGAGGGAGGGCCAAACCTAAGAGCCAAATGTTAATGGAAGAGAGTTGCTGCTTGAGTAATTTATCTCAGAGGAAAAGTGGAGCCCAGAGCTCGTGAGGAAAGAACTGAAGAAGGTGCTGAAGACTTTGGAGAGTCAGAAGCTGATAATTTGTACAGTGGTGCTTTTTGGAAATGGCGAAGGAACAGGTGATTTGAACTGGAAGTTTAAGAAAATTACAGCAGTAATATTAATATAATAGGCTCAATTATATGTGTGAAAAGTTGAAGAGGTTAAGAAATTTGAGAAATATTTAAAGAGAGAGAAAATTATGTTCCAGCTTGGTAAGCTTACCATGCTGGCTAGCTTTAAGCCTGCTTAACACAAGCTAGAGTCATTGGGAAAAGGAACTCCCAATTGAGAAAATGCCACCATAAGATCCAGCTGTAGGCAGGCCTGTAGGACATTTCCTGGAATCTGTAATAAGAAAGCAGGCTTAGTAAGCC
Organism: Rattus norvegicus; assembly: GCF_021556685.1. NCBI lineage: Eukaryota > Metazoa > Chordata > Mammalia > Rodentia > Muridae > Rattus > Rattus norvegicus. Next base: position 197,903,515 of record NC_141535.1, on the reverse strand, counting down.
ATAAGGAGCAAGCTAGCAAACAACATTCTCCATGGCCTCTGTCTATATCAGCTCCTGCCTCCACTTTCTGCCCGGTTTGAATGTCTGTCCCATCATTCCTCTGTGATGGAGTGAGACCTGAGAGTTGTAAGATAAAATAAAAACCCTTCCTTCTTAAGCTGATTTTGATCATGATATTTTATCACAACTGAGATATCTAGAATAATGAATGGATTCCAAATCCAAATGACTCCTAGATTTTAGAATGTACTCTTAGAAGATGGGAAAAATGGGGGTTGGGGATTTAGCTCAGTGGTAGAGCGCTTGCCTAGGAAGCGCAAGGCCCTGGGTTCGGTCCCCAGCTCCGAAAAAAAAGAACAAAAAAAAAAAAAAAAAAAAAAAGAAGATGGGAAAAATGGTGGTGGCACTTTTTATGAGAATCTACAAATTGAATGGGTCAAGGCCTTTTGATATAAAATGCGATTCACTCTTTATATCAAATGCCTAGTAACACATGGTGAAAGCAGATCCTGTGACAATGAGGAGCCTTCCTTTATGAGATGGACTGGATGCCTAATAAAAGCTAGGGATAATAATAAAAGGAGGGTGAAGGGACATTTTCTTTTTCTTCTTTTAGGGGGTGGAACCAGGGCTTGCACATCCCTGGCAAGTGTTCCACCACTAAGCTGTATTCCCAACTCCCAGAGTGACATTATGTAGGGAATCTTTGAGAAATAGAAGAGAGATACAGTAGCATAGAGGTAGAGGTGTGTGTGCATGTTGTGTGTTGCATGTGTGTGTGTGATGAAACACTTTGAAAGAGTAGAACTTAATGAGATGGGTAGAAATTTGTGGTGAGATTAAGAGATTTATTTATAATGTCTTTAAAACAGTCTGACATGAGCAGTAGGAACACCATTTCAATATTTAAAGGAAAGCATCCGGTACTTCTTTCATGGGATGGTTTAGGAATTCTTAATTTAAAAATAAAAAAAAAGTCAGGATGCATTTCTGTTTTCTTCCCTGGAACTAGAATTCTTTTCTAGGTATGAATAGTGGAATTAATATTGTTGACAGTGTCAGAAGACCCTGGCTACTGGAATTACCTATCCAGTTATCAACTCTATAGTAAGAACAGAGTTAAGGTCATATATAGAAACACTTCTTGATTCTGCAAGAATGTGGTTATCTTCAACTTTTATATTTAGATGTTACTTAAACTAGTTTTTTGTTGATAAAAGTTGAGAAATATTTAGTGTGTTATCATGCTTATTAAATGCTCACTTGTTCAGTAGTTATTTGATTAATTAATTGATTAACTGATGTTGGGTCCAGTCGAGGACCCTGGGAGCATAGAGAAGAGCTTGGCAGAGCTTTTGCTTCAGTGAAGAGACAGAAAAGCGAGTGCTCGGAGAGTGAGCAGTGTGGAGTAGGAAGCGCTCAGGTAACTTCCTCAGGGATGTTCTGAGGGGCAGAAACGTGAGTGAAGAAGAACATCTAGAAAAAATGATTTCAGTCAAAGGGGACAGCCAGCATGAGATGGTGAGTCAGAGTCCAGCCCAGCAAGAACCAGCTTTGCACGTTAGAGGAAGCACAGAAAAGCTGGTCTGACCAGAACACTGAGGTTAGAGTAGAGACTGGCAAGAAATGAGGATGAGGAGGTAGGCAGGGAGCAGAGTGTATTGGACATTATTAGCCGCACATTATAATTTGGGTGTGCATAGAGACCAAGAGGCAACTCCAGTCCGTTGTGACATGATCCAGACAGGTGTGTTATACACGTGTAATTCCAGCCATTGGACTATTGGGTGGCAGAAAAAAGAGGATCCTTATAAGTTCAAGGCTAGCCTGGTATATATAGAATTCTCAGACTTCCAAGGTTACATACCTAGACCCTGTCTTAAACATTAAAAAAAAAGTTATGGAAGCTTTGAGTGTATTAGGTAGACTGTGGTTTCCAGTGTACAAGAACCAAGTTGTTAAGATTATATCTGTGTTTTTAAACTAAATTTTACTAATTTTTAACATGTATTAATGCTGGCGTCCCCATTACATCTCTGTGTTCCTTTTATTCACTTGCTAGTTTTGACCTTAGCAAGCTAGGTAAATGCTACTCCCATTTACTAGGATGAGAGACTGAGGGAAGAGCAGGTTTGTTCGAGGTGCAAGTGGGAAAAGACTAAAACTCTGTCAGTGTTGGACATTAAGTTCGAGGTGCTTCCTGGACATCTGCTGTGATACAGAGGTAGGAGATGAGTTTGAAGTCGGCATTGGAAAGCAAGATTGGAGAGCTAAGTTTGGGAACCTAGCACATGCCAGCTTTGAAGTGAAAGAGTGGAAGTTTCAATTTTGCTACCTGCTGTATAACTGGACAAATTACTTGACCTTTCTGCTTTATTTATCTTATAAAATAAGGGCAGTAGACCCCACCTTACAGAGGTGTGACTCATTGCAGGTTAACTTTTCCTCATGAACAGTGCCTTAAACCATCATGTTAGACAAGTTAGGAAAAAAGTGTAGGGTCTGGAGAGGTGGGTGGCTCAGTGGTTAACTGAGTTCTTCCAGAGGTCCTGAGTTCAGTTCCCAGCAACCACATGGTGGCTCATAACCATCTATAACTGGGGTCTGATGCCCTCTTCTGTCATGCATACTTATGAGACAGAATATTCATATACATAAATAAATAAACATAGATAGAGAAAAAGACAAAGGTCAACTTAGAAAAACCTGTCTTGAAAGGCAGGGGAAGGAAGGCCTAGAAGTAACCAGTGAGCTTGTCAAGTGGTTTAGAAATGGTTTCAGTAGAGTGTTGGGGTTGAATTGGAGATGCTTAATAGAGATTTTTTTTAAAGTTTCGGATATTTTATTTATTTATTTATTTATTTATTTTTATTAACTTGAGTATTTCTTATTTACATTTCGAATGTTATTCCCTTTCCCGGTTTCCGGGCAAACATCCCCCTAATCCCTCCCCCTCCCCTTCTCTATCGGTGTTCCCCTCCCCATCCTCCCCGAATTGCCGCCCTCCCCCCAACAATCTAGTTCACTGGGGGTTCAGTCTTGGCAGGACCCAGGGCTTCCCCTTCCACTGGTGCTCTTACTAGGATATTCAATGCTACCTATGAGGTCAGAGTCCAGGGTCAGTCCATGTATAGTCTTTAGGTAGTGGCTTAGTCCCTGGAAGCTCTGGTTGGTTGGCATTGTTGTACATATGGGGTCTCGAGCCCCTTCAAGCTCTTTCAGTCCTTTCTCTGATTCCTTCAACGGGGGTCCTATTTTCAGTTCAGTGGTTTGCTGATGGCATTCGAAAAATATGAACGCTTCACGAATTTGCGTGTCATCCTTGCGCAGGGGCCATGCTAATCTTCTCTGTATCGTTCCAATTTTAGTATATGTGCTGCCGAAGCAAGCACCTTAATAGAGATTTTAAGTATGGATGACAGACTAAGTAAAATTTGCTATGAAGGAACACAGAAGAGGGGTGGCAAAGAGAACTCATAGGTAGAGTTGCTTGCTTTTTAGTCTGAAGCCTAAGCTGATCCCTGGGACCCTCATGTGGAAGGAGAAAACCAACTCCTGTAGGTTGCCCTCTGCCTTCACACGTGTCCATGTGAATTGTTACTCTCTTCCAACCCCATAAGTGAGTAAGCATAATAGATCTTCTAAAAAGAAGGCATGGGAAAACGGAATAATAGATAGAAGGAAATGAGTATGGTAGGGGGTGTGTCACAGTGGAACTGGTGGGGTGTGTAAAGAGATGGTCGAGCAACAGTTTGTGAGCTAACACTATCCCAGTGAGAGAAAAATAGTGATACTTTGGCGACACTGGAAATTGCAACAGCTACAGGTTGAGGTGAAATGAAGGAGTTAGGTGTATAATCAGAGCAGGAAGGGCGTTGAGACACTGATGAACGTAGAGAATATTAATGGAGATACAGGTAGATTAGTACATTTGGTTATGGGAATGGAGCAGTGTTCTCTGATTGCATTCTGCTTTCTCTAAAGAGGAGGAGCAGGATTGTCATTTATGAGTCAGAAGTAGCATTAGATGATAGAGAGAGTGGGAATGTTACAAGAGGCATCTTGGAGGAAGGAAGAATTATTAATCAGGGAAGACCTAGCAGGTAACTGTCAAGATCTGAAAGTGTATTTGACCTTTGATCTTTAGCTTGAGTGTGATTTCAGTCATCAAAGGAGGCTTTGTAAACCTCTCTACCCCACCTCCCCAGAGGAGCTATATCATGAAAGGTAAAGGCAATGTGAGTTCTGCTGATGCTTGGAACTTTTCTAGGCCTGTGACTAAGAGTGTTGCTTCTGGAACATTCTTCAGGTCCATGGGCAGGTTACAGAATTAATAACTATGAGTAAGCCATAGGCCCATTTGTCGCCAGTGTCATTGAGTATATCATGTTTTATGATGTTACTAAAAATATTTGTATTGCTATCTTTGAGTAATGTCTGTTTTGCACAAATGATAACAATATTTAAAAAAAAAAGCAAGATGCTCTAATTGAAAAAGTTTTCCTAATAGACATGAAAGCTCACCAAAATTTTCATTAGGACCTATATCTTCCCTTAATCTAAACTTACTAGTCTACTCCATATCTGTTTGATTACAAAGAAATTCAAAATCTATTTTTGTTTTTTTGTTTTTTTTAGGCGCTGGAGAATCTGGTAAAAGTACTATTGTGAAACAGATGAAGTAAGTTCACACAGGGCCTCCTAAGACTGAATTTCCTTCTCTTCATAAAAATTCATAGTTTTCATTTTTCATTCATGGTATTGACTTGCGGCTTTCTCCTTTTTGAAGAATCATTCATGAGGATGGCTATTCCGAGGACGAGTGTAAGCAGTATAAAGTTGTCGTCTACAGCAATACCATTCAGTCCATCATTGCAATCATAAGAGCCATGGGACGGTTGAAGATTGATTTTGGGGAAGCTGCCAGAGCGGTGAGTGTTTCTCATTTCCTCTTCACTTGCTGCTCTTCAGGAGGTGCAGTTAAGCCAATTTGCGTCATGTTTTAGGGAACAAGAAGATAAGATGGTACAAAATACTGTGTGTGTGTGTGTGTTTGAAATCTGGATCTGACTCAGCCCTGCAATGGATGCTGTAGATAGGCTGTGTGACGGCTCCATCCAGTCCTTCCTGTGCAGCACCACTGACATGTGTTTTTTGGTAGCTAATGGTAGTGTGTACTCTAAAAGACATGTTGCAGATTTAGTCTTGCTTTCAGAGCTGTAGGGGGTCCAAGGGAAAAAATTCCCAAAATAAATTCTGTAAGGACATAAACACAAACATCCCGATTTTAGATCAAAAATATCACTGTCTTTCATTGAATTGTGGATTCAGTTAGAATTTGGTTGTTGTTTAATGTAACTCTTTAATGCTTTACGTTTACCAGAATGTAAAAGTCAGTTAATGATAATCCTTAGTGTGCTTTAGTTTGTGAACTAGGATGTTTGATGCCAGTGGAGAAAGGACCAAAATGAAGACAGGAGGTCTTCTTATGTTATTACCAACTCAATTTCAAGAGCGTGCTGGAGAAGTAGAGAGCTAATCAAAGGATGTCAGCCATGTTCTGTGGCTAAGTACTTAAGTGCCATGGGAAATAAATGGAAGTGACTGTGGAGGAGGGGGGCTTGTAATATTGGATTTATAATTGGTTAATTATGCTGTATTTATTTATTTATTCATTCATTTTTCTCTTCTCTGTCGACTTTTTTCCTGTTATTTATTCCTCTTAGATTCTCGTTTCCTTTTGCCCTTACTTTGTTCCCATCCTCTGTTCACCTCTGGTTCTGGACAGTTCCTTTCCAGTTCATTTCCTCCTTCAGATGTTAGCAGGTGCTGAAGAGCACTCGCTCAGTTAACAGCCTGAGTTTGATCTCCGGAACTCACCAGAAAGCCAGGTGCTCATGGTGCACACGTGCTCTCTAGTCTGGGGCGACAGAGACAGGAGGGTCCTTGGGGCTCTGGACAACTGAATCATTGAGCCCCAGGCCAAAGAGAGACCCTGTCTCACACCAACAAACAAAAAGGCAGCTGGCTCCTTAGCAACAGCGCCTGAGATTGTCCTTTGCTCCACACACCTTCTCATGTTCTCGTAGACACAGCTACGATCATTAATACTCCTGTGTCACCCGATGGTCCTGGCGTTCTCAGTCCCTCTCAGGATTCCTGAGTCATCTAGCTAGCTGTGCAGTGTTCTCTCAGCCTACTCAGAGCTCCTCTGGAAAGGACCGAGTAAAGTTTTACCCTCCTTCTCTGTCCTGGGTAAGGGTTTATCGTTGTGTCTACCGTTCTGCTCCTCTAGTTTTTAATGATGGCTAAGAGAACGAAAAGAGTGGAGCCGAGGAGGAGACAGGTCTCTTCCATCTCTGCTTAAGGGTAGAAGTATAGAGTCTTGACGAAGAGGGCTCTACAGAGGTTTACTGGGAGAAGCTAGAGCAGCCTGGTGAGCAACAAAGTAGGAGGGAAATGTCTCCCTAAGAACTCTAGTTAGAACGGCATCAGTACATGCTAGTGACTCCTGGATTCTCAAGTTTCTAAAAATTTGAGTAACATGGTATTAAAAAAAAAATACAAGTAATTATTTGTATACCTGCTTAAGTATAGGTCAAATTTCAGGACCTATGTAGTTTTTAAATGTTAGATAAAGCAGTATACCATATGTGGAAAAAGTCTTATTTGTCATTTAGTGGTTTTGGCAATTTGTATAACGCCTAACCTTTTTTTAATCATTTGCTTTTTTTTTTTTTTTTTTTTTTGTTCTTTTTTTTTTTCGGAGCTGGGGACCGAACCCAGGGCCTTGTGATTCCTAGGCAAGCGCTCTACCACTGAGCTAAATCCCCAACCCCCAATCATTTGCTTTTTTATTGATGATGATGATGATGATGATGATGATGATGATGAAAGAGAAGAGGAGCTGGGAAAAGTGGTTCAGTGGCTGAGTGCTTGTTACATAGCCATGAGAACTGAATTAAAATCCTGTTACCATCATTAAAAGAGAATCATGTATGCAGCTGTAGCCCCAGTACTAGAGGACGGAAACAGACAAATCCCGGGAGCTTATTGGCTACACAATCCAGATAAATGCCAAGCCTTGGATTCAGTGAGAGACCATGTCTTAAGGGAATTAGGCAAAGAGTATTAGAAGACGTCAGACATCTTTCTCTGACTCTCTCATGTGTTCACACATATACAGCCCTTACACTTCCCACACCACAGGAAAAAGGAAGGAGAGGGAGAGGAAATACAGATCTTGCATGGAGTTTGCTACAAAGATGAGCCACAGTGTTACTACGTACGGACGGGATCTTGATGCCAGAGTTGGGCAAAGTGAATCTGAATGCAGCATGGTGGTTTTGTGGGTGGGAGGGTAGATGCACGCGTTGTAGGTGTTACTGCATCTGGGTTTCCTTGATGCGTCTTGCTTGCTAGTGGTCATTTTTTTTTTTAATAACTGTAAGCCATTCATACTTATATACTCTTTTTTAAAAAATATTTTATTTATTTAGTTTTTATGAGTACATTGTAGTTGACTTCAGATGGTTATGAGCCACCATGTGGTTGCTGGGAATTGAACTCAGGACCTCTGGAAGAGCAGTCAGTGCTCTTAACTGCTGAGCCATCTCTCCAGCCCCTGGTCATTGTCTTAATGACTACTTAAGATATAAATGATCGAGTCACTTCTCCCTTTTTATTTATATATTATGTTATTTAAAAAAATTATACTTATAGTTTTTAAGGTTGTAAATACTAAATTTATACAGCAAAATCTTTGAGCTTAGTATTCAGTTTCGTAGTTGTTTTGAGACAGGATTTCTCTGTGTAGCCCTGGCTGTACAGGCCTCATTCTATAGACCAGGCTGGCCTTGAACTTGGAGATCTGTCTGCCTCTGCCCTCCTGAGAGCTGAGATCATAGGTGGGCGTCTCCACTGCCCTGCTGTCTTCAGGTTTAAATACTGCACACAGGAATGGATAAAATAAAGGAAAACTACCAAAGTTCTCATAGCACCTTTCTAAAGGGTTACAAACTAATACAGTTCCTGCCTGAAAGTCATGACCTTCTGATCCTGTCACTCTGCTGCCATTTCCCTCTCCTGCCGCCTCTTTCTCCCATGTTAGAACGTTGTTGGTATTCCTTTGGGGGAAATCTAGAGACTAAACATTTTCCCTGAGGGGTCAGTTCCTGTTACTAGGCTTTCTCCTTCTTACGTGCCTTCATCTCCTCTCTGTTTCTGCTGTCTCCAGTGAAGGGAAAGGAAGAGTAGCCTTTGCCCTAAACTTGATTAATGTTTTGGTCCCTGTGCCATCATGGTTAGACTTTATGTCTTATGCACAAATCTTTTCATTTCTGTGTAGTAGTGGGTAAGTGCTCTACCACAAAGCTACACCCTCAGCAGGTCCAGGGAACAAAAATGCAGGCATGTGGAGGGGCATATGAGTGTGTGGGAACTGGACCTTGGCTTCTGGTGTTTTGCTCCACCATTTTTCTCCTGGTGTTTGGAAAGAGTGTCTCTCCAAATCTGGAGCATGTCCTTTTGACCAAACTGGCAGGCCACGGACCTCCAGGATCCTTCTGTCTGCTCTTCAGCTCTGAGGGTACAGGCTTGTGCCATTCCAACCAGATCTAGACTCAGGTCCTCGTGTGGTTTATCCACTGAGCCATCCTCCCAGTCCTCATTAAGGGTTTACTTTAACAGAATGGAAAGTTATTACATACACTTGTCTCAGGCCAGAATCTCCAATCCCCACCCTGTCATAAACCGTAAGTCATCAGTGAGTCCATCAGAAGAGACCTTTTCTGAGGATGGTGGTATGGCATGGAGAATTAAGAGGAAGGCAAATCATTATTCATCTCTCTGTATTTAGAATTGTGGTGGGAGGCTGGGCTGGGGCCTGGTTGCAAGTTTTCTCATGCTGCCTTGCCAGAAAGGTCTCGTAATACCTCTTCTAAACTATGATTCTGTGTGCGTGTGCATCTGTGTGCGTGTGCATCTGTGTGTGTGTGCATTGGTGTGTGAAGAATGAGACTCATTTAGTCTGAAGAAGTAGGAACTCATCTGTCCCTGTCTTAACTGTTTTTCTCAGGATGATGCCCGACAGTTATTTGTTTTAGCTGGCAGTGCTGAGGAAGGAGTCATGACTTCAGAACTAGCAGGCGTGATTAAACGTTTATGGCGAGATGGCGGGGTGCAGGCATGCTTCAGCAGGTCCAGGGAATATCAGCTCAATGATTCTGCTTCATAGTAAGTGTTTTGTTTTTTTTTTCCTTTGAAACTGTAATAGAAAGTAATTTGGTGACTCTAGTGAATGTCTAGTGCCTATCCTTAAGGAAATGTCTAAGTACTAGAAATGTCCAGAAGTCTGTAGGATATTTTATTACAGAATAAGCAAGTGACAGTGAGAGATTTAGGTACTCTTTGTGTAGGACAAGGCACTGATAGCCAGCTAGAGGGGCAACCCCACCGCACACATTGCATGCATGCACGCACACACGCACGCACGCCCAGAGAGGGCGAGCACACTGCCACATCCCCTGGCTTGTTATTATTGTATTTGAGACTGGATCTCAGTATGTAACTCTGGCTGGCCTAGAACACACAGAGACTATGCTTACATGCTAGGATAAGAGATCATCTGGTATGATAGTCCTTTTATACCCTCTGTACTGCCCGTACTGTGAGGTTTTTGATTGTAGTCATTACCACTTAATCTTTTGCGAATGTGTGTAGTAGTAGGGATTAACAAAAGCCTTGTGGATGTTGGGCAAAGCCTCTGCCACTGAGTTACATCCTCAGCCCTCTTGAGTGTTTGAGACACAGTCTCACTCATGCTGGCATTGAACTCATTCCATAGCCCTAGCAGGCCTGAACGTATGATCCCTCTGCTTCAGCTTTCTGAAGAGCTTGATTATAAGCCTGCACCACAGAACCCAGCATTCTGTATCCCTTTTGCCAGACTGGGATGGTGGCTTCTGTGGGATAAGGACATTGTCACAGAATGGAGTGAATCCTTTCCTTGTCAAAGAAGTTCTCTTGAGTGTTAGTTGTAGAGAATTGGTAACTAGTATTTTTATTTAATTTACTATTACATTTGATTCTATTTAACCCCTGACACATTTATATATTGATGCTGTATTTTTAAAACTTACTTCTTAGGGGACCTGGTGAGTACTTGGCATCTGTATCCCCCTCTGATCAAGATAAAAGGTTTACTTACTCTTTCAATGGAAATAAGTTGGCAAACAGTAAAAGGATTCTTGCCCACTTTTTAAAATGAAGATTGTCTTTATGTGTGTAGTTCAGGCAGTTCAGTGGTCATCAAAAGTAGATTTTTAATCCTTTGTTCTGTCATATATTGAGTAAGGTCTGACTCCCCCAGCTACATGTTTATAAAGTTGGGTCCCTTTATCCCTTGTTCATCCAGGCTCAACTCTGTGCTAATGGTGGTATTATGTTAATAGGCAATCTGAATGACACACTTAAAGTAGTGTGTTTGCTCTTCATTGCTTTGTCTGGAATCAACGAAGATTTAGCCTTTGTCTCTCCCCTACTCTGTTCCTCCTCCTTTTTGAGACAGGTCTTGACCTCCAACCCAGGCTGACCTCAAACTTTGTATCTTCCTGATTGGTCTCAAACTTGAGCTTCTGTATCCTCAAGTGCTGGGCTTACAGACTTACACTAGCATATTCACCTATATTCTCACTGAATGCGGTTCTTCTCATTTTCATGTCAAATATTATTCTCTAAGGAACTGTCAAATAGTTACATATACAGCTGACATAAATTTAAATATCCAGGAACTTTTAACTTTTTGTTGTTTATTTTTCATATGTGTCTTGCTATGTAGCCCAGACTTTCCTGGATTTCTTGAGTCCAGGGTTACAGGTCTTTGCCACAATCCCTGCTGTGTAGGACGTAGCTCATTTCATATTAGATTTCAGGATTTTTTATTTTAGCAATAATACAATGGCTGTGTTTTTAAATTTTGCTTTTACAGTATTCTTTTACTGTGTAGAACCTGTTCATTTCCCTGCACTAGATTCACTTTTTTTCTCTCATTCTATGATACTGAAGGTTTAGTACTTTTCTGCCCTTCAGGGTCTCCTTTGTTGTTGTTGGTACTTGGGATTGAACCTAGGCCTCACACATGCCAGTACTCAGCTAGTCCCAGAACTGACTTTTGCCAAGCAGCTGGTTTAGTCTGTTGATCTGTCGTGTCCATGGTTGCTTTACCAAGTTAAAACCAATATGTATTTTATTTAGTTACCTAAATGATTTGGATAGAATATCCCAGACCAACTACATTCCAACTCAGCAAGATGTTCTTCGGACGAGAGTGAAGACTACAGGCATTGTGGAGACCCACTTCACCTTCAAGGAGCTCTACTTCAAGTGAGTCACAGCCTGTCCCGCCTGCGTCTGGCACAGACAGCCAGCAGCTTATTTATTTTATTTTATTTTACTTTATTTTGAGTCAAGGTCTCACAGTGTAGACCTGGGTGATTTAGTTCTCACTGTGTAGATCAGGCCGGCCTCGGGTTTGTGCCTTCCACCTCTGCCTGCTGAGGGCTGGGTTTGCAGGCGCCCACCACATGCCTGGCTTCCTGGCTGCCCTGGTTAGCCTGTCTGTCTGGGGGTAAGATTTTTGTAAGTAGTGTTCCTTGGTTTAGAAATTTAGTATTTTAAGACCATTAGCTTAATGTTTCATGTTATTACACTCCACAGATTTATTTTTTCTCCTCCAGATAGCATCAATATTTATATCTACTTAGAGGAAATTGAATATAAAATTAAATAATAGTTTACCTACCTTTAGAATTAATTATACAATTACCGGTTTGTGTTTGTTTATATTTTCAGCACTTTTTTGTAAGTCGCCAAATAGGTATTGACTATTGCTAGAAGGATCAGAACAATACTAAATAGCTAGAAGATAACTTTCATGGGTGGCTTCATTCTGACACGGTGACAGTAAAACAGAAATATTTTCTTAGCAGCACTTCTCCTCTCTGAGATGGTTCCCCTTCCTGTTAAGTTTAATGGGGCAGAGCTAAACTTGGCTGGGCCTTGGGGTTTGTACACACACAGCATCATGCTCAATTAAGTTTGTAGTGCTGGCAAAATAGGCCTGGGATTGAGGTGTTTTAGAGGGGTGTGATGATGACATTGACAGTGGTTCTTGTAGAGGACACTCTAGTGTTTTCAAAGAATTTTCTCTTAGCACCAGTAATTCCAAGAAAAAGCCTCTGCTCTTCTTTTTGTTAATGGTCTTTTAAAAAATACTAAAACTGTTTTTGGTTCTTTTTTTCTGTGTTTGTGACCTTTGACGTCGGCAGTAACCTTTTCTCCTTCAGTGCACGATTAGTTTTTAAGAAGTACTTGGTTTATGTTTATGTGTAATATGTGCAAGTCAGCTTATTGCATATGTAGGGAACCACCACCTCAGATCCTCAGTGAGGGTCTGGGTTTGTGAAGTCCACACAGGACTTAAATATTAGGACCAGTTGAAGTATTGGGATCTTAACAACCTAAAGTGGATTGAAAACCTAATGAGTGGTTTCAGGTAAACTGGCTGCTTGTCCCAAGTCCTGATGAAGTTACTTAACAAGTCTGCAGAAACTATATGGATCACCCTGTGAAGCCATAGGAATAAAATGTCTCTGTATACTGTAAAGTTAGTAATTCCATTCTAATTAAATAACAAAACCATTTTTTTGTTGATGTCATAGGTTGATCTTTATGCCAGGACTAGTAGCCAAAATTAAAGTGCCACATGTACTTTGTATTGGCATGTAGATGTCTTATTATGAAGTACTGTCACCTCTTTTCCTCTTCTCTAGGCACAACCACTCTCCATTTATTCAAACATTTAGCGAGTATCTACTGTATTGCAAGGCATTGTGTAATTGCTTACTTGCCTCTCAGTTTTGAGGTAATGTTTATAAAATATCGATCTGTTACTGATTAATACTGTGTTACTAGGTACTAAAAACCAACCTTGGGACTTCATAGCATTCTCTTAGTTTTATGAACTTTATAGAAAATGGGGATGGAAACTGGAATCATTGGAGTACAAATGTGCCTGTCTTTGAAAGATTTGTATGGTGAAATGTTAGACTTTCTAAAACCTACAGCATGACCCTGGATTAAGGCCAATCTATGATTACATCGTTTAGTTATCATGCAAGGTTACAAAGAACAGCAAGATCCCTGAAAGGAAGGGTTGGGCCAGGAAGAGATAGGATGCATGCTCACGTCATTAGGGAAATCACGTGTACTTCTCTTATCTGTAGGGAAATCACGTGTACTTTACTTCTCCTAATCTGCAGGGGTGGAAAAAATCTCTGGAAATGCAGGCCCCAAGTTACTGACGATTTCACTCACTAGAGCAGTGTAGCAGATGTTAACCTTTAAAAGCTTTGTCGTTGCTGTCAGATACAGCTCTTGAGAGTGTGAGCTCTGACTTACCGACCCCATCTAGACCCGGGTACTGACTAAAAGACAAAGTAGGAAGGACCCTGTTGGTACAAACTTAGCACTCAGGGGACTAAAACAAGTCCGGACTAGAATACAGTGTGTAAGCAGCTTTTTCTTGTTTTTTGTTTTTATTTGTTTTGCTGCTGATGATTAGGTTCAAGCAAGCTTTGGTGTTGGGGAATACTTGGTTATTTATTTACTTTTAAGATGTTAGGCGGTCTTGCCATGTAGCGCAGGCTGGCCATTCTTCCATCTCAGCCTCCTAAATGCTGAGATTATAGTCATTCTCCCTAAACCTAGCAGAAGATCTCAAAATCCTAAAGCCTAAAATCAAATTTATTTTTTTCCATAATTCTCTTCATATGTTTTTCATTAACACAAGGCAAATAAACTTTGGGCTCAGAATGCAAGTTGGGTATTCAGAAACAAGCCAGTTTGAGAGTCAGAGTGGGGCTGTGAAAAGTATATAAAGACTGGTCTCAGTGCCAGATGGTCTAGGGTAGTGCCAGGCACCATAGTAAACACCAAACAAATACCAGTTGTTGTTATGGCTACGGTTATCTTAAGCTACACTGTCGAGCTCCTCTTCCTTCACTTCATTTTGGTTCTAAACTCTGCCGACTTGGCGCCTCCGGTACCAGTGCTGGAGCGGGCGCTCAGCTGTGGCTGTGCTTTTAGCCACCGACAGTGGTTTAGACACATGGATTTGCTGCTTGTCTTTTCTGTTACAAATGGGGTTTGAGTGTGTGATAATGGGGAGGTTCCAACCATGACAGTCTAGAGAGAAGTAAATGTAAGTGTGATATCACTGACCCTGCCTTTCTTTCCTTACTCAGAATGTTTGATGTAGGTGGCCAAAGATCCGAACGGAAAAAGTGGATCCACTGTTTTGAGGGAGTGACAGCAATTATCTTTTGTGTGGCTCTCAGTGATTACGACCTTGTTCTGGCTGAGGACGAGGAAATGGTACGTTGAAGCTTTGGATAGGAAGTCCGTCTGACACAGCTAGGAAGTGAGCATAACTCCGAGGAAGATGGGCTGCCACTGTCTGCTCACGGACCAAAACTTAAAACCCTTTATTTTCTTGTCAGTGGGTTAGATCTCCCAAATCATCGTTCCATGACACATTTGCTCTTGGTAGCCACAGTGTGTGCACAGAATTACATCTTGTCAGCCACTTCTTCTCTTCCCTAACCCCAAGAATTATGCAAATCAGGACTGACTGGACTTCAAGTCACATTAGTATCTACCCTATTTCCATGAATTCACTTTGCTGCTTTAAAACCTCTTGATATGTCATTTAATCTGCTTTTACTTCTTGCTGCTAACCTGTCATAACCCTGTTTGTTTTTCAGAACCGAATGCATGAAAGCATGAAATTGTTTGACAGCATTTGTAACAACAAATGGTTTACAGACACTTCAATCATTCTCTTCCTTAATAAGAAAGACCTTTTTGAGGAAAAAATAAAGAGGAGTCCATTAACAATCTGTTATCCAGAATACACAGGTAAAGGGCATGAGGTTCTGTTGGAGCTGTGGATCTTAGGTCAGTGACCATCCGCTGTCCTAGGACTTGTGCATTCACTAACAGTAGTAGGCATCTCAGGAAAATCCTTAAGCTTAGAGTGTTGCTTCAGAGATCAGTGTCCTTATTTTTGAGGAAAATGGGATACAAAAATGAAATTTTGGCATATGTCCAAAGAGATATAAAAATACTTTTTTTAGTGGAAGTTATTAGGCAGAATAGAAGCACTTAGAGAAGAGGCTTGCATGTAAGACAGTTTGGAGGCTGAATATTGGCCTGACTTACTCTGAAATGGAGAAGGGGCATGTGGCGGCTGTGGGATGTGATAGTGGGAAGAAGCTGGCCCCATGTCTCACACAGTGGCTGTGGGCATGTGGTGTATGAACAGCAGTGTAGTGACCACAGTAAGGACTGCCTCAGAGTGCAAATACAGCTTTTTGGTGAGCCAGGATCTCACCTTAGAAGCCAAGGACAAGGATACCAGTGGGGCTAAGAATGAAGGTGAAAGATGGCATTGCCCCCATTTCTGTGTCTCTTCCATTAAAACAATGAGGTAATACTGGGTTTCCTTAACTTCAACTTCTGGTTTCTTTGGAAAAGATTCTGGTTATGGCTAAAGAAAGTAAAACATTGTAGGCCAACCAGTATTTGAAATTAGGGATCACATAATGATTGCAGAACTGCACCATTGTGAAAGCTGTTTCCGTGGAAGGGGGGTTTTCACTATCTGAGACTCTGTGCTTTCTTTTTATAATAAAGTGAAAGATTCAGCACACGTTAGGAAGTCAAAGGTGTCTGCACTAACGTCTCGAAGTTGGATGCTTTTGCTATGTTCTGAACTTACCTTTAGGAACATTGGTTTAGAATTATCTGTGGAATAATCAGAGATGTCTGTTAGGTGGTGATACTTAGCTGGGAACATAAGGAGAGGTTAGGCTAGATATATATAAATTTGAGAACAGCAGTAATTGGAGATAAATGAAGTTCCCAAAAAGATGACAATAAAATGGGAAGAGAAAAAGAAAATGAGACAAACACTAGCTACCAACAGGAGAGAAATAACGGACATAAGAGAAAAGAGCCGGGGCTGGGACTTAGCTCAGTGGTAGAGCGCCTGCCTAGCAAGCACAAGGCCCTGGGTTCGGTCCCCAGCTCTGAAAAAAAGGAAAAAAAAAAAGAGAGAGAGAGAGAGAGAGAGAGAGAGAAAAGAACCGGACTATCTTAAAAAGGAAGGGGAGTGCCCAGTGAGATGGCTCATCAATAAAGGTGCTTGCTTCCAACGTGACAATGAGTTCAGTTCTTGGACTTCGATTACAGGAGAGAACTGACTCCTGAAAGGTGCCCTCTGACGGCCACATGCACCCTGTGTCATGTATGAGCCCATATACAGACACCTGTAGCCGCTTGTAAAAACATATGTAGAGTACTTGTTATTTTTTTTTAAAAAGAAAGGAACATGTTTGCAAATCACTAGTAAGGAGTAGTCAGCAGTGTCATGTGCAGATAAACAAGTGACACTGGGAAATCCCAGCCTTTGGAGCTGACTGTTCCTTGCTTTGGCTTTTCTAGACAGGGTATCTCTGTGGAACAAGAGTCCTATCTATTCTGGACTCCATTTGTAGACCAGGCTGGCCTCTAATTCAGTGATCTGCCTGCCTCTGCCTCCTAAATGTTGGGATTAAAGGTGTGTGTCACCTGCTTGGCCCAAGTTGACTCTTCTTAAAGAGTAGTGAGAGCAGAGCTGGGTGTACCAGGTGACTGTGGGCAAGCAAGCCTGGGCTCCCTGTGAGCAGTGTGGGTTAAAGGGGAGGTGAACCAGGTTACTGAGGGCAAGCCTAGGCTCCCTGTGAGCATCCCAAGTGCTGGGATTAAAGGATGCGCCACCACTGCCCAGCTAAGCACATCTCTTGAACTCTAAACTAAAAAGGGAAAGTGAATTTTATTCAGTAAGAACACAGACTGATACCTGGTAACCAGGGCTGTCGGAATCCTCAATCCTTAAGTCTCAGAACAAAGTGACTGTCTGAGTTGGAAGCCAGTCTGGTGTAGAGTGAGTTCCAGAACAGTGAAGACTACACAGAGAAACCCTGTCTTAAAAAACCAAGACAGGTGGGGGTGGGGTTGGGAGTGGGAGTGGAAGGTCTAGGCACCTAACAAAGTAGTCTTCCTTGGTTCTTTATTTCATGTGTTCTTTCTTTCGTGAGCTCCCCTCTTTCCCAGACTTGTTTATACACTTATTTGATATTTCTTGTCATGCATGATCTCACTGAAAATAGTCTCTGGTTTATAAAAACAAGTGTACATTGTTTTGATAGTGTCCCTGAAACAGGCAGTTTCTAAGATCATGTAGAAGGCTTGGGCTGGTGAGATGGCTTAGCAGTTAAGAGCACTGACTGTTCTTCCAGAGGTCCTGAATTCAATTCCTAGCAACCACATGGTGGCTCACAACCATCTGTAATGGGAGCCGATGCCCTCTTCTGCTGTGTCTGAAGACAGCAACAGTATACACACACACACACACACACACACACACACACACACACACACACACACACACACAAACACACACACACACAAACACACACATACACACACACACACACAATAATAATAAATAAATCTTAAAAAAAAAAAAAAAAGAAGGCGGCTTAGTGTTGGTCTCCTCGTGCTTCTACTCCTTAAAAAACAGCAGCTCTATTGAGAGAATTATCCTTTAAAGTGTGTTATTAGTTGTAGATGAGGACCATGCCTGCATCCCAGCAAGCACCTGGGATGATGAGGTAGGAAGTCACGACTTTGAAGCCAGTGCTGGGTGAGGTGGGGCTTAGTCAAAGTTTATAATTAGGGTTCCACTTGTTTCCCATCTGTTAGTCTGCTTTCACTGGTTCCTCTTTAAGATTGGAAATATTTTGAAATAAATGCTTTACCTTTTTGGAACCCTTATTTCAGGATCACTCCAAGGGGCAGACTGAGATTTTAAATGGTTGTTTTCTCTAGAAACATAACGGCCTACTTTTCTAGTTCTTTTGTATACTTTCTAGATTACGAAGGAAGTGAAACTTGTTTTCCTCATTCCTTTTGTGTGCTGGTTTTATTTTCGTTTCAGTGTGAGTCTTTCTCATGAAGAATCTAATGACTACAGAAAATCCTAAAGATAATAGAAACAGAGGAAGAACTCTGTATTCAGTCATGTGGTGTTTCTTTCCTTAATTAAATGTTGATGGCCTAACTTAGCTGGGTGCAGGCCTCTGTCACAACCTGAGTTGACAGTGTTGCTTATCTGGTTCAGGTTCCAATACGTACGAAGAGGCAGCTGCTTACATCCAGTGCCAGTTTGAAGATCTGAACCGAAGAAAGGACACCAAGGAGGTCTACACTCACTTTACCTGTGCCACTGACACCAAAAACGTGCAGTTTGTTTTTGATGCTGTTACAGATGTCATCATTAAAAACAACTTAAAGGAATGTGGGCTTTACTGAGAGGATGGCATAGTAAAAGGTAAAATTTCAGACAGTTTAGTTACAGTGCTGGGGGCTGGGTGGGATGGCTTTGTAAATGGTTTTCTAATTAACAATGTTTTCTCTTTTTTAGCTACTACAGGGAGGAATGTTGAGACCAGACATCATCTACTGTCTCTTGGGTCAGCGACAAGCATGACAGGACCAAGGAATGGCAACAGCATGCAGAATCTTTAGCACAATCTTCTGTATTAGGAAATGTTTAATTGGCATGAGAAGAGATGATCGAGTCAGACATGAAATTGGACAACTGTAAAGTATGACCGGATCATCAGGGCACCGCTTGGACTTTAAATCTCAATGTTTAGGGCATATTGAAGTCGAGGTGCTGCATTCCAGAACTTAAACTTGTAGCTTACTGTTCCCCGTCTTTTTAACAAATGACCAGTAGTTAATTTCTAAGGTTTTTCTCATCAAGAGAACAATACCTAAAAACTCTTACTTGTTTGCAAAAGAATCTTCTGGGGACTCAGTCTTAACTATGCACACAATGTAGCCGGACATCTTGAAATATTCCTCTTAGTAGGAACTGTTTGTTTTTAACTCTTGGAATGGTCAGGAGTAATATTCCACAGCTAAAAATCTTCCTGGTTATTGGGACTATACTAATAGAGCTTTTTGGAATGAAGTTTATGTTACTGTCCTGTTTAAAGTATCACAATGGCTTCTAAACAGCATTCACTTCGGAGAGCTGTACAGTAAGATTCTAGCTCTCGTTTCTTAAGCTTACGGTTGGAGTTAACCTTGTTTGTGCTGATTACCAAATTACTAGATGAATACTGATGTAATATGATAAACTGCTCTTGGGTACAGACACACGCAGGATAGCTGTCAGTCAGAGACGCAGACTGCTAAGGTGAGAAGCAGTGACTTGCTGCTACAGATCTACCGAGGTGGCCACACTGATTTGCCTGCTCGTCTCAGGCGTGTGGGTTGTATGCGGTGCCCCTTGTTTTCCATCTTTGTGGCCTTTTTTGCTAGGAGACGTCTAAGAGTATAACAACTGTGCATGCCTTTCCTTTGTAAATGTGCTGCCAAATCCCTGCTTGCTGTCATTGTCACTGTATCGATGGTAACTGCATAGCGGCCCTTGCTGTGTTCTTTTTCTAAGACTTGCATTCTGGGACTCTGTTCCACCTTGTCACGTGTACAGACTTTAATCTGTTACAGCTGGCAGCAGTATTAACGCGGTGAGTAAAGAGCCCAGGATTGCTCCTGTTTGTAACCGATCCTTTCTGGAAGCCCTGCCTTCTGTTTCTTTTTGCCCCTGCTGAGTGTTCTTTAGCCTTTGAGAGTGGGTTTAGGTAGAAAAGTGTTTTTGAAAGTCTAGTTCCTTGATGTAATAGTGATATCAAATCTAGGGCTGGGGGCTTTATGTCCAGTCTGTGCAAGTCATACAAGTGTCCGATGTGTACAGTTTGCTTGCGCTGAGAGCTTCAGTCCTCTTGTACAGACTGTATCAAATGTCATTAAACACTGAGTGGACCACTGAGGGACGGCAAACAGAGGATGCATTTTGAGCATTTCAGATCAGTAGTTTGATCAGTGCCTTTTGAGGTCCAGTCTTTGTGGATTGGATCCGTTCATCTTTTGATGTTACCTCCTACTCATTTGAAAGAAGGTTGGTGGTCAGAACTGCTTTGGGAAGCAAGCCACGGT
Source organism: Rattus norvegicus (assembly GCF_021556685.1). Classification (NCBI taxonomy): domain Eukaryota; kingdom Metazoa; phylum Chordata; class Mammalia; order Rodentia; family Muridae; genus Rattus; species Rattus norvegicus. The sequence goes on along the minus strand of NC_141535.1, from coordinate 197,883,343 downwards.
GATCAGTGCCTTCATTGGCAGCTTTTACCATTTTTAATTCTTACGTGTCTTTGCGAAATCATTATTATGCAGACAGTATAACTGTTATCTTACAAATATTTCCATAGGGCTAAGAAAGTATCACTTGAAAGAAAAGTATTGATTTCAATCAGCGATTGACTCAATTCCCACAGTGTAGGGGTTAATAAGTCTTACTCTCAATTTATTGTTCCTTTGTTGTATTCTGTAATATAAGAACATCTGGGAATGCGAACTAGTGGAATATGTTTTCATAATTTTTCTATACTTTGGGTTTAATAAAATGGTGTTGATAATCTAAAATAATAGATCATCCAAATTTAATTTTACTTCAGAATGCATTTTGTATTTTCATTTGAATGTCTATTTTTTAAACCTTTCTGTTAATTAAAAATAGAAGTCCTTCACTTCTTCGCCTCTACACACCACTTGGATTTGCCTTGTGTTTACATGAGCTCGTTCTGACTTTACCACCCAGGTTCCTTCCTTTAGAACAGAGGGAGGTCATTGGAGTTTTCAAATACGACCCAAGGGAAAATGCGCCAAAGCTGTCTGAAGATTGTCTCTTGACTCACGGTGGGCTTTTAACCTGTAAGATCTAGACTTTCTCCTCACTAAAGTGGACTTTGAAGAACATTTCCTAGGCAGAATCAGAATGTGGGAGTGAAGCATCCTAGTAGCCTGGAGGAAAGAAAGGTTGATCCTTAGAGTTAAAGAAGCCAAGTTAGGTGTTTTCTCTGGAAAATGCTCATGTTTCATGGTGGGTAGTGTTTACATCGAGGTGGCCAGACCTTTGGACCATCCTGGATGTCAACTAAGAACATTTAACATTTCATTAATAAAAGACAGTAAGTAGACCTTAGTTGGGAGAATGGCAACAATAGTCTTTGTTGTTGACAGCCACCTTTTCTCGTGAGTGAAAGCATGGATGGGTAGGTATTCTCCTAATGGACTCTCCCTTTACTTATCAATTCAGGCTTGTCCTACAAGCCTCTGCCATGAAATTCCAGAAACTAATATAGTGGTTTGTCAGTGGATCTTGACACAATATTTTCCATCTTGGATAGTTTAAATTCTACATTGTACAGCTGTAGCTCACGGTATCATTTAACCAATGGGTTGTTACTATACAAGGTGCTGAAGTCATACAGTAAGTAGACCAATTTTAAGACATCTAAATTCTCACATATATCATTGTACATATATTTTTAGGCTCTTTAGCCAAAAATACCTGCTGGCTTCTAATTCATCCACTCAGCACATGCCTTCCCCGGCCCCGTCGTTGTTTATACTTGTGGTTTTAGGCAGCTCTTTAGCCTGACATTTGGATCTCTGTCCACTCGTTCAGCACTTGTTGCAGGATTCCTCAGTGGATTGAAGGCACATGGAAAGTCTCGTTCTGGTTAAAACCTTCCTGCCCTCTTCCAGATGGTAAGGTCGTTGATCAGGGTCATCTAGTCTACACCAGCACTTGGGTTGGTGAGTGTCAGCACCTGGACTCTTACATTTCTTATGTTTTACTGACTTGAAGGAAAATGTTATTTTCTTCTGCCTCTATTACCAGGTAACTACTGTGTTCTTCTACAGTACAAACCAGAGACCTGACATGGGGACACAGCTCTCCATGTGACTCTGTGACCTCATACATTATTATATTGTTCCCGATATGCACAAGAGAAAATACAGATTGTCTACCAGCTTGCTGTGGAAGCTTGGTTTTTATGTGGATTATTAGGAAACGAAAATAAAGATTTTCTAGATGCTAGGAAACTGATTTCCAGAATGGCCAAGGTCTTCATTTAAATATACCCACCCCCTTTTTGTGGAGGACAACATACTTTAGAATGAGCCAGGGGAGGTAGTACAATTTTTTTTCCTTTAATTCCATGTCTAGGCCTGACACTTTAGATCTTCTCAGGAGTAAGAGGTCACACCCCAGGTACATGGCTAACTTACATAGATTCTCCTGCTAAACTGAACTAAATTAAAACTCAAAGGCATCCTAGAGAAATGTGCTTTTTACTGAATTGCTTAAGCAATTGTGCCAGTAGTTGAGGGCAACAGAAGAGACTCTGATATTAAGAATACATTTATTCATTAAAGAATAGGCATAATCTCAAAGTCACAAGTGAGTGACTTAGTTTTTATTCTTTTTTTTTTTTTCCTTTTTTTCAGAGCTGAGGACCGAACCCAGGGCCTTGCGCTTGCTAGGCAAGTGCTCTACCACCGAGCTAAATCCCCAACCCCTAGTTTTTATTCTTATCAGTAATTTAGAAACACTTCTGGGTGCCCGGGAGATGGCTCAAGAGTTAAGAGCATCTGCTCTTCCCAAGGACCTGGCTTCAGTTCCCAATACCCACATGACAGCTCACAGCCGTCCAAACCTCTAGTTCCTGGGACCCTGACACCCCCTGAAGACGCCAGATAAAAGTGATACATGTACATAGATGTAGGTAGGACAGTCATACGTAAAAAATAAAAATGTCCCTTGTTAAAAAATTATTTTACACGTGTCTGCAAAGTGCCTTTCATACAAACAACTGATGCAAGGACGGTTGGGTCAAAGTACGTTTCCACATCTTAGGTGCAGAGTACTTCGTTCTCTTCAAAATTTCAAAAAGACTTGGACACCCAAACAGTAGTTTCTATCTACTTCATTTGTATATAGCATTTATATATATTCAGTGACAGGTTTGACCGTCTTGTGACCAGTGACTTTATGTAACAATGGGGGGAGTATGCACTTGCAGGTCATAGGGTAGCAGAAGTGATTTTCCTGGTACACTAGTGCAGCGTATTAGCATTGGCCAAATTGACCCGTGTTCTGGCTTAGGTAACTTACCTACCCCCAGGCCCACCTCTGTGGGACTACTCGGACATTTTCACTGTTGAGATTTCCCAAAGGTGAATGGATACGCAAGAAATTACTTTTTCTTTCTTCTTATCTTTGTTCGTGTCAGACAACAGTCCTGATAGCTCTTAGAAACCTTAGGAAACAGAATCACCTGGAGCAGTGCTGAGTTCCGTTCTTTCCTTGGCTTCTCCCTAAGCCATGAACTTTCTGAGCAGGTCACTTTCTGGCTTACACTGCTCTTGTGTTGTTCAAAGATAGGTTACACTAAATTGTTCTAAGTGCGATATTCTAGAGTTCTGGCCAGATAGAACATGTGGAGATAGAATGTGCTTTATGATAGTCAGAATTTGACTACACTACAAGAAACAACAACATGTCATACAACACACAGACTTAGTAGCTGGTGCATAGCCTCACTCCCCCATATCCATCGTGAGAATTTGTTTACCCTGTGAAGCAGGGTAAAGGTCTTTGTTTTATATTTCAGCCATCTTTATTTTCCATTCTTGCTGGTATGTTCCCTTCCTCTAGCTCAGTATGCCTATCTTACCTCACAGAAACGTCATGTTGTCACCAGGCCACACCACCAGAGGCCCTGGCACCTGAAGTCCCTGGCCAGCTGGAAAGTCCTGCTAGAATCTGTGCTGGGGGCTGTGCTGGGCAGAGAGGACAGTGGGAGATCAGTGTCCTTCATGATTGGCTCCCTTCTCCCAGCGCTGCCAGCATTCTGGTCTGTGGCATATCTTCAAGTAGAGAGAGAGGCTAGAGTGCCGTTGTGGCACCTTGAGAGTGACAGGGATACTGATTGAGTGGTGTGTTATGGTCTAAGTAGGGACAGTTAAAGTATGTGAGTCTCTTATATTGCTCTCAAGACTGATGGCTGGCACTGCTGTCATGCGTCATCCCTTTACCCTCCAAGTGTACCAGCATAGTTCTAATTATTTTCCATTATCTTTATTGCAGGAAAAACACATAACAAGAGGCCCCAAGTTTTATAGTTAAGTGTCCAGTTGAAGAGCATTAAGTCCATTCCACCTTTGCACATCCATCTCCAAAATTGACTTCCTCTCTCTCTTTTTTTTTTGGTTCTTTTTTTTCGGAGCTGGGGACCGAACCCAGGGCCTTGCGCTTCCTAGGTAAGCGCTCTACCATTGAGCTAAATCCCCAGCCCCAACTTCCTCTCTTAATTGGAAGCTCTAACTACCAAACAGTCACTTCAGCTCCCTCTTCCTTCTAGTTTTACATAGTTCAGATAAGTGGATCTATACAGCATTTGTTCTGTCATGTTATCATAGTATTTTAAAAAAAGCAACTATCAGATTTCTGTGAAACTTAGCAGTCTATTCAGGTTGTCACCAGCGTCCTTTAATCATGCTGTGGCAGGGAAATGCATACCAGTCTTTCACTGCCATCTAAGAGCACCCTAAGGTCATGCTGTCAACCAGCCAAATTTGCTTATACTTTTACAACTGTTAATTCTGTTAGGGAACCTACTCATCTTAGTCGGGTTCCTTTTGAATTCAGATTTTTTTTTTTAGATTGATTTATTTGTTATATATAAGTACATTGTAGCTGTCTTCAGACACACCAGAAGAGGGCATCAGATCCCATTACAGATGGCTGTGAGCCACCACGTGGTTGCTGGGAATTGAAATCAGGACCTCTGGAAGAGCAGTCAGTGCTCTTAACCGCTGAGCCATCTCTCCAGCCCCTAAGTAAGTTCACAGTAGAAGAAAATAGGCTTGGTATCTGTTCTTATTAGTGAAAAGAATTTCTGTCAGCTTATAAAGAATATTTCATTTAGTAGTAATTTCTAATAAGGCAGAAGAAACAAAAGATAACAATTTATGGTGTAGATTTGGTTTTAAGCCTTTTCGTTTTCTATACAAGCTTTCTGTGTACATAATCAAAATGCCTGAGATAAAAATAGGCCATTTAGCCTGGTATGGTTGTGCATGCCTTTAAGCCCAGCAATAGGGAGGCAGAGACAGGTGGGTTTTTAATAGCAAGCGGGTGGCGGGTGGGCGGGCGGGTGGCGGGTGGGCGGGCAGGCAGGCAGGTAAAAAGCCAAAGCAGGCTGTTCATGCAGAAGTACAAATTGACTTTGTGGCTCTGCAGTGGAGTGGAGGGACATTCTCAGCCTGCCAGGTTAAGCTGCAGTAAGGGATAAAGCAACAGTAACTATGTTTCCCTCTCTCCTTGGAGAGGAGTCCAGGCTGAGTTTCAGAAAGTCATTCTGACTTTGTTCTAAGGTACAGATGTGAGGGTGACCAGGGCCCAAGGTGTTAGGCTCTGCAGCGGGGCACTTTAACTTGAAAACATTCTATGTGGGCATCCACATCCAAACACCAATTAAAGAAACAGTGGTGACACGGTCCTTTAAGGAGTTGCTGTTCTATGTTTCCCTAGAAAGTAATTTTGTGAGATGTGCATGCAAGGCAAATTATGTGAATTTGCAAGCTGGCCAAACATTAAAATGCCGGTCGGAAAGCAGGAGAGGACAAGGATGCAGCTCTGGTTCTGGTGAATTTTATGGTCGAGTTGCATTGATTCTTACACTAAAAGACAAGTCTCGTGTGAATGTTAGTGGCCAAAGAGATCAAAAGCGAGCAGTCCAACTAAGTGCAGAGGGAAGCTCTCCTGTGTGGAGCATGTGGGGCAAACTTGTTTGGGGCCTGAGTGGACGATCGTACTCGGGTTTCTGTTCTTTTGAGGTTTCATTATGTTGCCCTGGGTGGCTTAGAACTCAGAGATCCTCTTGCCTCTGCCTCCTGAGCACAGTTCTGGAATTAAAGCTGTGTGACAGCGCTCCTGGCTGTTTCTCAGTGTCTTAAGCTCCAGAGTCTACAGATAATACAATTGTTTCATTTGCTTGTTTCCTCTGTGGCTCTGAAGGATCAGGGTGAGGGCTTCGTGGTTTAGAAACACAGGCTGCTCTTCCAGAGAAGCTGGGTTCCATTCCCAGCACCCACATGGTGGCTCACATCATGTGTAACTCTAACTTCAGGGGTCTGATACCCTCTTCTGACCTCAGCAAGCACCTGCATGCAGTGGTGCACAGACGTACATGCAGGCAAAACACTCGTAAAATAAGAAGGGATCACTTTTAAAAAACACAGTCTGAGATGGGTGTGTTGGTCCATGTCTGTAGTCCTGGCTGTTTGCCCGACTGGAGCGGGCGGATCTCTTGAACTCACAAATTCAAGAACAGTGTTGACAATACAGTGAGACCCCATCTCATCAGAAAAACCAATATTACTCTGAAAAGAGATCCATAGCCTTCATCCTGCTAGAGGGGTTCATGATTTACAACTCAGAATCACAATATGCTGTGTGAGAGTGAGCAGTGCTGGTGGCTGGGCCATGCCGTTCAACGTAGTCTTTATGTCCCCTCTTGAGAGATGCTTTGCCCAGGTGGGGTTCATTTATTTATTTTTGTGTTTAGTTCTTTTTGTTTTTAAATTGTTAGTAGCCATATTTAGAGCAGTTCTTGTGGTAATTCTGGCAGGTTGATGCGTGTGTGTGTGTGTGTGTGTGTGTGTGTGTGTACACGTGTGGGTGTGCACACTCACAGTATGGGCAAGCATGCGTGTTTCAGCAGTGTCCGGTTCTTCGGTGCATTTCAAGCTCATGAGTCTGCCTGGCTCTCCACTATTAATATTGCTGGAAGCAGCTACGTGTGAATGGGTGTTTCTGGCAAGGAGCAGACTTTCATTTTAATTGACACTTTCTTTTATATACTAAACCATGGATGCCAAGTGCGTTCCTCACTAGTGGTTGTAAATGCTAAATCTATACATGGCTTCACCACCTCCTGTCAAGATAAATGCAAGCTTCATTTCCCGCCTCTGAGGAGTTCAAAGGAATAATTTATCCCTGGCTTGTTTGGGAAGATGTTTGCAGCCAACCTCACATGGACCCAGCTGCAAAAATTTCCAGTGCCTCAAGCAAGCTCAGCAACTGTTTTTGTTCCTGTGGAACACGGAGCAGTTGGAATGAGAAGTCAGATTGCTCACTTGTTCAAATTCTGTGATACAGAAGTGACAGCCATAAAGGCCTAAGTGGGAGTGTATTGATGTCCTCAAGTTCAGTCTGACACTCTTGAGAGCTAAGCCGTTATTTACATAGAAAAAGAAAACTGGGAACCCGGGATGCAGGAGAGGGGGAATTGTTTTGTAATAAAGATGATCATTTTTGAGTGAGTTCCTTAGAAATGAGTGCACGTCTTTCCGGCCGTGAGGCAGGTCTCTGAGCTGAGGCATATGCATCTGCCAGTAAAAACACGGGCAGGAGCAATTTTTAATACTTTATCGCTCAATGTAAGGAACGCTTGCTGTTAGGCTCTGAGATAGTTTATTAATCCCAAGTATGGTAGCCCATCAATTGGAGCTGTCATGGCGGCTTTCTGTGGCCAACCACAGCAGCCATCCTGTGCCTCCCTTCAGTTATGTTTGTGCTCTTCACAATGACCCTGTAAAGTAAGCGAGGGAGTTACCTTCATCACAGAGAAGCCAGTACTCAAACCTGGGCTTTAGGATCACTGGCCATGCCGTCTTTAAAGTGTGCTGGCCACACTACTAACAGTTGTGAACGTCTTCTCTGTCACCAACTCGATGGGCTCATTTGTCATGTTCTGATACGTGTTGACTAATTTTCTGCATGAAGCCTCGGATTCTAAGCTTGCTTATAAAATAATATATCGGAGGAACCGAGCATTAAAAGAGCCCACAGTCCTTGAGGTTTTCCTTGATGATAATGTCTGTGACTGCATCAAACACAAATTTGACGTTCTGTGTGTCCGTAGCACAAGTCATGTGGCTGTAGATCTCTTTGACATCTTTCCTCATGTTGAGGTCAAGGAACTGACTCTTGATGTAATTCCCGGCATCCTCATAGGAATTGTTGCCTAGTTTAAAAAAAAGGTAATGTAGAATTAATTAACCTATAAATGTTGAATTTTTAGGTGACTGATTTGGTTCTTGGAGTATTGCATTAGGCCAGTGGGTCTCAGCCTGTGGATCCCGACCCCTTTACAGGGAGTGCATATCACATGCTTACATTCTGGTCCACAACCGCAGCCAAAGCACAGTTATAAAGTAGCAGGTAGTAATTTTATGGATGGTGGTCAGCACAACATGAGGAATTCTACTCAAGGATCGCAGCGTTAGGAAGGTTGGGAACCACTGGGCTAGACGTTCTGGCCGGTATCCTCGGATGGCTCTGGTGTATCTGTCTGCTCTACTCCACACACATCTGAACTTGAACCATTCATCCCGTAAGGCAAGCTCCTTTGTGCTTTGGCCTCTGGAGTGAGACAATCCCATCACCGCGAACTCTTACCGTCATACTCCGGGAAACAGATACTGAGGTGGACTTTCTTAATTTTTTCCTCAAAGAGGTCCTTCTTGTTGAGAAAGAGAACAATGGAAGTAGCCGCAAAGAACTTGTGGTTACAGATGCTGTTGAACAGATGTAGAGACTCATGCATGCGATTCTGGTGAGGAGACATTGTGGGAAATATCAGATCAGCTTGTGGGGAGGATGTCTGTGTATTCCTGTTCCGACTGAACAGACTAGTGTTCCAAATATAAAGGGAAAGCAAGGGAACAAACCACGGTTTTAGTGTGGTGGGGCAGAACCAAACATTCCTGTCTGTCATTTCAATAGCTTTGATTTGGGTGAGATTACAGATGCCTCAGAGTCTCAGGTTCCGTAAAGAGTTACGAAAGCTCCATGAGGACATGTATCTGTGGTAGTAGTTGACTACAGGGATGATTAGCTTCCAGGGTACAAGTAACATTTATAGTGCCACTGCTAGGCTGGAACCAGGTCCACATTAGCTCTCTGTCACTTGCATCTCCGAGATGATTTTGCTGGGCTCCTGTCAGGAGATCCCAAGTTTCAGCAGGGGGAAGACTGTTACATGGATTCTTTGGCCCTGATGTCACAGGTAAGGGCTGGAGGATTTCACAGTGCCACACCAACACTTCTCTCATAGCTACCTTGACAGAGGAAGAGAGACGTGCTGTATGTCTGCAAAGTCCTGAGTTAGCCAGTGGCCAAGTCAGGTAAGCATTTAGGGAATAGGCCTTTGGGTCCTGAAGGGTGCCACCAGCTGACTTGACTTCATTCCTGTCAACTCATCAGGGAAAACTGAGTAGATGAGAGTGAGAAAAGCTTTTCCTCACTGTTAATGCTCCTCCTGTTGATACTTCAATAACTTGTAAACTCACAGTAAAATGGAAGAGATCTGGGAACATGAATAATGCTATTAAGATATTTTGGCTAAAAGGGACAGAGTACTCTACTGTGAACCCTGTCAGTTAAAGAGAAGGAATGGCAACAAAGCTGGAGTGACAGGAGGATAGACCAGAGCTGGAGTGACAGGAGGATAGACCAGAGCTGGAGTGACAGGAGGATAGACCAGAGCTGGAATGACAGGAGGATAGACCAGAGCTGGAGTGACAGGAGGATAGACCAGAGCTGCAGTGACAGGAGGATAGACCAGAGCTGGAGTGACAGGAGGATAGACCAGAGCTGGAATGACAGGAGGATAGACCAGAGCTGGAGTGACAGGAGGATAGACCAGAGCTGCAGTGACAGGAGGATAGACCAGAGCTGGAGTGACAGGAGGATAGACCAGAGCTGGAGTGACAGGAGGATAGACCAGAGCTGGAGTGACAGGAGGATAGACCAGAGCTGGAGTGACGGGAGGATAGACCAGAGCTGGAGTGACGGGAGGAGAGACCAGAGCTGGAGTGACGGGAGGAGAGACCAGAGCTGGAGTGACGGGAGGAGAGACCAGAGCTGGAGTGACGGGAGGAGAGACCAGAGCTGGAGTGACGGGAGGATAGACCAGAGCTGGAGTGACGGGAGGATAGACCAGAGCTGCAGTGACGGGAGGATAGACCAGAGCTGGAGTGACAGGAGGATAGACCAGAGCTGGAATGACAGGAGGATAGACCAGAGCTGGAGTGACAGGAGGATAGACCAGAGCTGCAGTGACAGGAGGATAGACCAGAGCTGGAGTGACAGGAGGATAGACCAGAGCTGGAGTGACAGGAGGATAGACCAGAGCTGGAGTGACGGGAGGATAGACCAGAGCTGGAGTGACGGGAGGATAGACCAGAGCTGGAGTGACGGGAGGAGAGACCAGAGCTGGAGTGACGGGAGGAGAGACCAGAGCTGGAGTGACGGGAGGATAGACCAGAGCTGGAGTGACGGGAGGAGAGACCAGAGCTGGAGTGACGGGAGGATAGACCAGAGCTGGAGTGACGGGAGGAGAGACCAGAGCTGGAGTGACGGGAGGAGAGACCAGAGCTGGAGTGACGGGAGGATAGACCAGAGCTGGAGTGACGGGAGGAGAGACCAGAGCTGGAGTGACGGGAGGAGAGACCAGAGCTGGAGTGACGGGAGGAGAGACCAGAGCTGGAGTGACGGGAGGAGAGACCAGAGCTGGAGTGACGGGAGGAGAGACCAGAGCTGGAGTGACGGGAGGAGAGACCAGAGCTGGAGTGACGGGAGGAGAGACCAGAGCTGGAGTGACGGGAGGATAGACCAGAGCTGGAGTGACGGGAGGAGAGACCAGAGCTGGAGTGACGGGAGGAGAGACCAGAGCTGGAGTGACGGGAGGAGAGACCAGAGCTGGAGTGACGGGAGGATAGACCAGAGCTGGAGTGACGGGAGGATAGACCAGAGCTGGAGTGACGGGAGGATAGACCAGAGCTGGAGTGACGGGAGGAGAGACCAGAGCTGGAGTGACGGGAGGAGAGACCAGAGCTGGAGTGACGGGAGGAGAGACCAGAGCTGGAGTGACGGGAGGATAGACCAGAGCTGGAGTGACGGGAGGATAGACCAGAGCTGGAGTGACGGGAGGAGAGACCAGAGCTGGAGTGACGGGAGGATAGACCAGAGCTGGAGTGACGGGAGGAGAGACCAGAGCTGGAGTGACGGGAGGAGAGACCAGAGCTGGAGTGACGGGAGGATAGACCAGAGCTGGAGTGACGGGAGGAGAGACCAGAGCTGGAGTGACGGGAGGAGAGACCAGAGCTGGAGTGACGGGAGGAGAGACCAGAGCTGGAGTGACGGGAGGAGAGACCAGAGCTGGAGTGACGGGAGGATAGACCAGAGCTGGAGTGACGGGAGGAGAGACCAGAGCTGGAGTGACGGGAGGAGAGACCAGAGCTGGAGTGACGGGAGGATAGACCAGAGCTGGAGTGACGGGAGGATAGACCAGAGCTGGAGTGACGGGAGGAGAGACCAGAGCTGGAGTGACAGGGATAGACCAGAGCTGGAGTGACAGGAGGAGAGAAGCTGTGTTTTCTTTCTTTCTTTTTTTTTTTTTTTTTTTTGGTTCTTTTTTTTGGAGCTGGGGACCGAACCCAGGGCCTTGTGCTTCCTAGGTAAGCGCTCTACCACTGAGCTAAATCCCCAGCCCCGAAGCTGTGTTTTCTGTTGGGCAGCTGGCCATCATGGAATACGTGTTTATGTGAATAGTGTTTTCGCATCTTTGACTTTTTTTATCTCAAGAAAATGGAACTGGCATGAAGATAGACAGCGCAAGTCCTTCCCTGCACTGTCTGTTCATCCATTTCATCCACTTAGCATCACTTCCTCTGGCTATTGATGGCCTATAATATATAATATTTGGATTTCTAACCTCAGACCATGCTCAGTCAGTCAGGAACTTCACAGTACTCACCTAGAACCTACAGCAGAAAAGGGGTTTTCTGTGGTGATTAATAAATTAGACAGATTGCTTTGCTAGGAGATACTAGGCTGCCACCGTCAGTTGGTTGGGGCAGTGGAATAATGTGGTTTGGAAGAGGCGCATGAGGAAAACCGATCTGAAACTAAAGGCCGCTCACCACCTCGTCATCCTCCACCAGCACCATGTCATAGGCGCTAAGAGCAGCACAGAAAATGATGCAGGTGACTCCCTCAAAGCAGTGGATCCATTTCTTCCTCTCTGATCTCTGCCCTCCCACGTCAAACATCCTAAGGGAAGAAGCAGCTGTTCTCATGGGTGTGGCCAGATGTGACTCAGTTGCCTCTGGTATTCACCCCGAGGGATGGCCGCTTGGGGCCAGTTAGTAGCAAATCAGAAATAAAAGAGGCAGGAGGAGGGGAAGGACAGTAATTAAGATGGGGCATCAGCCAAGGCCAAGAAAACACACTGTGAGACCTGAGATTCCCCAGGGAACCCAGTGCTGACCTAAAATTCAAATCTTTTACAGAAAACTTGGTCTCGATGATGCCTGTTGTCTTGACTCTGGATCGAAGCACGTCTTGCTCATTAGGGAGGTAGTCAGGGTCTGTAATCCGGTCCAGCTGGTTCAGGTAACTATCAAAAAGAAAGTGACATCAGTGATGGTGCAGTCCGCAGAGACTAAAGGAGGCAAACAGTCTCCCCATAAGTCACACAGCTACCACAGTGTTAGAAGCAGGACTGGAGTCCACAGCACTGAATCCAGGACTCTGCAAAAGCTTGTGTGCAGCCTGGGCTGCAGAGATGGCTCAGTGGTTAAGAGCACTGATTGCTCTTCCAGAGGTCCTGAGTTCAAATCCCAGCAGCCACATGGTGGCTCACAACCATCCGTAATGGGACCTGATGCCCTCTTATGGTGTGTCTGAAGACAACACAGTGTACTTATATATAATAAATAAATCTTTAAAAAAAAGAAGAAAAGAAAAGGTGAGGGCTGAGGGCCACACCCTGATGAGGCGAGTGTTCTGTCCCCCTGGCTCTGCCTCTTTCTAGACAGGAAATAGATCTAAAGAGGCTTTGAAGACACGAGACACCAAGACAATGTGTGGACCCTGTCCCCTGAGTCAAACTGAGAAATAGGAACACATTTTGAGAGTTGATACTGAGGAATTAAGTGTTTAGGTGAGATGATATAGTCTCCTCCTTATGTTTTAAGTACATAATGAAATCCTGAGGATGGCGTAATAGCTGCAGAACACTGAAAGGAATCCAGAGGGAGGGGTGAGAAGTCAACTCAGGACAGCCGTGAATCAACCGCGAACCCTGGCTCACCGTATCTCACCTTCGTACGTTCAGAAGGTTCCATACGGATGTGAGAGTTTAGGAAGGGGAGAGGGGGGCAGATGTGAAACAAAAAGACTTACTATGGAGAGGGAAGGAAAACTGACACAAATGTCGATATGTACTCTAAGTATTTAAGCATTTAAATTATCACTAAACCCTAGAAGACTTGAGAGTCATGCGCCCACTTTACAGATATAGGAAGACTTCGGAGGAATTACTCGGGAGAGTGAGACACAAGGACTGAGTTTCAGGCAAGCTCTGGCTACAGAGTAAGACTGTCACAATCAAAACAAGAAAGCCCTGTGGCATACTATAAAAACTCAGCCTCGCGGTCACTGGAACCTGGACTCAAGTACAGCCGCTTCTGCTGCTCACGCCCCTTGGCTGAGTTAACAGCACTGGACTGCAGGTTTTCTACGAGAAAATGGGGCTCATGTTCCCTGAAGGCTGGCTTGCAAACAGATAAAGGGCCCTGAGATATAGCATATGTCACATACCTAGCAGGGACAGAAACTTAGTAAGGGAAGATACCAGACACTAAATAGCATTACTTCAAGATGAGGTGACAGGGCACAAACCCAGGGCTGCTTGGTCCCCCCGCTCATGCCCACTCCCAATCCTGTACTGTTGGGGGTTGATAACTCTGCCCCTTATCTTTTTGGAACCAGCTTTGCAAACTGGATTGTCTCTTAGTGTCTGACAATCTTTCTGTGGTTTGCCTCTTGAGATAGGACCAAGGGGCTAAGCAGAGCCCCCTGGTTTGAACATTGTGTCTTCAGCTTCCTAGGCAAATGTCTCCACAGGCTTAAGTTCAGTTTGTGGGTCTGCAGTGCCCACTGCCTGGACTTACAGCTGGGTGGGATTTCCTCTGGGCTTTGCCCGCCGCCTCCCCCAGAGTCTTACTAAGATGCCGAGTCATTGAGCTGGAACTCTGCGGCTCTGTCAAAGCAGGCTTGAACTCCACCGTCCTTCCACAACTTTCTGATGACCTCCACCAGCTCGGAAGGCATGGTCCCCTCCTCGGTGGAGTCAGCCAGGTTGTTGAGCTGTCTCCCCGCTTCCTGTGTAATCCAGAAATCTGGCTGAGAATGAGCTAGGACTAGGTCAGTGGCTTTCCAGGGGCGGTTTCTGGGAATGTATTGAGTGGAAAGCATTTTGCATTGCTCCCGAAGCCCAAGGTAGACCTGTCTCAGTGAAGGTGCAGTTTAACTGCTAATTAACTTCCAGCATGCTCTCCAGATGTAGCCAGCCCTGGGGTTTCTAGAGGACAGTCCTAAGAGCTTCCTTCAGGTCTTAGACTTCAGATGACCCTGAAGGTGGATTGGTAGAAGATACAGGTTCGTTGCTTCAGGGACTGGAAATGTAAAAGCTATACTAGCCCTGAATACACAACCCAGGAAAATGCTAGTGTATTAGCTTATAAAAGCCCCATAGCTCGGGCAAAACCCCAAGGAGAGTATGTTTTAGTGATAAATTAAGATACAAAGGCAAAAAGATGCTGGGAGTGGGTTGTGTAAACGTTTGTTATAAAGGTAGAAGTTGCTTACTCTTCTAGAACGAGGATGATTGGAAGTTTCGCAGATGCCATTTGACTTACACAGAACTTTTTTCTTACCCGACTTTCCTTGTGGTTTGCTGGTCTCTGGTCTATTTCTTCTCCCGCTTCCACCCAGAACCAGATAACATTAGTCACGTACCGCACAGCTTGGTTCAGCATAGTCAATGCCTAGTGTGGACATGGCTCTGATGATAGCCAGGATGGACTGCAACACGTTCCCATAGATGACAGATTTGAATTCTAGGCATTCTTCGGGTGAGTAGCCATCCTGGTGAATGATCCTTGAGGGAGCAGGCACTAAACTTTTAGCTGGGCCTGAGGAACCAGAGCTAAGGGCTTGGGACTCTCCGGGGATGGGAGGAGGCGTTTAAGAGTCATATGAAACCACCTGTATTTGCTGTCCCCAAGGGCAGGGTGAGGGAAGGGACATTGTAGAGTAGGTCCTTTAGTCCAGGGTCCCTTGGAGCTAGTGACCCTTCTGCTCAACACCAACACTGAGTCCACTGGCTCCCCACCTCGCTCCTCCCAGGGTTATGTCTCCACTCACTTCATTTGTTTGACGATCGTGCTCTTCCCTGACTCTCCCGCACCTGGAAGGGAAATGTTTATGCTGTCAGTGTCCACCACTTCTCCTCAGTGGTCCAGAAGATGCTGTGTGAACAGTGCTTTCTGGGAGACACCCTAAGCTCAGGCCGTTCAACCTAGATTTAGAGCAGTTCCTCCCCTTTAGCACTATTTATAACAGAGGCTGGGTTTTGTTTTTTGGGGGGTGGGGTGGGGGGAGGTTGAGACAGGGTTTCTCTGTGTAGCCCTGGCTGTCCTGGAACTCATTCTGTGGACCAGGCTGGTCTTGAACTCAGAGATCTGCTTGTCTCTGCTTTCTGAGTGCTATGATTAAAGGTGTGCACTACCACCCCAGCTATGGGGATTTTTTTTTTAATGGCTGCCTAGTACATGCTAAGATGTTTAGAATCCCCGGTCTCTCCCCACTAGGGGCCATTACTATCCTACTCTTCATAACAACCAAGTATTTCCAGACATATCGAGTAGCCCCTGGGACTCATGGTCTCCCTATAGGAACCACTGATAGACTCATAGAAATTCCTTTAAAATATTCACACTGCCTATTTTTGACTCAGGCAAGTGGTCTTGGGTAGAACTGGAAAGAGCCGGGCCTCTTCATTGAAATTCTTTCCCCTTACAATCTTTTTTTTTTTTTTTTGGAGCTGGGGACCGAACCCAGGGCCTTGCGCTTGCTAGGCAGGCGCTCTACCACTGAGCCAAATCCCCAACCCCACCCCTTACAATCTTGATAGTGTCTGCTATTGGCTGAAACATTCCAGTATCCTCAGTCAGGCTAACCTCTTGCCCATCAAGAACTCGTGATCTTCCAGGCCAACCTGATCCCTCAGTCCCCTCCCACTTTGCCCGTGCCTGTTCCCTCTAAGCCGCTTATCCTGAACCTAGACAATCTGCTTAGGCTTAAAAGATCTGTCTCTGTAGTCTCTGTTCCCTGTGTGTAACTCTTGGATCCCTTACAGCCTGGTCCAGCTTACAAATAGGCCCCGAGTGTGTCCGTGGGCTCTGCTGCTCCAATTCCCCAGGTTCTCTATGGAAACCTGTCCTAGGAAGCCAGCTTGCTGCTACACAGAGCTATCAGCCACACTTCAGAAGGACCATTGCTGTTTTGGGTTCCTGGTGTGTGTGTGTGTGTGTGTGTGTGTGTGTGTGTGTGTGTGTGTGTGTGTGTGTGTGTGTGTGTGCCAGGCGTCAGTTTCTTACGATCAGTTTCCCTGACTGACCCACTGAGACACTTTTACCATCTGCACCAGCCAGGGATCTGCTTAGGATGCATCCAGTTGATGAAGCTGCCAGATGTCAGAGGCTTTAGAGCACTTATGTAACAGAAAGCCAGGAGGGAGTTTCTGTTCTTAAAGACTCCTCCTTCCCCATGTCCCTCCCCTCCCTGCCAGGTTCCGCTGCTTCCAACATCTTGAAAGCAAGAAGTATCCAGTCTGCTTGGCAAAACCCAGGAGGCTTATCCTCGAGTTGGGATCGGGTGGTGGTGCTTCATGAGTCCATGGGTGAGGGACAGTCCTGGTTACTTTGCGGCACAGGTCTCTGACTACAGGTTTGGGGTGTGCCTGCACGGCTGGCCGGGGGTTCTTGGTAGTTGTTGAACCAAAAGGAAGTGTTATTGCAGTTGGGTAGCCCAACCTTATCTTTGCCCAGCCCCAGGGGAAGTAAACCAGCTCTGGTAACCCTGACATTGTGGGTCTCCTTGCTGTGCCTGTGCAGGCTCCAGAGTAACTTTGCTAGCTCTAAGCTCTGCTTGGTTTCTTAGCGTGAGACTGAAGCAGAGTAAGGGGAAGGCACCCGTGCTAGTTCATCTACTCGTGTCACTCACCAAGCAGCAGCAGCTTGACAGTCTTGGCTTCCTTGTCAGCATCCTCCTGCAGCTTCTTTTCCAGCTCCCTGGACCTCTTGGCAAGTTCTTTGTCCTCAGCACTGATGCCACTCCCCATCTCTGCTGTCCCCTCAGAGAAGGGACGTTTTCTCTGGCTCTTCAATTCTTCCTATCTATGAGACAGAGAAAAAGGAAAACTCGGTTAGGATAGAGTAACATTCTCTTGCTCCCGTACGAGCTGAGCGAGAGTGTGGAATGGTGGTGCTTGTACCCCTGTCTACCTTGGCTCCAGACTCCCTAGCCCAGCTGGAGAACTACTTCTTAATCCAGGGATTGTCCCCTTTATGTCTAGCAGTATGACAGAGCAAGCCAATTAAAAGCTTTGCCAGTCAGATAAAGGGCAAAGGCTAACATTTTTGTTTGTTTGGTTTTGTTTTGTTTTGTTTTATGAGGGAAATGATCTGGGTTCTGACATAGCCAGAAAGAATGAGGGCTCTGGAGTTCTGAGAGGAAGCAGCCACCTCCTCCCCTCTGATGAGCTCATCTGAAGGCCTCTGGCCTGTGGACTCACTTGCTTTGGAGAGCTGAAGGTTACAAAGTCTTAGTTTTAAGAGGTCAAAGGGATAGTCCTGGCAAAAGACGGGTGCTGCTCCAGGAGCTATTACTGATCCTTTGTGCTGGCTCATCTCTCAGGATGCCTCTCCTGTCCTTAGCACTGGGTGAGTGTGACAGGGCCTTACTGTGTAGCCCTGACTTGTGCAGACTAAGCTATCCTTGAACTCAGATCTGCCTGCCTCTGTCACCTGAATGAGTGCTGATACTCAGGGTGTGTACCACCACCTGCTGTTTCATATTGTACATTGTTTTCCTGATTTTATTTCCCACTGTACGTTTCTTCCATTCAGGGACCAAATCTGATTTGCCTCTGAATCTGTGGTTTACTAGTAGGTTCTCATCAAGTCTCTGGTAACTGAAGAAGTAAAGGACGGAGTATGCGGTAGGGAGACTGTGTGTGTTTCCCTCTTGTCCCACACCAGCCTCACTTGGTTACGGACACTTTGTGTGTGTGGATGTCAAGGTCACCTCACACAGCAAACTTCTTCCTTGGGCAGTGGATGCTAGACTCTGCCTACTGAGAGGCTGGGTTAGCTCTGCCCCTCACCCTCATCTCCATGGTTCTTCCCTGAGATTGAGGACAAGATCAGGCAGTTCCCTCACAGACACCGCATACACCTCTGTGCCAGTGGTTTCATTTAAATGATTCTTTCTAGGGCAGCCCCTTTACCTAGAGTACTTTAACTCAATGGTTCTCAGCCTTCCTGCTGCTGGGATTCTAATACAGTTCCTCCTGTTGGGATGACTCCTATTTTGCTACTGTTGTGGATCTTAATGTAAATATCTGATAGACAGGATATCTGATGTGAACTCTGTGAAGAGGTCTCGATCCACAGGTTGAAAAACATTGCTTTCGGATGTTGCTAACCCATGCGTAATCCAAGGGCCAGCTAGCTGCTTCACATGCCCCGGAGTTTTGTTAGAAACACACTCTCACACCTCAGCTCAGAAAAGTCCAATAAATAACCTATATTTTAACAATTTTTCAGTTAACCCACAGGGCATTCAAGGTTGGGAAGAGCTGCCCTAAGTTCTGTGCCCTAAGGAACTGTTTCTCCCCAAACTTGCCGGCTCCTTGTGTCTATTTCCTAAAACATGGTTGGAAGATCACATGCTTTTAAAAAATGTTAATACTTTAAAATATTTGTAAAGGGTATACTTTAGAATCTATGTTTCAGTAACAGTGTAATCTCTGGATCCCGAAATGAAGCTAATATAAATGGTTATTATCATCTGGCAAGTTTGAAAAATCTGCCCTACAAAAATATAACTTGGCGTGCATACACTGGCAGTTACTCAAAAGATTTTTGATATTTTTTTTTAGCTACGTCCAAGCAGCCTAGTATAGGTCTGGACTTGTATAATGAAGGATGGACTTGAAATTCTGATCCTCCTGCTTCCACTTTCCAAGTACCCTGGAGTATAAACCCAGGCTGGTGTGCATACAAGGCAGTTCTTTTGGAACTCACTCTAAAAACCAGGCTGGCCTCGAACTCAGAGATCTGCCTGCCTCTGCCTCCCAAGTGCTGGGATTAAAGGCTTGCATCACCACTATTACCATCTGGTTGATTGGTTGGTTGTTTTTAAAGATGGATTAAATTGGTCTGGAGTGCAGTCCAGGCATCAGATTTAAGTGTCTCCCCAGGCGATTTCTAGGTACAGCTGAGGTGAAAAAGAACCCTTAAAGGTAAACGTACTGGAGCCTTTTAGAGTCAAAATTGTGTGACAGCTGAGTGACAAAAGGAGAAGCTAGGTCCCCAGAAACCAGACAGTGGAACTTGGAACCATAGCTTAGCATTTTCCTCTGTCCTCCTCTCTGTGAGTATCTGGGAGACTAGGCTACGAGAAATAGCTGTGGAGGTGCCTGCCGCCACAATCCTGCATTCCCAACCCCAAATTGGCAAGTGCTTAGTGACTTAAGGGAAAACAAAAGTCCTTTTGAAACTGTGACTCTTTGGAATCTTGGCTAGGAGGTTCCAGTAATTATACCTCACCACCAGCCCTGCCCTGCCCTGCCCACAGCGTTGGTAACTTACTCCAAGCCCAGAGCTGTGCTGAAGGTGGCCCTGTTCAAAAGGGACCTGACAGGAAAGGACTGTGCTGGGCTGTTTCTATGCCTTTGCCGCAGGTGGCTGTGCAGCTCATTTTGGGTCACGTAGCTTAGTAACTAGAGGTAACCTTCCTTTCCCTAACCCATCCCACTGGGTGAGAAAAAGAACAGTTGAGCAAGTGGGGAAAATGGACAGCTTGTGGGCCTCGGCTATGAGAGAAGCCATTAGCTTGGTTCACATGAAGAGGGGGACTCATTTTTTTCTCTCTTTTTTTCTTTTTTTTTCGGAGCTGGGGACCGAACCCGGGGCCTTGTGCTTGCTAGGCAAGCGCTCTACCACTGAGCTAAATCCCCAACCCCGGGGGACTCATTTTTTTGCAGCCTCTGGTGCTGCTTCTGCTTGGTCTGTGGCTGTTGCTGGAAGCACACCATCTTCACACTCAAGTTGAAGGATTCTTGTCCCTCCCCTAGCTGCTGAGGGTACAGCGACCCCCTGCGTCCCCTCTGGTTGTCGCCTTTGATTATTAAGTTTAGGGACGGTGTTCTGGTGAAGGGGGCAGGGCACAGAAAGTACATACAGTGCCTGCTCTAGAGGTGAGAGCAGCATAGTGACCCCCTCTGTGTGAGGGGGTGTGGCCAGCACCTGGGGTGGTGGGGTTGATTCACAGCCTTAGATGGCCATATCATTTTGAGTGAAAGCAGTTGTTATTTCCTGAGGAATTTGGGCATGTTTCCTAAATGAAGGAGATTTCAGGATCTGCCTCACATTTTGTGAGAAGCTGTGCCCCAGATTGAGTGTGGGACATTGACACAGGAAGAGCTGACTTTGGGAACTTGCAGTCCACAGGAGGAGGCTGGGGAAAGGGAGTAACAAAGAGTTGGTGCTAATACGGGGATGGGGATTCAGGGCTGTTAAAAACCTTGCTTCTACCCCCTGGTAGGTGAGGCAATTATACACACATCTCTTGTGATTTTTTAGTGTGTGTGTGTGTGTGTGTGTGTGTGTGTGTGTGTGTGAAAGCCAGCAGCTCATACCCTAACAGAGCATGCAGTAGGTTGAAGCAGGAGAAGTGTGTGAAAGCAAGGGGTGGTTGTGAGGTGTACAGACTTTCCACAGGGAACCAGGTCAGCAGAAATGGTGGATGTGAGTCTAGGAGGATGAAAGAGAAAAGGTTTGAGGTAAATGTGGGCCTAGAGAGCCTGGAGAGTTTGATGTGACAGGACGTGAAAAGGTAGGAGTGCTGGGAGATGAGGGAAATTGAGGCTGGCTAGTGAAAGGCCTGGATGACAGGTTAAAAGGGTTTGGCAGAAAATGGCTGGGTACCTGACCTGCAAACACACACGGAGAGTGGTCAGCAACTGTGGTGGGAGGAGTTAGCAGCTGGGTCAAGCTTAATTCTAGAAGAGTCTGGGAATAGGTTGGACCTTGGGATAGTGCCCTGGGCAGGTATACCTTGGAAGTTTTAGATACTTTTCCCCTGAATCTCAAAGTGGTCTGTCCTGCCAGGCTGACGTTCCCAGGGGAATGAAGATCAGGCAATCAGGGACGCGGTTCTGAAGAAACACCAGGCATGTGGTGAAGTTTGGCAGGGTTCAGGAAGGTCCGGCTGAGAAGCTGGGCGGAAGCTGGTGAGGAGGAGGAAGCTGTGTTTACAGGGAAGATCCCAGCAGTACGACTTCAGTACCAGGAAGTCTACAGCCACAGGATGACTCAGACCTGCATTCCCTATGCTCTGTTCTGCATGGCAACGTAACCCCACCACAGCTCTTGCCTGTGTTGAATGGGTGAGGTACTGATGCTTAGCTGGACGCAGGGCAGACTTCCTGACAACCACTGCAAACCATGTGAGCTGGAAATATGGAGGTGGGGAAAGGTTATGGACTGAAGGGCGTGTTGACGCTGGTGGGACTTCAAGATGAAGGCTCTCATGAACTGGTTTGCCTGGCTTGGGTGGAGGAAAGAATTGCCACCCATTGGCTGGGTAGGTAGGTAAATCTGGATTAGGGGATCCCCATAGGCCTGGCCCAGTATAAGGCGGTGACTCTAAAATTATGCCAAGACCTGCGTCTTACAGAATATAAGTGAGCATCCATGGTCACGTGGTACTTGATTGTTAATTTGGGGATTTATTTTGTTCATTTTTGGAAGTCAACAACCTCACACTGTTGAAGGGCTGCATTCAGAAGAGCCCACTTTCTAGGTCCGAGGAAGACTGCAGGAGATTGGAGAGTTCTGCTGGATTTTTGTTGATTTCTATGACAATTTTCTGTGTGTTTCTTCTCTGTGCCTGTCAGATACACCACATGATTAGGACATCCTGCTTGTGTAGTTCTTTGAATCCATCTAACTTTATGATGTAAAGATATTCATACAATTAAAAAAATTCTTCAAGAACAGTATTAATGGTTGTATTTCATTGTGTTCATTTAAACATCCCCCTGATGTTGGGCCTTTCATGTTTTCAAATTTCCTGTGGTAAACATTGCAGTACTGAACAACTTTGTGGGTATTTTTCTGACAACCCTTTTATTTAGAACAGATTAATGATTCCTAAGCCCTGAGGAAATCCCTAGAGGTTGCCACGAGGTTTTCTGGGTCCCCCTACCTTCCTGAGCCCTGATTCAGAAAGGTACAACCTTTCCTTTTGTTCTTTCTCTTTCTTTCCACATGTGTTTCCCTTTTCCTGTCCTCTTCCAGACAGTTGAGAGTTACAACTTGCACACTCTGGGGCTTTCCCTTTAAACACTAATAAAATTATTTTTGAGTTAAAAAAAAAAAAGAAATACTTGTTGGAAGTGGGTCACTGGGTCAATCAGTGAAACTTATTGAGATTCTTTATATTTTGCTGAATGGTTCTTAGATTATATTAGTGTTTATGGCCACATAATGCATGTCCCAGTTCAGTACACCCTCACCTGTATCCAGTGCTTAATAAGAATAAGGTATCTTCTTGTTCTAATTTTTAGTCTTACTGATTCTCTGTGAGCTGGACCCCCCCTCCCCAGTTGTTCTCCTGAGTTTATGGAGGCCACTTGTAGGTTTTTTTAAATTAGAGTTTTCATCTTTTTTTCATTTCTTTTTTGAAATTCTGGGGGTTGCCTTCACATGTAAGGCAGCCAGATACTGCCACTGAGCCCACAACCCCAGCCCAAGGCAATAGTTTTAAAGTTTATTCTAGTATAGTGGATAGGAGACTCCCTGGAGACCACATCGGATGCAGACAGAGAGTGGGGAGAAGAGGGGAGGGAGATGGTGGGGTGACCTGACAGCAGCCGCACAGACAACTTTAGAGCAGTTGGGTGAGGGGGTAAAAGGCTCCCCTAAGGGAGAGAATAGGGAAGGGACCAATTGCTGCTCATAAGGTAATCACTTTCAGCGAGGAGACACATTCCTTTACAGGTCTCCTTTAGGAAGGACTGCTCCTTGGAGACAGGAATGCTTGTTTGAGAGGGTGTCTGTGGCCCTATTCAAACAGCCCAAATTCACTTAACCCACAAGGAGAATCAATGTGTTGGCAATAGGGAACCCAGGCCAAAGCAATCTTAATTACGGGACAGACACAATTCTAGGCACTTATAATTATCTCATTTATCTTCATCAGAGCAGGTGTAGGAGTCAAAGTTAACCTGTAAAACCCAGAGAGAGGTTTACCATCAGTCAGGAAGTAGGTGGAGATGTCTGAATTTGAACTTAGGCATTCTGGCTAGTCTAACCTCAACATAGAAATTAATGTGGGATGGTGAACCAGCTTTGAAGGGCACACCCTGCCTGTCAATGTCTGATAGAAGGAAACAAACTTCAGGTGGGAAGGTGGAGAATTCAGGGGCAGGGCTTCTGCTTAAAACGGATTCTGGGACCCTAATAATAGCTACCTGACTTTGTGCCAGGCATTGTGCAAAGGATATTTACATTCAGTCCTCAGTAACTTCTTTGGATGAGGTGTTGTCATTACCTCATCCTATTTTACTGATGAGGAAGCTGACACACAGAAATCACCCAAGACCAAAGGGCCAAGGCAAGGCCAACCCTGGCTGGGAGGCTGCCCACGTGGCGAAAGGGAACAGGGAACACGGTGGGGGCGTGGCCAGGAGGCCGGAGGCGTGGCCGAACGGGGCGTGGCCGCGGACTTGGCGGGGCCTGGGGTAGGCGAGATTGGCGCGCAGCCCGGAAGATTACGGCGGGGGGTCGCACCTGTTGCGTGACTCCCCGGTAGCCCGGCCACGGGAGTCGGATCCCTAATTGATACCCAGAAAGTGGTGAAAAAGCCCTGGGCGAATTCCGGGTCCGGTTTTCTGGGGAGCACGTGGTCTGTTTCCTCTTGAGTGCGGGCTTGGGGTCGCGACTCCGGGGTCTCCTGAGGTCATTCTGGCCGCTGAAATCGGTGGGAGCCCGCCCCCGACCAGCTGGCCATTTTGAAAACCTGCCTTCCTTCCAGCTTCTCAGTGCGGGTGCAGGGGCCAGTGTGCGACTTCGCCCCGGTGGGGGCCCTCTCCCCTCCTCAGCCGGGCTTCCTCGCTGTGCAGACTCTCGTAGGCAGCCTTCGTGGTGCCCCTCGGGACTCGGGCAGTATGGCCTCTGGTAAGTGTGTGGCGCGTGTGTTGGTGATAAAGGGTCTCCAGGACAGAGGTGCCTTGGTCGGGTGGTAAGTGGGTGGTCTTGACAATGCCTGTAAAACCTAGGGGATATGAAGAGCCTCTAGAAGGATCCAGGGAAGTAGACCTTGAGTGTGCAGGCAGAGGGACAAGTCTGAGTAGGCTGGGGTCTTTCCCACCGACCTCAGACAAGACCCTGCCTCCTACTCTTCCTATCTTCCTAGGAGGCAGCTTCTGCCGGTCAGTGGAATTTTCCCAAGACAGGCCCCTCCCTCCTGGGCTCGAATTCTCAGTTTTGCCTCCTCCCGGAGCTGGGCTGTCCCTAGAGCAGGGGTCAGATGGAGAAGAAAAGAGGGGGGCTCTGGGTTTTCATGAGTACGCTTGCTCCGTCCCTGGAGGAAATGGATTTTGAGCTTGGAGAAGCTCAGGCGGTATTCTTGCCTATTATTTTTCTCGCTGGCTGCCTGGACCAGCCCCGCCTGGACTTTGGCTTCTTTGCCTTGAAGCTTTGGCAAAGTATGAGGGTTCCAGAGGTGGGGTGAGGGTGGTAAAGAGCTGAGAACTGGCGCTGCTGCATCTCTTTTTCTCTGCACCCCCACCCCAGTCCTAGCCACCATCAGACACGGCACTCCAGAGACTGGAGTGGGAAGGGAGGGATAAGGGGCAGGATGGAGGCCCCACTCCCCGAGGTTGCCTAGACAACATCAGAAATCGTGGCCAGGGCCTCTTCCGCCTGCGGGGCGCTGCTTCCTGCATCAGTCACTCCCGCTGGGGGCGGGGCGGAGGAAGGGGTTGGATGTGGGAGAGCTTGGCCCCAGCTGGTGAGGTTCCTCCGCTGTCGCCTTGGCCCCAGCCATGGCATCCTATCCTGGCCCAGGCAAGTCCAAGGCCAAATATCCCTTTAAGAAGCGGGCCAGCCTGCAAGCTTCCGCTGCCGCTCCAGGTGAGAGTTCTTGGCTTCAGGCATGGGCTCCCCCTCCTCTTGTCCAGGCCATTGAATGCCTCTGAGAAGGCCCCCCTTCTGCAGCACCCTCTCTGCAATGATGCCTCTCGACCTCGGTTCCAGGGCTGACTGGCTGGCTTGGTGGCGCAGGGAGGGAAATGGGAGGGGGTGCCTAGGTTTCCATGTCAGGGATGCTGCCCTCCCGTAACAAGGAGTAGGTGTGAATGTGGGTGCAGAAGCGGTGTATATGCACACGTGTCCGCTTGTGCAGATGCTGCGTGTGAAGTGTATGTGAATGGAGTGTGTGTGGGGGTGTGGGACTGACTGCGGACTGGCTACTCTGATTGGTGCCTGTGCCTATACCAGGCAGGCTCGGACTCTACTTGCCTTTCCTTATTCTTTCCCAGACCCTAGATCTAGCACTCCCTCACTGGTGAGTGGGGGTGGCGGGGGTCTGACATATGGGGTCGTGTATTGCTAGCACATACACCAGAGCTGGGGCTCCATTGCCAGTATCTGTGCTGTTTGCTTGTTCCTGGTCTGTGTTGTGAGTCTCTTCAGGGGTGTGGGGAGTCCTTGGGATGGCTGGCGGGCTGTGCACGCTGCACCCTTCCCTTTGGTTTACTAATGGGGCTAGGTGGACATCTCTGCACCATTTACAGCTGGTCGTGTAGTCCATCCAGCTGAGGACTTAGCTACTAGAGATCGTGCTTCCAGGGGTGTGTGACTGTCAGCAGTTCTCAAGTGTAATGGCTAAAGAAAGACCTTTTGGTGATTGATTGGATATTATTAACCCCTTATAGCTGCCCGTATTTACACCCTGACTGGCCTCTAGCTATTCTTACACTGCGGAATATACCTGTCTAGGCTTTGTACGGTACTGAGATATGTTCTCTGTGCTTGGATCTGTTTTCTAGGTGAATGCCCTGGGGCTAGCTTTGTGCTGGTTACTCTGTTGCTGAACCAGAGACCCTTAGGTGCTTAGACCATGAGAGCATATTGTCCTTGGGGTCAAAGCCTAGGGAAGCAGCCTTGATAATGAATGAGGAGGCCTGGAGTCAAGGTGATGGACTAAGCACCAGAATCCTGGAGCTGACGGAGTGGCCCCCTTTGGCTTTCGCCTGTATGTGTGTATATATGGTGTTGTAAATGCCGAGTTTTGGCACGGGTTCAGGGAGATGGTCGTGGCCCCGGGAGAGTGGAGGCTCTCACTGTGTCTCACCTCTGGTGAGTCCCAAGTAATTTTTTACAGTCATGTGGCAGACTAGGAGAATGATTCTGGCTGCTGGGACCCTTCCTACTCACCTAACACTTCTCTGTAGGTCCAGGGCTACCTCATAGGAAAGGGTTTAAAATGAGTGCCTTATCCTCATTTCTGCGGCTCTGTGGTCTGCCTTCAGGGGTTTTGGAAATAGTTGGTGGCTTGGCTCTTTGGGAAGCTGAGGCAGGAGGATCATGGCTCAGACACTTAAGACACTTAGACTCCTGCCTAGAAGTAAAAGTAGAAAAGGACGAGGATATAGCCCAGTAGTAGAGGACCTCTCTAGCTTACACAAGGCCTCAGGCGTGGTCTTGGTAAAGCAAAAGAGAGTAAACAAAGCCCCCAAAGGGTCTGGAACTGTGTTTAAGAAGCCTCTGGATTCCTTTTTGTTTGTTTGGTCTTTGAGACTGGGTTTCTTTGTGTAGCCCTGGCTGTGCTGGAACTCACTCTGTAGACCAGGCTGGCCTGAAACTCACAAAGATCTGCCTGCCCTTGCCTACTGAGTGCTGGGATTAAAGGTGTGTGCTGTCACCACCTGGCCTAGGATCTGAACCCTGGGTTCCGTGGGTAGGTGTTGATCTTTGCTTTTTCCTCCTATTCTGCTCTCCTGCAAGGGAGAAGTAGCATCACCTCATCCCTGCAGAGTTCCTTTCTCCTCAGTGCGCTTCCCTTCTTACCAGCCCTAACCCTGCCCTGGGCTCAGAGACCTTCTCATCCTCTTCACTGAAGAGCCCCCAGTGGGAGGTGCTTTGAGGGTCCCAGGCACCCCCAGGCTGTCCTGTGGGCTGAGGGCCCTCACCTAAGCTTTATAGAACACTTGTAGGACATTCCCCTGTGAGTCCTGGGGCTGTGGCCAGGTAGGACAAGGCTACTTGTCACCCACTGATAGCCTGGGTCCAGAGGTTCAGAGAAGCAAGTAAACAAAGGCAGAGTCCTAAGTGTCTTCCAAATGCTGTTCCCATATTCCAAGGTGCTCTTTCTGAACAGGCTGTTCTCACCCTGACATTTGCCTTGGAACTGCTAGGAAGCCTCCGTAACTATCTCCTACCCACATTAGACCAGTGGTCCATACCAGGCAGCTCCTGTGTAGCAAAGACCTTGTCTCTCTTGCGGAGTCCATAGTCAGGGCCCAAAAGACAGTGGTGGGCAGAGGAAGCTGTCCTGAGCCTGCAGGGCTCAGGGGAGGGTTGCTGGTTTCCCTCTGTGTCTCTCCTCCTACTCTTTGGCCAGCCAGGCTGTGTCCACTTTCTGTCCCCTAGGGCTGTGGTTTTAAGGAGACTTGGCCCCTCCCCTGCCAGGCTGCCTTGGCCACATCAGCTTGTCTTGTTTGTCCCTATCAAGACCCTGGATCTGGGTGGCCTCGCTGGCATGGAAGAGGTTAACGTGCTGCTACAATTCTCATCTCTCAACTCCTGCTCCTTCTCTGGATTTCTGAACTCCCTGAGCTCTCCCAGCCCCCTACATGTGGCCACCTCAGGGTCTCCCCCGCTTATAGCTGCACTTGGTACAGCCCATGCCAGCCCCTGAGCCGTCCTGGGGGACTGGCTGCAGCTTCACAAGGCAAACAGGCAGGCAAGGGGCGCAGGGCTGCTGAGCAGTACACTCTTGAACTCTCCAGTAGGGACCAAGGCAAGTAGGTAGCTGGGTTCTGACCTAGGGTGAGGACCCCTCTTGTCCAGTGTTGGGACTGTACCTGGAGTCTAGGAAGTGGGTACAAAGACCTTAGGGCATAATGCCCGAGTCCTTTTCTAAGCCAGTGGAGGTGGGGGAGAGGGTTCTGGAGAGATGGGTCTTCTACAGCTGGCAGGAAGAACCAAATGGTCTGTGGAAAGCTCCAGCAAGAGGAGGTTGAGACTGTTGAAGGACTCTGGGAGGTTCCTTCCTGGTGGGCTAGCAGTGTAGGCAGCCCAGGAGGCTAGCAGCTTCTGACCTTCAATGTTAGCCTTGTGGTAGGGCCCATGGAGAGGTCTGCCCTTTGGGGAATAGAAAAAAATCCCTGGCTTCCAACTCTCCCTTTCCCAGGGCCCTCCATGAGGCCTCCAGCCTAGATCCTAAGGCCTCCAAGTGGCACAGACTACAGCAGCTCCCTTTGGAGGACTGGCCAGTTGTGGGACAGGTAGTGTAGGATCAGTCCTCATCTTGGCAGCTCCAGGATCCTGGAGAGAACAGGCCTCCAGTGGGACACCAGGTTCCTTGCCAACCAGGCCCTCTTCTTGAGAGTTGCTTCTCGGGGGTAAATCTGACCCTGGGTTCGTACCCTAGAAATTGATGATCCTTAATGATCCTTAGTATGGCCACTAAGCGAGCGTCCTGAATGAGTGCTTGTGTGCATGCATGTGTGATGCGTGCATGCATGCGCGTGTGTGTGCATGCGTGTGTGTATACATGTGTGTGTGTACATCCCTTTTTGGAAATAGTCATAGGCAGATAAATTCTCCTGATAGAAAGGAGTGGGCTGCTCCCACCTCAAGTTGCAGAGTTGGCTGGATCCATTTGGTCCACAGGCAGGCCCAGGACCTCATCCCTGAGCCTGGGGTGGTGAAGGGCCTCTGTGTAGATGTGGATGAAAACTCTGGGGTGCCCCATATGACTGGCTCTTCTGTCTCAGTGGAATTATTGTCCAATGTCTATGCCCTGGGTTTTAATAGGGTCTGGCACCAGGGTGGGGAGGGGCTCTTGGTTTTCAGAGAAGCATCCAGGCCCTGTCCCTGCTCCCCTTGACCTTGGGACTACTGTCTCTGCAGAAGCTCGAAGTGGTCTGGGGGCCTCTCCACTGCAGTCTGCCCGATCCCTGCCAGGCACCGCCCCCTGCCTTAAGCATTTCCCGCTCGACCTTCGCACGTCTATGGATGGCAAATGCAAGGAGATCGCTGAGGTAGCACCCTTTTACCTCCTCACCTCAAACTCTGCCTCTGTTGCTATACCCTCTACCTCAGCCACCTCTCATCTTGGGACATCCTCTTGGCAGGGACAGTGCTTGACTGGCCCTGATGCTCAGACTTTTCTGGGAACCCTGGTTCCTGCCTTCACCCTTTGCCCAGGCTCTGCCGGGGAGGACGGGGCAGAGGTCTTGACGGGCCACCTGACCTTCCTCCTCTCCCGCCCTGGTACCAGGAGTTGTTCAGCCGCTCACTGGCTGAGAGTGAGCTCCGTAGCGCCCCTTATGAGTTCCCGGAGGAAAGCCCCATCGAGCAGCTAGAGGAGCGGAGGCAGCGGCTGGAGCGCCAGATCAGCCAGGATGTCAAGTGAGTCTATTACTGTCCCTTCCCTGTCCCCTCTCCTGTTGTCTCTTTGAGGTCTGCCTGGAAGGCAGCATAGAGCACATTCTTGGGAACCAGACTACTGCTGGATCCATCTTCCTGTAGGCTCTGAGTCTACTGGATAACTTACTTCTGGAGCTGTTTTCTCATCTCTGAAGTGGGGTGAGAATAGCCCAGGGTGTACAGGCAGGCCCATGGACCACATAGGATACTATGTAGACAGAAGCTGGCACTGTGCTGGGGCCTGAATGCTGCAGCCACTGCTTTTGCTCTACCAGACCTTACTCCTCCCACCTTTAGGCTGGAGCCAGATATTCTGCTTCGGGCCAAGCAAGATTTCCTGAAGACAGACAGTGATTCGGACTTACAGTAAGGAGGGCAGAGGGGCATGCGCAGATGGTATGGGGATGGGTCTGTACCATGGCTGTCTCTGACCCATTTTTAATCTCTCTTTCCTATAGGCTGTACAAGGAGCAAGGAGAGGGACAGGGGGACAGGGGTCTTTGGGAACGTGATGTGGTACTGGAACGGGAATTTCAGCGGGTCATCATTTCTGGGGAGGAGAAGTGTGGGGTGAGTGTGGAGTGAAGCCTTAAGTTTGCACCCATGTGATCTAGAGGGTTCTGGCCTGGGGGACTGGTGGGAGCTGGAGAGGGTATTTCCTTTTCTGGTGCCTGGAGTAGCAGAGGTTTCGGGTTCACTGATTGGGTGGGACCAGAGAAGGCTGGAGGTTCCTGGATTTGAGGCCTTTGGGGCTGGGGGGTAGGCAGTGTGAGGGCTGGGCAAGGAAGTGACATGGCACAGAGACCAAAGGAAGTGGCTGTTTGTCCTTGTCTTCAGGTGCCATTCACAGACCTCTTAGATGCAGCCAAAAGTGTGGTTCGAGCACTGTTCATCCGGGAGAAGTACATGGCCCTATCGCTGCAGAGCTTCTGTCCCACCACCCGCCGTTACCTGCAGCAGCTGGCGGAAAAACCCCTGGAGACTCGAACCTATGAACAGAGTCCTGATACCCCTGTGTCTGCCGGTGGGAGCTCCCATCCCTCTCCAACCCCAACTGTCCTGGGTGTCTAGGCTTGGAGCCTAAGCACTTCTGCCCTGTCTTCATCTCCCCGACCTCTCACCCCAGGCTCTTCCTAGCTTCTTGACATCCAGGAGGGTGGAGGGTGGGGACCAGAGCTACTCTTGGGGCTTCTGATGTACCTTGTCCTTTATGGAGCCTGTAGACTGGGCAACTGCTGGCCGTGAAGCTCCTAGTCTTGATTCCTCCTCTTCTTTGCAGATGCCCCAGTGCACCCCCCTGCGCTGGAACAGCACCCATATGAGCACTGTGAGCCAAGCACCATGCCTGGGGACCTGGGCTTGGGTCTGCGCATGGTACGTGGTGTGGTACATGTCTACACCCGCAGGGACCCTGATGAGCAGTAAGTGTGGTGTCGTGTGTTGGGGTACACCATATGGAGTAATGCATTGGCTTGGGAGGGGCCAGGGGGCTTGCTTGGCTTGCTCTCCTCACCCAAGCTTCCTGTGTGTTAGCTGTCCAGAGGTGGAGCTTCCATACCCTGACCTACAGGAATTTGTAGCTGATGTCAATGTGCTGATGGCCCTGATTATCAATGGTCCCATGTAAGTTTCTGCCTGTCCCTTCAGCTCGTCTCACAGCCCAGATTCTCTAGCCCCAGCCCTGCCCTGCCCTGCCCCAGACAACTGTCACCTTGTCTCCTGCCACTCCCTGGTCACCTACTCCTAGTTGGCTGCCCTCTTGGCTGCCCTTATTCTGTGTGTTCCGGTCTTCAACTAACCCAGGAGCATTCACCCGAGCCTCTCTCTTCCTGTCCAGAAAGTCATTCTGCTACCGCCGGCTTCAGTACCTGAGCTCCAAGTTCCAGATGCACGTTTTGCTCAATGAGATGAAGGAGCTGGCTGCTCAGAAGAAAGTGCCACACCGGGACTTCTACAATATCCGTAAGGTGGGCCTCAGCTCGTGGCTCTGTGCCTTCCTGTTGTCCCTCCCACTGCCGCTAGCATTCAATATGAAAGCCCTTTTATACCTACGGCTTGGGCCATGGGCCCTTCCTTTAAAAGTGAAAATTTTATTTCATTTTAATGTAATTTTTTGTAATTAATGCGATTTAATGTAATAGAAATTTAAAATTTAAAAATACAGAATAAGTTTTTATTACATTTTAATTAATTTGTGGATGTGGGCAACTGGAAACAGAGGAGCTTACCAGGAGTCACTTCTCTTCTCCTACCATGTGGGTCCTGAGGCTCTTGACTTTCTCAGGTTTGGTGGCAGGTGCCTTTACCTACTGAGCTGACTCTCCCAAACTTTCCATTTGTGTGTGTGTATATATATATATGATATGTGTATGTGTGTGCATGTGCGCTTATGATATGTATGTGTATGCATGTTTGCAAGTATGTGTGTGTATATGATATGTGTGCATGTGTGTATGTGTGTGTGTATGCATGTTTGCAAGTATGTGGTCGTGTGTGTGTATACATATGATATGTGTATGTGTGTGCATGTGCGCCTATGATATGTATGTGTATGCATGTTTGCAAGTATGTGTGTGTGTGTATATGATGTGTGTGCGTGTGTGAATGATATGTGTGCGTGTGTGTATGTGTGTGTGTATGCATGTTTGCAAGTATGTGGTCGTGTGTGTGTGTGTGTGTGTGTGTGTGTGCGTGTGTGTGCTTGTGTATGCATGTATACATGTGTAGTAGGAAACCAAAGTTGACATTGGGTATCTTCCACCTTCTGTATTGAGGCAGAGTTTCTTCCTTAACCCAGTTTCAACCCAGACTTTGCTGTTGGTTAGTCTGGCTCACCAGCTTCTCTTCTGTACCTCCTCTGCCTTCCTCATATTAAGATGATAGGCAGGCTGCTGCATGTGCTTGGCTTTTATGTGGGTTCAGTGGATCCCAGCTGCAGTCCTCATATTTGTATAGCAAACAAACACAGATGGCGGAGCCATCTCCCCAGTCCCAAGGCCTACCCTTGGTTGGACACAGCAGTCCTTCTCTACCGCAGGTGGACACACACATCCATGCCTCGTCCTGCATGAACCAGAAGCATCTGCTGCGCTTCATCAAGCGGGCGATGAAGCGGCATCTGGAGGAGATCGTGCATGTGGAGCAGGGCCGAGAGCAGACGCTGCGAGAAGTCTTCGAGAGCATGAACCTCACTGCCTACGACTTAAGTGTGGACACGCTGGATGTGCACGCGGTCTGTCCCGTGGGATGGGCTGGGGTGTTGGTCAGTACTGGGGCCAGGGATCAGGGGTGACCTAGGCCTTCCCATCTCCTCCAGGACAGGAATACCTTTCATCGATTTGACAAATTCAATGCCAAATACAACCCTATTGGGGAGTCTGTCCTCCGAGAGATCTTCATAAAAACTGACAACAAGATTTCTGGGAAGTACTTTGCTCACATCATCAAGGTATGGAGACCATTCTCCCCTGCTGAGCTAGAGCCCACGTGTAGGAGGGCTCAAGGGACAGGAGGAGGGAAGTGAGAGGCCTGATGAGACATGTGGTGGGTACACGGGGCAGGGAGGAACCTAGGTGTCGTTGCTTCTGGTGTCTAGGAGGTGATGTCAGACCTGGAGGAGAGCAAATACCAGAATGCAGAGCTCCGGCTGTCCATCTACGGGCGTTCGAGAGACGAGTGGGACAAGCTGGCCCGCTGGGCAGTGAACCACAGAGTGCACTCGCCCAATGTCCGCTGGCTGGTGCAGGTGCCCCGCCTCTTGTGAGTGTCCCTTAGAGTGGAGTGGAAGCTCCATAGGTGTACAAGGGGCCAGGGCCTACCTCCTGCTCAACTGAGCGGCCGAGCCTTCAGTGCTGAACACTCTGAGTGCCAGGACAGGTCTCCCAGGCCAACCCACAGTTGGTCCAGCCTGGTTTGTCTGGATGTCCCACTCTCCCACTGTGGTTCAGATGCACCCTGGTGCTTCTCCTGACAGCTTTGACTCCTACTGGCCTGCTGTTGGCCCTGACCTGCATATGTTTGTCCCCTGTCTCCCTGCAGTGATGTATACCGCACCAAGGGCCAGCTGGCCAACTTCCAAGAGATGCTGGAGAACATCTTCCTGCCACTGTTTGAAGCTACTGTGCACCCTGCCAGCCACCCAGAGCTGCACCTCTTCCTGGAGCATGTGAGGAGTGGCATGGGCCGGGAGGGGCAGGATGCCTGGGCTCGGGCCCAGCCGTGGCTATGGGCCTGACCACCAGTTCTTTGCCAGGTGGATGGTTTTGACAGTGTGGATGATGAGTCTAAGCCAGAGAACCATGTCTTCAACCTGGAAAGTCCCCTCCCAGAAGCTTGGGTGGAGGAGGATAACCCTCCCTATGCCTACTACCTGTATTACACCTTCGCTAACATGGCCATGCTGAACCATCTGCGCAGGTGCTTACACCAGGAGTGTCGAACCCTTGCTCGCTGCGCTTTGAGTACCCTGAGCTGAGGTCACAAGTGCCCCGACACACACATTGCTCCTGCACCCAGACCAACAGACTCTTTTTCTGCCCTTAGACTTAGTTTTTCCATCCTTCCCTGTCAAGGGTCTGCCCTGTCTTCTCTCCTAGCTCCCCACTGCCTGTCACTAGCTGGAGTACACACATAGGAGTGATGTGGGATCTGGGGGGCAGGCGCGCTTAGGCGAGCCCAAGCTCTGGAGCTGACTCTGTCTTCATCCCCCTCAGGCAGAGAGGTTTCCACACGTTTGTGCTGAGGCCCCACTGTGGGGAGGCTGGGCCCATCCACCACCTGGTATCAGCCTTCATGCTGGCCGAGAACATCTCCCACGGGCTGCTTCTGCGAAAGGTCAGGGTCTACACCCCAGCCTCCACATGCAGCTGTTTGCCTTCCTGATCCTCCTCCTCCCCCAGCCATGAGATCAGATTCCTCCTTCCCAATATAATTAGCTCTTCCCACCCATCCTCTAGTTGGGGAGCCCAGCCCAGGACTCATCATTCTTATGTGGGACCTAGCCTGCACCCTCACACCCCCTTCCCCTAAGCCCCAGGACCAGCATGCAGGCCATCCCGCCCTCCCAGCATTGAGACCACCTGACAAGTCCTCCATTCCTCCTACCTGCCCAGGCCCCTGTCCTGCAGTACCTGTATTACCTGGCTCAGATTGGCATTGCCATGTCCCCACTCAGCAACAACAGCCTGTTCCTCAGCTACCACCGGAACCCTCTACCTGAGTACTTGTCCCGTGGCCTCATGGTCTCGCTGTCCACGGATGACCCCTTGCAGTTCCACTTCACCAAGGTCAGACCCAGGCCAGCGGGAGGGCAGCCAAGGCCGGGTGTCTGGGGGATACTGGGTGTCTCTGGGTTGGTGCTGCCCCCTTGCTGGTGGAACTTAGCAACTGTTAGCTAAGTCCTTGAGGGAGGGAGAGAGGGACTACAGGGCCTGATGCCTCCCTCAAGGAACCTGGCCTGTGCAGGAGCCCCTGATGGAGGAGTACAGCATCGCCACCCAGGTGTGGAAGCTCAGCTCCTGTGATATGTGTGAGCTGGCCCGAAACAGTGTGCTCATGAGCGGCTTCTCTCACAAGGTACGACACTGAACTTGCCTGGGGCTGGGCATCACCTTTCTCCCTTTGCACTTTGGGTCCTGTGATCATGATCTACTGCGTCTCTCCCTGATACCTACACCCCTGCAGGTGAAGAGCCACTGGCTGGGACCCAACTATACCAAGGAGGGCCCTGAGGGTAACGACATCCGCCGCACCAATGTGCCGGACATCCGAGTAGGCTACCGCTACGAGACCCTGTGCCAGGAGCTGGCGCTGATCACACAGGCCGTCCAAAGTGAGATGCTGGAGACCATCCCAGAGGAAGTGGGCATTGTCATGAGCCCTGGGCCGTAGGGAACCTGGCCTGAGCAGTGCGTGCCCCATCTCAGCGACTTGATTGTGTCTGTGATCAGACCCCTCCCACCTGGTGTGGTCTCTGCATGTCTCCGTGCTATGTCTCTGTCCTGCATGTCTTTGACCATGTCTTGCCTCTGGGCCACCTCAATGAAAGCCAAGTCCAAGAATCTGCTTCGTTATTGTCTCAGCTCAGGTGATACCTGATGGCTGAGATTTTAAAAGTTGGCCCTGCTAGTGACCCGTCCCAGAATCGTCAGAAGTCTGGCTGTCCTACGGTGTCTTCAGTGTCCACAGGGGCTTGGGATGGTTGTGTGGGGCTGGCCCCTTGAGCCCTGGAAGCCCAGGCTTTGGTTAGAGTTCAGGTTGAGTTTCTCTCCTGTGTGTGTGGCCATGGGGCAGGAGATCATTATATCTCTGCTGTGGCACTGGCTGCTCAGCCTCTGAAGCCCCAGCTGGTCTGTGCTGGGCAGAGCAGGACTTGGGCTCGCTCATGGCCCTGGAGGCTTGGCCTGAGGGGCTGGACCACCACTCATCAGCCTCCGGTTCCTCCCCAGTCCACGTGTTCCTTTGTTACCAACTCCCTTGTACCCCCATGTGAGGGGCAGCTGCCCTGAACCGTCTACAGTTGGAGGCTGCTGGAGTTGGAAGGTGCTGGGACTGTCACTAGCCCTGGAGATGGCACCTTCTTTGGGGTTTCCAGGTCTTTGACCAGACCCAGTTCCCAGCTCGCCTCCTGTGTTATGTTCTAGACAAGGTCTTTGCTATGAAGAACAGTGTTTCATATGACCCATTTTTCCTAGTGCATGAGAAATAAAAAGATTATTTAATTAATGCGGCACGTGAAGGTCTCTGTTGGTGGAGGGAGAGGAAGGGTGGCAGAGTGGTAAGACACTCTGGTGGAGTATCACATGGGCCGCTGTATAACAGGCTGTCAGTCCTGCCGACGCTTTTGAGCGCCCGGATTACAATGTATGCTGCCAGCCTGTGAGGTACAGCACATTCTGAGGTGCGTGGCATGGATGAAGTGGATTGTGTACACACTGAGGTGTCTATAGGAGAAGAGATCCCATTGAGCCTCACCCAGTTTGCCCCTTCTGAAGGGGTCTTGAGGCTCCAGGTCCACAGTGTGTATTCTGGAAGGATGACACCCTTCCCACCTCGTGCCTCCTGTGTAGCCTCTTAGGACATCGAGGTAGATGGGGACATAAGTCCCTACATGGCTGGCTGAGGCATTTAGGGGGCCTGTTTAAGATGCTCTTCCCAGGTCCCTCCCTCAGGGGTTCTGACACAGGTAGTGGGTGTGGTGACAGATACACCTACCTGTCAGGTTGTAGTGCGTGGGTCTGGAGCTGCGTGTACTGGAGTCCATTGCTCACAGTGCACCTCCACCGAGTCTGTGATACAATGTGCAGAGCACCTTTTTGCCGTTAAGGTGGCTAGAACCTGCTGCCCGTGTAATGGAGGGGAGCAAAATGGACTCGGTAGCACAGGGTACTTACTACATAGGCAACAGATGCTTGCAACAGCTGCTGCTGGGTGGAGAGGGATTAGGGGCTGCTTGCCTCAGAATTGCAAGCCTGTGTGATAAGAGGACCTGGTTGGGAGCCCGTGGAGGTCAGCATCATGCCCCACTCCCAGCCCCCCTGACTCTGAGCAGCAGGTAGGAAGGCCTCAGACTGTAGCAGGTGTCCCAGAGACCCAAGGCAGAGCTCTGCCTCCCACGGGCTCCTAGCCAATTCATTTTCTCTGTTTATGTATCTAAACTGAAGCTGCAGTTAGGGCACGAGCAGAAGGCTGTACAAACAAAACTGATTTCTGCCTAGGGAAATGAGCTGAGGGGACAAAATGGCCAGCAACAGAATAGAGACAAGCAGCCATGTCTGAGGTTCTCCAGGCCTCACTGGGCCTTCTCTGCCCTGCCCCCACATTAAAGTTTTTCAAGGGTGATGGCACTGACTTTTGGAAGTCAAGCAACCTGGATTAAGAGATCCTTCTACACTGTTCCTTGAAGGCCACCATTCCCTGTCCACACCAGCACTGAGGACTCCATATTCTTCTCTGAGTTTGTCAAAAGGTCAAATCCTTTCCTTCATTTTCCTGTCCAACTCTTCTTAGCTTGTGCTGAGGCCCAGCCCTCAGTGCGTCGCTCGCTAACTAACAAGGTTTCTTAGCAACCTCTCGTTTCACACGACCTGGACTTTGGTTTTTCATTTTTCAGACATTTCTCTTAAACATTCATCAAGAGTGGATCTTTTGAAAAACATCCTTTTTAAAGCTTGATTTTGTGGTGCTAGGGACTGAACACAGGACTATATACACTAGGTTAGTGAGCGGTACACACAGCCTAGGAATCAGCAACCTTTAAACGATAAGGGACTCTGCTTTGATAATGGGTCACATGAACTTACTGGCTGACGTTCTCCAGTATAAACAAGGCTGAAGAGACACATCCCTGGCTCCTAACTGCCAGTAGGAAACATGGACGTGGTGGTCATCACTGATGACCACAACAGCTGGAAATGAACGTCACCACCAGGCTAACCAGGTATGGCATGGTCAGCCCCAGATCTGACTGATGTGCAGCTCAGAGATCTAGAGAAACAGGCAGAATGATCCACTCCCGCCCGCTGGCTTGGCTCCATCGTACTGACATCTTTAGAAGACAGCACGGACTGAGATGAAAACACAGGAGGGAGATACCGGGAATCTTTTTCTGGGAATACAAAACAAAGACACACGTATAAGTAAAATGCTTCTGTAGAAAAGATTTCTTAAAGGGGGTTCTTTGACGATATAGGAAAATAGGAAGCAAAAAGCCCATTCCCACTACCAGTTGTACCAAGTATGACCACATACCTGAGCTATATGTATGCACGAATATATTTTACATATTGACATTTTCCTTCTAGTTCTTTTTTTCTTCAAAAAGCCTTTTTATTACATATTGTGTGCTCGCGCATGTGCATACATGTGTGCATCTGCATGAACTCGTCATGGAGCATATGTGGAGGTCACTTGGTCCTCCTACCACATGGGTCCTGGTGAAGGGTCAGGTGGGAAGGCTTGGCACCCATCACTTACTGAGTTACCTTGCCATCCCCACTTCTTGTTTGCAAGTAGCATTTTGTTTGTTTTTGAGACCCGGCCTCCTGTGCAGCTCAGGCTGGTCTTCCACAAAGCCTTCTCTGTGTGGAGATCATGCCGCCACATGATAAGTTCAAGGGAGTTTGAATCGAGACTATGTTCTTGTTAAATTTACCTTTACAATTATTAACCCATCTTTCACGTTCTGTTACTGCCATCTATAGATGTAAATTTTATTGCTGTGTCCTGCCCCATGACGGTTTACCACCGTAGCTTTTCTCTGTTGAGAATAACCAGGCCTGGGCTTGTGAGATGGTAGAGGTAGATGGTCGATGGTAGCTGGTAGAGGTCATTGATGCCAAGCCTAGCGCCCTGGCTCAGTGCTTGGGTTTTACATCGTGGAAAGTGAAAGTTGATTCTGGAAAACCCCTCCAGGAACATGCTCCGTGGCACGTGCATATGCGCACATGCTCAAGATGTAGAAGGAGTAGTAAGTAGGCCTGGAGTGTGACTGGCTGCGCACTGTGGAGCCATGACCCCTGGCCTCAGCTCTACTCCTGATCTGTGCGACCTCAGGCAAGATGCTTCCTTCTTTGTGCCTCCAGGTCCTTACCCATAATGCTTTCCTCGTGTTGAACTGGATTTAAAGCATTAAGTAAGATTCTAGTAAGCTTTAGCTTTGGTTTGCACAAGGCTTGAGAGTCTCATGCTAACCTGCATGCCCATAAGAGAGAATTAATTGCCCAGTTTGAGATGTCTATTTCACTTGATAGGATGAGGCAAAGCCCTTTCCTGGCTTGCTTGCCCTCTGCCTGGTCGGACCTCTAATACAGGCTCCCTGCCAGCCCCTCCATGTGACCTGTGTGGGGGCTGAGTGTGGACCCCTCCTGAGGAAGGTAGCACCTTACCACCCTCCAAAGGCTGACCTTGAATTCACTGTGTAGTCCTGGCTGGGGCAGGAACCTCCCTCTCACTTGCTGGGTTGAGATTGGTGGTGGACTTTTAAAACCAATGCTTTAAAATGCCCCGGCATGAAAACAGTAGAAGAACTTTAACCCCTTGTGGCCCTTGGACTGGCACAGGGTGACGTCTACACACCTAGGCACTGCAAGTAGCCAAGTAGACAGCAACCTGGGCTGCTCTGAGGGCGCCCCCTCCTGGGGAGCTGGAGAGGTGCAGGTGGGGACGTTTCTTGCGCTCATCCAAATGC
This sequence comes from Rattus norvegicus, assembly GCF_021556685.1. NCBI lineage: Eukaryota > Metazoa > Chordata > Mammalia > Rodentia > Muridae > Rattus > Rattus norvegicus. The sequence continues at coordinate 197,843,544 of NC_141535.1, read as the reverse complement.
TGTCACACTATTGCCTCCTGGGTGAATTTATTCAAGGAAAGTCCAATAGAACATTTAAACATTAACTCATGTTTAGTCTAATGTTCAATAATTCACTTTGTCTTCCATATGGGAGCAAAGTCGCTCAACTTGACCTTGCCCGGTTGATGACTTGGGGTAGGTGGTCTCTCCAGACAGAAGCTGCAGGGGCTCATGAGCATCTGGAGTTGGGGGACCCAGGGTCGCCGGTTTTGGATGTAAACCCCGCAGAGTGGACTTTCAAAGGCTCAAGGAAGGCTGGGGAGCTAGAACTTTGGAGGCTATAAAATAAGAAAAAGAAGAGAAATCGAAACTAACAAATGTTTAAAGAAATGCCTTCAGAAAATAGCATGTCAACTTCAATATTTGTTAATTTTAGTATCCCTACAAATGTCATTATATTTGGAAACAGTTTGTAAACTGGATTTGGCAAACACTCCAGAATCCGCAGCATGACTGTAGTCATAGCCAGTTCTAAACTAAATGAGTTACTCATAGTCTGGTAACTTCAAAAGCAACTTCAAAAGCGAGTTGAAGGGGGCCCCTTTAGTTTAAACCAAAGACAAGTTACGTCAAATGAAGATATGGGTGCATTTGAATGTTGGTTACTCTTGGAGGGGAGGGTCCTCAGAATCAGATGCAGGGTCTGCACAGGGCTCAGGAGAGCCCTGCCTCCCGCCTTCTTCCAGAGAAGATTGGTCCGGCCTTCAGATCAGTGCTTCTCCCTGTCTGCCTCTGCTGTCTCTCCTGTCGGCAAAGCAGCCACATGAGTGGTTAGATAGATGTCCGTCTCCACTTCGCTCCTGAAAAACTGGCCTGCTTGTGAGCCTGTTAGCTGGCAGAGTGAGCCCTGAAACTTCAGGCAGGTAGGAGAGTAAAGCCCAGCCTACCCCAGCCTGGGGCCCTACGAAAGGAAACGAGGGGACTAGGCTGTTTCTAGCACCCTGCACCCTGTCAAAGTTCTTTCCGTGTGAGTGTGTAATGTGCTTGGGCTGCTTTGCACGTCAGGCAGCATCGTAGCCCCACTCTCTCTATCCCAGGCTTGACCTCACCATGTAGCCCTGGCTGGCTTCGATTTTGTTTTGTTTTTGTTTTTTCCGGAGCTGAGGACCGAACCCAGGGCCTTGTGCTTGCTAGGCAAGTGCTCTACCACTGAGCTAAATCCCCAACCCCTGTTTGTTTTGTTTTTTTGTTTTGTTTTTCCTGTCTGGCTTTGAATTAGCAGCAGTCATTCTGCCTCCTAAGAACTGAGATTTCAGGCGTTCTCCTCCTGCCCCCAAGAGAGAAACGCCAGGGTCAGTGAGGTTGGGGGTGAGCTGGCTCCACTGGGACGTGCAGAGCCACCCTCCTATGGCCTTAAAGGTCTGTATCTGCTTGAGGGCAGAAGTTGTCTCTGAGAAGGGACGATGTCCTGCCTCATCCTGGTATGAGTGATCTGGATGAGGCCGGTAGCTGGGAGTGGAGAAGAGCGTTTAGAGAGGCAGTTAAGATCTGTAGTTAAGCGGTGTGGTGGTGGCAGTGCACGCCTTTAGTCTCAGCACTTGGGAGGCAAGGGCAGGGGCAGGGGCAGGGGCAGGGGCAGGAGCAGGGGCAGGGGCAGGGGCAGGGGCAGGGGCAGGGGCAGGGGCAGGGGCAGGGACAGGGGTAGCTGGATCTCTGAGTTTGAGGCCAGCCTGATCTACAGAGCGGGTTCCAGGACAGCGAAGGCTACACAGAGAAACTCTGTCTTGAAAAACCAACCAAGCAACCAAAAATCTGTTGTTATTGACTGGAGGGCTGGCTAAGTGGTTAACAGCTCTTCCAGACACTCTCCAACACCAACATGACAGCCCACAATTGTCTGCAACTCTGGTTGTAGGCAATCCGCCGCCTTCTGACCTCTGTGAGAATATGGTGAACAGACATCCGTGTGTGCAGAACACCCATGCACATAAAATAAAAATAATGAGTACAATTAAAAAGAGAGATCAGTGGTTAGGGGTTAGCAGGTTAACAATTGGTAAAGCCTTGCCTTTCAAGTACAAAGAGCTAAGTTCAGTTCCCAGAACCCCAGTGCTGGGGAGGTGCAGGTAGGAGGTTCCTTGGGGCTCACCATGCAGCTAGTTTAGTCTAATTGTCTCAAACGAGGTAGACAGTGTTCCTGAGGATTATATCTGAGGTTGTCTACTGGCCTTTAATGTGTGTGTGTGTGTGTGTGTGTGTGTGTGTGTGTGTGTATGTGTGTGTGTGTGTGCTTTAAAAAACAGGGCGGCATAAGTAGCCACAGTGTCATGATTGGCTGGCACAGTCTGACAAAAGATTGAGAGTTTGCATCCTGAGAGATGATGACAAGTCCTCATCTTTCCTTTCATAGGCAAGAGAACGAAAGCTCAGAGTCCATACAATTTTTCCAAGAGCTCGTGTTATGTTGATAAATGACAGTGCATCAGGCTGTGTGTGTACATTGTCACGGGGCAGAATACCCAGGATAAAACTTAAAAGCAGAAGATCATTTGGTCCACATTCAGAGATCTGTATCCAAGGCCACGTGCTCCTTTCGCTATGGACTGGTGACTTTCCACATCCGAACAGGGCACAGGCTCTACTGTTTGTTGTGGAGATCAAATTCTGTGTAGTTAGGGGTGAGTTTGAGCAGGGGACTTGGACAATTTCTGGCTTGTATCAGAAATTCTACTGTGGGAATCTAGAGAAGTTTAGGTCAGTTACTTTTTGGAGAAAATTATTCAATCTGTTTTATGACACCCAGTTTTTCAGGTTTAGGTTTTACAAGAATATCATGGGTTAAACAGGAATGTGGCTATGCCTACCCACATCCTCAAGGCCTTTTAGAGCAAGGTGGGGTCAACATTGTTCAGAGGGGACTATGGCAGAGACAGCTGAGCGGCCAGCCATATACCTCACCTGTCTCAGGCTAGGAAGTGAGGCCCAGTATTTAATCTTTGAACATCCTTTGGGACACCCTGGAGGTTTTGGTCAGGCCCTAGATAAAGGCCTGAATGAGGAACAGAAATAGTGGGGTTTAGGGTGAGGGTAGAGAGTAGAATAAGGATGGATCTGGGCCTCCACTAAGGGCACGCTTTCTTTTCAACATAATACTTTTTTATTTCATGTACCCTGATCACATTCACTTCCTGGTCCTCCCAGACCCACCCCCTAATACTTGTGATCCCTCCCAGTAAGAAGAAGGAGAAGGAGGGGGAGAGGAAAGTGGAAAGGGAGGGAAGGAAGGAGGAGGAGGAGGAAGAGGGGGAGGAGTAGCAGCAGCAGCAACAGTCACACTCCCAGCAGCCATCCCCTTAAAGAAAACTGAGTTCTTCCCCACCCCACCACTTCCAGAAACCATCAATCGTGGAGAGCAACACTTATCATCCTTATTATGATTTTTAGAGTTCTTTTTCAATGGCTTTCTAGTCTGTTACTCTTGTTGTTGTTTTTGGTTTTTTTTTCAGAGTAGAGTGGGGGTAGGGGCTGTCACGGAAGCCTTTTGTGTCCGGCTTTCTCGACTGTGCACCTATAATCATCAATACCACTGCAAAAGTAGTTTCCTTGCCCTTTGCAGTCAGCAGGAGCATGGATCACGGACTCCCACATGGTTTCTGGTGACATCCTGGTCTCTGGTGTTGGCACATACCACGGACCTCAGCACGGTCTCCAGTGGCAGTATAGACCATGGATATCAGTGTGGCCCTCTGCCGCTGCACGGGCCATGGACACCATCATAACCCTTAGCAGCAGTGCAGGCCGAGGACATCACGTGGAAGGGCAGACTTTTGAAGGCAAGCACCCCGGTGTCTCTTAACTCCCAGGATTTCCTCCTCCTCTGTTCCTCCTGCACACCCCAGCCTTGGTGCTGAGCACCCTGGGGGAGTTCCCCCAGTCATGAGTCTTAGGAGTGACAGTGGAGACTCAGACATACTGTCCCCCTCCCAGGGCTCCGGAGCTCCCAGCCTGCACCAGCCAGCCAATATTCTCTTTATCATGCTCCTTTCTAGCATCGCTTTGCTTTCCAGATGCTCACAGCCCACTGGACACCATCCCATTTATAATCTACAGCTCACGCATGGATGTCTTTCTTTTCTTGGCTTTGGATTTTTAAAGTGTTTGATTCCTTGAGTTTCACATCATGCACCCCAGTCAGTCCTGTTCATCTTCCTGTCCCCTCGTAGCCACCCTTCAGCCTTGCAGTCTCCCCCCACTAAATAAAACACACGCAGTATGTCCCACAGTATACCTCTGTGCACACATCCACTTTCCAGTGTTCAGTGCAATGAGTCGTCGGTCTGGTTCAAGGCCTCTGGCTTCTATGACATCATCAATATTAGATCCTTGTCCCAGTTGTTCTGTTGTTGCCCTGGGTCATGGAGATCCTACAGCTCTGGATCAGCAGGACTGGCCCCATCATACATCTGCATGTATGTGTATCAGACATTTGCAGATGATACAGATACACACACACACACCACATGCACGCACGCACACACACACGCACACGCACACGCACACACACACGCACACGCACACGCACACACACACGCACGCACCCACACACGCACACACACACGCACACGCACGCACGCACACACCCATGCACACACATATGCACACACACATGCACCCACACACACACACACACACGCACGCACACACACACACACGCACGCACATATGCACACACACATGCACCCACACATGCATGCTCATGAACACATGCACACACACAATTTCCTCCTTCCTTTACTCCTCTACTTCATCAAACTGGTCCTGGACCTTGAGCCTCTGTTACCCAGCAGTCACTTCTCCCAGGCTGCTTCTCTGGTCTCTTCTTTGAGGTTTTCCATTGTGTGTGGGTCACATGTGGGTCTTGGAGCTACCTTCTGGTCTCTTTGTCTTTCTGCTGCCCGTCTTGTCACCAGACAATCCTGTCTCCTGAGAAGGGCTAGGAGATGCTTCTTCCGCAGTTAACTGTTCTTTGCTCTTTTTCTCTCAGATCTTGGAGTCAGAGGCTCCTGCGGGGACAGACATGGGGAGGAGAGCACAGGAGAGGAGAGCCTTGGCAGTGTTAGTAGAGGCCCCAGGTTGGGTGAGTATATCAATCAGCAGGTGCTACAGTGAGTGAGGAGTTGATGTTTAGGAAGCTCCAGGCCTCACAGGCCAGATCCTCAGCTGGAGGCCTGGAGATGGCCAATCCTGGAACCGACTCTGTCTCACCTAGGAGTGAACCACTGAGCCCCATGCAATAAAGACTCAAATTACCAAACATGGGGTTTGCAAAAATGTCCATCAGGAGTGCTTTGGGGAGCAGGAGGTTGAAGCCATGGTTTTGAAAAGCAGGAGTCAGTCTTGCATCACCTCTTTTTATGCATCAATGTGGCCTGATTAGAGACATGCTCATCTGCAGTGCAGTGCCTTTGTGCATTCGGAAGCTCTTCTTCCATGGCTGATACTGCTGCCTGCAGGGAAGCATGGCTGTCAGATGCAGTGGTCAAGAGGCTCTTGTTTTACTCTTGTGGTGGCCTTGCCCTGGGGTCCCTGAGGCCTTCCAGATTCATCTGAGTCATCATTGATACCTCTGGTTCTTTAAAAAATGTTTTAAATTTATTCTTTGATAATTATGTATGCAATATATTTATATGTTATAAAAATATAAGCAATTTATCTTGACCATAAGTTTATCCTATGCCCCTGCCCCACTACTGGCCCTTGTGCCTGAGGTTGCTACTTGACTGGGTGTGGAGGCAGCAGGCAGCCTCCTACATGAGCCGACATCAGCTGATGGTCCTGGTACTCCTGTCACCAAACAGAAGCTGAGTACAGCTGGAGGTGTTCCAGTGTGGACATACTTTTCATATTCACGCCAACGTATCCCCAGGGACCCCACTGCAGGGAATCCTGATGTATGGCTGCTTTTCTCTCCTCTGTCATGTTCTGTTCCCATGAACCTTGCTCGGCCTTTGCATCATGAACAAACCCACGGCTGTTCTTCACACCATGCCATCTTTGTAGAAGAAGGGGGGCTCTCTGGGAAGAGAGTTCTGGGTCCAATAGCTCAGAGAACTGGTGGCATCTTTGGTTAAAGAAAAATATCTTCCCTTTTAGGTAGTCATGCCTGTATGGCTGGGTGGTGTTTGCTGATTGAAGACAAGTTCTTCCATATAATGGGCTAAAGGAACCTTAAGACCACTTCCTTGTAGTTGCACATTTTGGACACCAAGGGGCACTGTAGGAGTTGTTGATGCCGGAAACCTCGTGGGGATTTAAGTCTCTGCAGCGCACTAGTTACCTCATGCTGCTGGGTTGACTGGTGATCAGGAGGTCTAGTAACTTTGGGATGTCGGGATTTTCCTGTTTTACTTGTTGACCTAGTAGGTCTGGGGTTTATCTAGTCCCTGTGGCAGCTTTCTGAAGAGAGTCTCGGGCTGTAAACATCTAGGAGGAGGAAGTTGTAGCCCATGCTCTCTGTACACACTATCAGCATTTACAAATAGACAGGAAGTTTTGCCAGCTCCCATACATGAGGAGCTGGGCCCCTGTCAATAAGAGACATTCACTCAGGACTTCACCTGTCCCTCCCCCACTGTAAACACTAATACCAATCTTGTGGGCATAACTATTGTGAGCAGATCAAGTGTGTTCATAAAATAAAACTGAGAAGCAAAAATGCATGAATACATATCGCTGTGGCTGGGACTTGCATGCATCCAGCTTTTTAGCTGTAGTCCTCTAAATATCTTAATGAAGTCTTTTTTAAAAAATGAATTTTTATTATATTGTATATAGCTGGGCATGTACATGTGGAAGTCAGAAGACAACTTTGTGGAAGCCAGTTTTCTCTTTTTACTTTTACGTGGGTTCTTGGGATCAAATTCGGGTCAACAGACTTGTGTGGTGTTAAAAATCAGAGTGATGGAGCTGGAGAGAGGGCTCAGCGGCTAAGGGCATTTGCCATTCTTCTAGAGGACCTGATTCAGTTCCCAGCACCCACATTATGGCTCCAGCTCCAGGGGATCTAAGAACTCCCCTCTGACCTCTGGCGGCACCAGCATGTATGTACACATGCACATACACACACTTGTACACATGCGTGTACACAGCTACACATACCTGTACATAAATAATAACTTGTAAAAGTCGGAGTAGCAGTGTTAGGAAAGAAGCTGATGTGAAATTGCTCTTCAGGAGTGATCTTAGTTAGATGAGAGAGCCTCGTGACCATGGAGAGGGGCTGTAACTGGACCTTGAGGTAAGAGATCAATTTGGATCTCTAGCAGACATCCTATCAGAGAGAGCATGGTAGAGCATTCAAGGAAAAGAGAGGAGGTGTGGTGGTTCCATTGAAAATGGTCCCCGTAGGCTCACATATTTGAGCACTTGTCTGCTCCCCCACATGGTGGCACTATCTGGGAAGGTTACACTCTGGGTAGGAGGAGGAGCCTCGCTGGAAGGAACCAGGCAGTCACTAGGAGCAGGCTCTGTGTTTAGAGCCTTGTTCCACTTTGAGTTTGCTTTTCTCTGCCCCGAGCTTGCACTCAAAGATGCCCTCTCTCCATTTCCCACTGCTAGCCGTCGTGGCTCCTCTGCCGCTATGATGTGCCTTCTGGAACTCAATACCAAAATAAACTCTTTCATCCACAAGTTGCTTTCTGGTCATGGTACTTGATCATAGCAACGAAAAGTAATGAATGCAAAAAGTTCCCCTTTAAAACTCGGAGAGGAGCTTCACTGAGAAAGAGAAAGTGGGGCTGGAGAGATGGCTCAGCGGTTAAGAGCACTGAGCTCTTCTAGAGGTCCTGAGTTCAAATCCCAGCAACCTCATGGTGGGCGGCTCACAATCATCTGTAATGGACATCTGATGCCCTCTTCTGGCATGTGCAGACAGGGCACTCACATATATTAAATAAATAAATAAATAAATAAATAAATAAATAAATCTTTTAAAAAAGAAGAAGAAAGAAAGGAAGGAAGGAAGGAAGACAGACAACAAGAGATCATATGCAACATGATGGGGCCTAGAGAGGAGAGACAGAGAGATAGACAAGAGTAAAAACGTCTTAATGGGGAGGGCATCAATGGGCGAAGACCATTCTTTCCTTTCATTGCTGTGATAAAACACCGAACCAGAGCAGCTTTAGGAAGAAAGAACTTATTTATACCAGAGGGGTAGAGCCAATCTTTGCTCTGACAGGCAGTCTGAAATTAGGGTGGTGGGAGACAACTGGGGAGGGGGGCTACAACACAGGAGGTAGGGCTGGGATATAAAACCTCAGAGCTGCTGGGCAGTGGTGGTGCATGACTTTAGTCTCAGCACTCTGGAGGCAGAGGCACGTGAGTCTCTTGTGAAGTCGAGGACAGCTTGGTCTATAGAGTGAGTTCCAGGACAGCCAGGGCTACACAGAGAGACCCTGTCTCAAAAAATCAAAACAAACAAATAAACAAAAACAAAAGTCTTTAAAAATCCCAAACAAAACAAAACAAACAACCAAAACCCAAGCTACAAAGCTTACTCGTAGTGACGACTTTCACTTTCCCAAACTGGGACCAAGAGCTTAAGCGCATCACCTTTGGGAGACATTTCTCGTTCAAACTATAGCAGACAGGTTTTACTACGACTGGCCTGTCCTTAGAGTTAATTTCATCAAGTGGTTTTGGAGTATTATGCCGCACATAGAGGGAAGCAGCAGACTGGGTGCTAATAAGGCTAGAGTAACTCAAGGTAATTTGGGCTTTGGAGTTGGACCAACCTTTCTGTTTACATAAAAAGAACCATTCTCCACACTCACGGATGCTATAGGCTTTACCAGGTGTGTTGTCTTCATCAAAAACAGCGATGGCGTTGCATGCCTGACGACCCAGCACCAGGGCGGCAGAGGCAGGGAGATATGGAGTTTGAGGCCAGCCTGTGCCTGCATAGTAAGACTTTGCCTCAAAACACACAGGAGGAAACCACCCTTGTGGGCCTCCCTACCTTTGTGTATCATTGGCTGTTTGGGGCTACAAGGAAAAGCGGAGTAGAAAAGTCGAACAGAGGGTTTGGAAGCCCTGCGAGCACATACAGTGAATGGCCGCACCCTTGTCGGTAGGCAGATCAACTTTACTTAGGGTGATTTAAGGCTTATAAAGTTTTGGGGGACTGAGGGTAGGAATATCCAGGATGGCAAAGGTCATTGGTGGCTTAGGGTAACTGGAATGCCTCATTAGTGTGGGGAAGCATTTAGGAATCTCAGGTAATGGCTGAACAGGTTTTGTCAGGAGAAGGGTGATTGATTCTATAAACTAATTGAGGCTACGTGTTCCAGGACAGCCAGGACTAAAGGTAAGAAAACCACAAAACAAACAAACAAAACATCAACTAAAAATGAACAAACAAACTAAGAACATGGAGTGCTGGACCATGGCTGAGTGGCACAGCTTCTTCAAATGTGAGCAGCTCTGCGTTCTTCCCCGCCGCTGACAAACTGTAACGAGACAAAGGCCTCAGCATAGGCACTTCAACAAAGAGGTGGAATCCTGGAAAACTTCATCTTCCACAAATGCAGATGTGTGAAAAAGAACGTGGCCTCACTTACTGGGACGTTTCAACACTTTTACATGTACGGGCAGCTCACACACACGCAGAGTTAGGTGAGCCCAAGGATTTTGGAAATGCTGGCACAGGTTCTGGAATCCAAAGGCCAGGGAGTCTGGAGTGTCCAAGGCGGTAGCAGGAAGCTTGGTCTGCACTTGCAGAGACAAATAAGCTCTCTGTTTGTTCTCTGTAGCTGGGCAGACAGGATAGTGCTGAACGGGCCCTGGTGGGAGAGGCTATTCAAAAAAGTACATTTATCTGTACTGCCACACTATGGGCTCCAAGAAGTTAATAATTTCCCATTAATCCCACGATGGTGGAAGGGAAAGTCTTCATGCCAGCCCAAGAAGGAACTTGCTTCCCATGAAGAGATTTCACACAGTCTGACCCTTGTCTGACCTCCAGGCAGGACAGACCAGAGCCAAGAAATTATGTGAGCGCTGGGCGGGACCAACCTCCCACATTGGTACCCAAAGACCAGCTTGAGTGTCACCCGATCTTATTATTTGCTCTTTCCAATGGGACTGTGTTGAATAGCTCTTCTTTCTACGCACTTCAATATCACTTGTCTCTTTAATTGGTGTGCTGGGGACGGATGGCTCAGCCTACCTTGCTGGGATTGCCAGATCCCAGGCTCTGACCCTAAGATCCCGTAACAGTACCACACTGAGGCATTATCTTCCCTGACTCGTCCACTCAAACTCCCACACTGATCTCTGGAAACACCTTCTGGGCAAGCCCTGAAAATGCTTCACCACATTCTTAGGCTTTCCTTCCACCCAACGAGATAACAATAGTACACAGATCACAGAACTGCTAATTCCCCGCACAGGCTGGCTGGCTGCCCGTCTTAAGCATTCAGGATTTCAACATTTGGGATTTTAATCTTTTGAGGTTGTGATTTTTCATAGTTAGAAATTTTAATCTTTTGGAATTTCAACAGGTAGGATTACGGCACTTAGGAGTCTGTCTTTTAGGGTTACAAACTGTTAGGTAGATACTAAAATTCGCTATCACTGGGAGAAACATGAAGGAAGCAGGTGTCAGGCCAGAAGGGGCAACTTCAGATAGGAAGAGCTAGAAGGGTAACTTCAATGAATGGCTGTGTGCGACTTGCCAGTGTGGGAGTCAGTCAAGGGCAGAGTCATCACCATTCAGGACAGGGCCTCCTGATTCTGGACCAATGAAACTAGGAATTAGGGAGATGGGGAGAGCCAAAAACATTGGTTATTTTTTTATTTTAATTAATTTTACTCTGCCCTAATTTCTTAAAATTCAATTACTTTTAGAGATGCTAACACATGTGTGTTTTAGCTTTACAGAAGGTTTGAGCAACGTGAGACACGTACTTATAGAAAGATTGCTAAAGAACTAGTTATGGTAAAAATAAACGCTTGGTGTGTTATAGGACAGGAAGAACTATAAATAACAACAATCCATGTGCTCTTCAGAAAGCTGGAAGGAAAGAGTCTGGATTTTTTTTAACTATAAAGAAATAATTAAGTGTGATATATATTTAACATGATTTAAACATTACATGGCATATAAAATCAACAAAAATAATGTGATACCTACTCATATGTGTAATTTTTTTCTTTTTCTTTCTTTTCTTTTTTTTTTTTTTTGGAGCTGGGGACCGAACCCAGGGCCTTGCACTTGCTAGGCAAGCACTCTACCACTGAGCTAAATCCCCAACCCCAATATGTGTCATTTTTATGTAACAGTTAAATATAAATTTAAAGGGGCTGGAGATGTAGTTCAGTTGGTAGAGCGTTTTCCCAACATGCCCTGGGTTCGATTCCCACTACCACATAAACCAAGTGTTGTGGCCCAGGACGGTAATCCCAGCACTCAGGAGGTGAAGGCAGAAGGGTCGGCAGTTCAAGGTCATCCAGGTTCATAGGGAGCCTGAGGCCAGCTTAGAATAACTAAGACCCTGTTCCAAAATACATTAATAAATTTAAAAATAGCTCAAAAGTTTAAAAACTTTTCTCCTCTTGGGTTATTTTGTGTCTAGAGAAAAACGAAAAGAGAGTGGTTACTCTAATTAAAGAAAATAATTAGGCTAGACAGTTAATTGCATTAACTGCAGTAATTACAGAGAGACCCAGTTATGTGCACAGAATAGGGAATGGTTTTCTGCTTGTTTAGAAAACTTATCGCTCACTGATAAATTTAAAAACTTGCTTTATTTAGCATGGCCAACAAATCAATTGCGTTTTAAATGTATGTAGATGACGGCTTTAAAGCATGTTTTCCTGCTGAGCCGTGGGCGTTCTTTGTTTATTTTAGATATCCACCCCTCATTGGGCATGGGATTCACAGATGGTTTCCCTACTCTGCTGGCTGCTTGCTGTACCTTGTAGAAGCTTTGTAGCTCGCTGGCTCCCTCTTATCTTCTACCTTTACCTTTGCTGTCTGCGTCTGGCGTCATCCCCCAGAGGACTTGCTTAGATCATTGCCCCAAAGTGTTTTCTTCTAAGGGTTTTATAAAACCAGGTCTCAAATTTCAACCTCGAGTCCAGTGCGACTTGGCTTGAGTGGATGGCAGGAGGCTCCAGTTTAGTTTTGTGACTGTAAAGCGGGGAATGATGAAGGGCAGTTCTTCCACAAATGGTGCTTACAGCTAATTATGTGTCTCCATGTGGCTATGTGTGGGTGTCTGCACTTGAGTGGAGGTATCTAAGAGGCCAGAGGTGTTGGATCCCTCTGGGGCCAGACTTTAAAGGCAGCCACGTTGAAAAGAAAGAAGAAAATGGCTGTGAGCCACTTGATGTGGGGGCTGGGAATTGAACTCAGGTCCTCGGGAAGAGTAGTATGTGCTTTTAACTGGTTCAGAATTTTAACTAATTTAACAATGATGTGCACTTGTGTGTGGTTATGAGGATGTGAGTGCAGGAAGCTCAGAGATGGCATTGGATCTTTTGGGGCTGCGATTGTAAGCACTTGTGAGCCATCTGACATAGGTGCCGGGAACCAAACTTGAGTTATCGGCAAGAATGGTATGTGCTCTTGACTGCTGAATAATTCTCCAGCCCTTACTTACTTGTTTTTATTGGCACTAGGGATTGAACTCTAGTCTTTGCACACGCTAGGAGGGTGTTCTCCCACTGAAGCACACAACAAGGTTTTCTATGAGTGAGGTTATGAGCTTTGTAAATCACGGTAAATTTCCTTTCCTTTGCACTGTAGGTGCCTTTATGCCTTTGGCTGGTCTGGCTGCTGGGCCATGGCTTCCAGGGCTTTGTTGAACAGGAAGAATGAGAACTAATGATTCAACAATCAGTGAGGGGCTGGAGGGAGGGCTCAGTGGTGGACAGCACTGGCTGCTCTTGCAGGGGATCCAGCCTCAATTTCTGGCACCCACGTGGCAGCTCAGAACTGTCTGGAACTCCAGTTCCGTGGCATCCAGTGCCCTTTCTTGACTTTTTGGGCATCAAGCACATGGCGCACAGATATGCATGCTCTCTGAGGAAAAAATATTCCCCATTTTTTTACAGCCATTGTGATGTAGGCTTTTTATTATGTTGACATCTGAGTATAAGAATACTCAAAAACTCCTGTATTGATGTTTTGAGTAATGTATTTATGTATTACATTTTATGTATTATGTATTATGTTTGAGTATGTATTTTATGTTTTGAGTAATGAGAGTGGTTGAATTCTATAAGACGCTATCTAAATGATACCTGATTTCTCTATCTAAATGATACCTGATTTTTGTCTTTCGGTCTGATAACATGACAAGGCCAATTGATTGATTGGCATTTGTTGAGTCATCTTTGCAAAGAACTAGAATAGACATCTCTCCAAAGAAGACATGAAGACATTTAAAAGATACGTTAAAAGACTCTCAACATCAAGCCCGCAATTAACTATCTCTTCACACCTAACCAGAGAAGCTACCTGCCCCGTCCCTGAATATCAATTACAGAAACTGGAATGCTCTTATGCAGTTGGCAGGAATTAAAAATGGTGAAAACTCTATGAAAAACAATATGGAGGTAGTTAAAAAAGGAGAAAGTACTACATGATTCCAATGTTCCCGTGTCTCGTGATATAAGCTGCTCCCCACTGAAATCAATATGTCAGAGCAATATCGCCATTATTCTGTTGATTGCTGCACCAAATCACAGCCAAGGCATGCGAACGACTTAAATGCTCACCAGTGGGTAGTGGAAAATGTGGTCTATTACTTAGCCTTAGTGAAGAAAGAAATTCTGCAACATGCAACAACATGGATAAACCGGGGAAGTGAAATGAACTATTTGTAGGGAAACATATGTTGCAAAATTGCACTTAAAGGAGATGTCTAACAAAAGGAAACTTGTACCAACAGAGTAGTACAGGGAGGGAGTCTGCCTGGGGCTACTGGAGCAGAAAGTGCCAACTGCCATTGAATGGGTACATTGCCTCAGTGACTCAAGGGAAATATGTTCTATGTGTCCGCGATAGGACATTGGGCTTACAGTTAACAGAACTACACTGTGTGCTTTAAAACTTATCCAAAGCTTTAAGTAGGGCGTGGCGGTACACTGTGTAATCCTAGCACTTGAGAGGCAGAAGCAGAAAGAGGGAGACTGTGAGGCCAGCCTGGGCTACCTACAGAGACCCTATCCCAAATACAAAGAAAGTAAGGTTTAGTATATCACTTATTTTTTTTTTTAGTTTATGTGTAAAAATCAACTATAATCTGTCACAAAAACAGTATCTTTTTTTTTTTGCTACATAATGCACTTTAATGGTAAATTCTTGACAGCACAATGTCTATCTGGCAAATCTTCTATTTGAGCATCCATCCAGGCACCTCTGGAAAAGGTGCACCCACTGCATTGTCCACTTGTCAGAGGAGCCCTAAGAAAACAAAAACTTACTCATCTGGCTTAGAATGGTTAAAGGTAATATGTTACCAGAGTAACCTCAGAAATAAAATGGACTGGTTTCAAAGGTGATATCACTTGTATCATTTGGCAGAATCATTGGATTGTTGGTTGCAAAAACAGTATCTTAGCCAGGGTGTCTGTTCCTGCACAAACATCATGACCAAGAAGCAAGTTGGGGAGAAAAGGGTTTATTCAGCTTACACTTCCACATTGCTGTTCATCACCAAAGAAAGTCAGGACTGGAACTCAAGCAGGTCAGGAAGCAGGAGCTGATGCAGAGACCATGGAGGGATGTTTCTTACTGCTTTGCTCTCGTGGCTTGCTCAGCTTGTTTTCTTATAGAACCCAGACTACCAGCCCAGGGTAGTACCACCCACAATGGATTGACCCTCCCACTCTTGAGATCACTAATTGAGAAAATGCCTTACAGCTGGATCTCATGGAGGCATTTCCTCAAGGGTGGCTTCTTTCTTTGTGATAACTCCAGCTTGTGACAAGTTGATACACAAACCAGCCAGTACACATAGCAGGCTAAGGGAGTGGATTTAGCATGCTAAGTAACTTAGTTATTGTGCACCAGGGTTCTTAGAGCTCTTTTCTCATGAAATCATTCTGTTGACTCTCCGTGCTTTTCCTTTACTCTTAAATGTTTTTGTTGGAAAGTTGCTTGGAGAGTCCTGATCTGATTTTATTTTCTCATGTTTTGAAATGTGATAATGGAGGCTGGAGAGAAGGCTCAGTGGTTAAAAGCACTGACTGTTCTTCTAGAGGCCCTGAGTTCAAATCCTAGCAACCACATGGTGGCTCACAATCACCTGTAATGGGATCCGATGCCCTCTTCTGGTGTGTCTGAAGACAGCTACAGTGTACTCATAGAAATAAATACATCTTTTAAAAAAAATGTGATGACGGAGGCTGGAGTTTAACAGCATGTACTGCTCTGGCAGAAGACCTGAATTTGGATCCCAGCACCCACACTGGGTGGTTCACAACCTCCTGTAACTCCAGCTACAGAAGACACAGTGCTTCTGGCCTCCGTGGCCATCTACAGTTGTGATCACATACACACAATTTTAAAAATCTTCATATATGTTAGTATAGACCTAAATTCACCCTTAAAATATAGACCACTCTGGAATGAAATCACTTCTGGTGTCCAAAAAATTTATGTGTGTGTGGGGGGGGCAGTTTCTGTCTACTTTGAATGCATTGGAAATGTAGAGTTTTTTGACTTTGGTAAGAATTATAAAACCGCAGTAACAGATTAAAGCAAAACTTTTTTTTTTGGTTTTTTTTTTTTTTTTTCGGAGCTGGGAACCAAACCCAGGGCCTTGCGCTTCCTAGGCAAGCGCTCTACCACTGAGCTAAATCCCCAACCCCTAAAGCAAAACTTTTAAGCCACCTGTGGCCTGTTCACACCTCGCACCTCTCAGGAGGGTGAGGAGATATCGCCAGGAGGTTGACCTCAGCTTGAACTTAATAGTGAATTCCAGCATGTGTGAGATTCTCTTTCTACAAAACAAACCCTAAGACTAAAACAAAACAAAATTCACAGCCACAGCAACAATACAAACAATCCCTCCAAGAAAACCCCCAAACTTAAAAAACAACAGTAGACTTTTAGCTTTAATACAATTGAAGGAAATATTGTTGAGCATGGGACCTAGGCCCGCAGAGAAGTGCTTTAGGCCCGCAGAGAAGTGCTTTAGGCAAGCAGTGTGCTCAATGAAGCAACAGTAACATAGACAGTGATCACCTGGAAAAGACAGGCTGCGGTGGAATCTGGAGAGATCGCTTCTAATTCTACAAATGAGTGACTCGAAAGAGCAGAAAACCCAGAAAGCTTTGGGTGCTCATCACGGGGTCAGGATGGGTGTTCGTGTTTTCAGGTAAACTTCAAAGGTAGCTGAGCAAAATCGTCTCATGGGACATAAGTCAGCAGCAATAACAAACCAAAGAGGGCTGTGACTTCACAGATATGACCAAAGAGGTTTTGAAAAATATGTCCTCCTGCCAGCGGTGTGCTGCTAATCAGTGTAATGTGGGATGTGGAAGAAAGCCAGGATCTTAAAGCCCCTGCCAACCTCTAAGTGGATATTTATGTGACTGACTGCCTCCCACAGTGGATTGGGAATGTGCTCTGATGACTTCCTTTCTCCCTCCCTGCAGGGCAAATGGAAGTGTTTCCTTTCTTGTAGTGCTTTAACTGTGGCCATATATACACATATACATACATACATACATACATACATACATACATACATACATGTATATATTCATATATTCTCAGGGGAAAAATAGAAAGAGATAGTAAAATTGTCAAACTAAATGAACAAAGCACTCTTAGCCCACATAGCTTAACATATTGCTAGTAGTTTTAATGAATGGTAGATCAATCCCTTCTAGGCCTAGGAATGACCTCCTGATGAGTTAATAAGATGCTGGCCCACGTGTTTGAAAGTTTCACCCCCAGGCTTAGATGCTATGTGAGTACAGTGAACTACAATGAGGAGTGTGAGGGCTTCATTCAGCACCTGCAATGTTATCAGAGGTACCAGCCGCAGTGTCAAGCTGTCGTCTACGACATGAGACTACTTTTAAAAGGCCTGAGAAGAGTTTTCCTTGAGTCAACAGAAGGATTTTATGAAACTCTAAAGTATTTATCCATAGGTTAGTATCGATCATCTCAAAGAGAACATATTCCCTCCAAAGCACTGAGCACTCGTTCTATTGGAAATGGTTTTGTTTGTTTTTGTTTCTTTCAAGACAGCCCTGGCTGTCCTGGAACTCATTCTGTAGACCAGGCTGTCCTCGAACTCATACTGGGATTAAAGATGTGTACCTCTACCACTTGGTGGCTATTTTCTATGTATGTATGTATGTATGTATGCATGTATGTATGTATGTATGTATGTATGCAGGTATGTATGCAGGTATGTATGCATACATGTATGTATGTATGTACGTATGTATTGCATGTGTGCAAGTGCCCATAGAATCCAGAAGGGGCGTAGGTCAGGAAGTAGTGAACTACCTGATCTTGGTGATGAAAACAAAAACCACGATTACAGCTCTGTGTTAGCTTAGGTCATAGACGTTTATTACATGGGAAATCCAAGACAAGTAAATTTGTTCTTACACCATTCTCTTAAAGGCAGGTTAAACAAACAGAGTACACAGTAGGATAGCAGGCTTAAGTGACTTCAAGGTGTATTATTAACTCTTGTTGTGAGGTCCAGCAAAAGTCCCAGTCTCTTAGAACGTAAGAGATATTTTTGTCATAATGTGTTGTCACAGTCCATTCTTAACATTAATAAGAATTTTAAGTATAGTCACCTGCCACTTTAGGACATTTTAATTAATGGACCCTGTAGACTCAGGAAGAATGATAAATGGAGCTTAAAATCCTTATCATTTGATAATCTTGTAGGAGTCTTAAAGTAATAACAAAATGCAGTGGATGTGTGATGTCTGTTGTACAAAATGAGGGCTCACTTCCCTAACCGCCCTACTCCCGCAGACTACAGTCTTTGAATACATACAACAATCAATGTTATGTGAAACACTGTGCCCTTCGGTGAACAGCAGCCATAGACAACTCAGACGTCTCTTTCTTGATTGCATTTGCTATAAGCTAATCCTGAGTTGTCACATACTGGCCCTGTGTGCCCTCGGACATTTCAGATGAAGTCTTAGGTCTGTGTAAGTACACCAGGACGGTCACACAATAGAGAAAGCTACCTCTGTTAAGAGACATGTATTTGTTTTAGTCCTTGGATAATACAGACATCCTGACCATGTATGAACATTCAAATTTTCCATTTTCCCACTTTTTTTTTTTTTGAGTCAGGTTTATCTGTGATAGAAATAATCTCTTTAAATTCAGATGAGGAACCTCTGAACAGAGACTGCTTTCTGCCAGGTGGAAAAACATCACCTGGGGACCACTGTCATCAGCAGAGCCCTGCGGAAGTCTGTCTTGTTTGACAGCAGGGATGAAGTACTTAATCAACACTCCTGGTTGGGGACTCCTCTTGTGGCCTGACTGAATTTCCGAGAGCAAACCGGGCAAGAGGGCAGAGCAGCCTAGCACAGACAAGGAGTCAGCTAGAGCTCTGCATCTGCGCACTCAGCAGGAAGAGTGGGCGGAACGGTAAGCGGAATCGCATATTACGTTTGTCCGGTCTGTTGGGGGCGGAGCTCAGTAATTTGACGTCTGTCACGGGAAAAGCTGTAGGGCGTGGTGTGTGTTGCGGGGCAGAGTCTGGAGGGGCAGGATCACGCCCGGGCACCAGCCCCGCCCAGCTACCCGAGGGCTCTAGGATAAAGTCAAAGCTACTCACACCGGAGGCTAGTGGACTCAGTCTCAGGCACCAGCATCATGCCTATGACACTGGGTTACTGGGACATCCGTGGGGTAAGCGACCACCTGATGAGTGGGAAGGATTGCAGGGCGAAGATAAGGCGAGGGGGGTAGGGGTGGGGCGCTAGAGGAATCCCTTGCTTGTCTAGCTGAGGATCTTGCACACATTTCCTTCAGTGCACCCGTGTGTACGCCCTTGGAGGAAGTGACGTCACATAGAAATCCCCCGGCCCCATTCCTGATTTATCCCTGCAGCTGGCTCATGCTATTCGATTACTCCTGGAATACACAGACTCAAGCTATGAGGAGAAGAGATACACCATGGGCAACGGTAATGCCATTCGTCGACTTCTCCTGTTCATTGGTGCTAAGCAATTGGTGCCTTCATTACATTACACGCCCACCCTCCCCAACACACACACACACACACACACACACACACACACACACACACACACACACACACACACACACACACACACACACACACACTACAGAGCTCCCCCCCGGGTGGACTTAGAATCTGCCTTTCTGTAAGCCCCAGAGCGTTGGGCTTGACCTTTGAATATAGAACTCTGGAAGTGGAGGGCTGGGTCCCCTTCCTGTTGAAATTAGGTCACATTCCCCATGAAGACTTGCCTCAACCTTTTCTAAGGTTAAGAGCTGTAGGGCCCTCAGTCCTAAGCACTCTTTATCCCTGAAGGGTCACTGTTCGAAGTTGCAGACACCTGCTTAGAGGGTTGGGTCCCTGGAATTGGTGTGTTAGACACTGGGCTGATTTCTTTATGTAATCTTACCAATCACAGCTCCTGACTATGACAGAAGCCAGTGGCTGAGTGAGAAGTTCAAACTGGGCCTGGACTTCCCCAATGTAGGTGCGGGGAAGGGGAGGTTTGGGGAAGGTCTGGTGCTCTCCCATGGCTGAGGGGGCTTGGAATCAACACTTCCTTCTGTTCACCTGCTCTCATTCCTGGTGGCTGCTGGTGTTTCTTAGATGGGAAAGGCTGTGTCCCAGCTTTTCCATTCAGTGTGCAGTGTGTTCATGAAGGCCTTCACATGCTAGCCATGATGACATGCTAGCCACGATGAATGCCAGGATACAAGTCTGTCCTAATCCAGAGATGGTTGGGACCTACTATCCCATCTGGCCATCCTTTCTTGTCCAAACAGCTGCCCTACTTAATCGATGGGTCACACAAGATCACCCAGAGCAATGCCATCCTGCGCTATATTGCCCGAAAGCACAACCTGTGTGAGTGGGGCTGGCTGCAGGGTGGTGCACGGGGGACAGCCTCCTTGGCTCAGCTGGTATGACGTGTCTGTGCTGTGTGTCCTTCAGGTGGGGAGACAGAAGAAGAGAAGATTCGTGTGGACATTTTGGAGAACCAGGCTATGGATGTCTCCAATCAGCTGGCTAGAGTCTGTTACAGCCCAGACTTTGTGAGTCTCGTCCATCTCCCACCCTATGCTGGACCAGGTAGTGTTTGGATCAGGAGTCAGCTCTCTCAGATTCCCAATCTGCACAGATCTTATATACCTTATGAATTTCTTAGCCACTTACCCTCCAGGATGTTTCGTCTGTTGTCCCCATGACACTGAACTATCAAATGAATACTCACATTTAGATGCCACCTATTTTAGGGTGCAGTCCAGACATCCCGGAGTAAACGTTAAGTTCCTACATAGTGAGCTCATGTTTTTCTTTTTTTTTTTTTTTTCCGGAGCTGGGGATCGAACCCAGGGCTTTGCGCCTGCTAGGCAAGCGCTCTACCGCTGAGCTAAATCCCCAACCCTGAAGTCATGTTTTTCAAGTGTTTTCCACCTGTGCTCTCTACCTCTACCAGCTAGTTCATATCTTTGCTGTTCACGAAACACACACATACCCCATGCATTACAAAAAGAAGTCCAGGGACTGTCACAGAACCCTTTCCAGCCTGTCAAAGTGCTTCTCTCCACACCCACAGGACTCAGCATGTTATTCCATACGTAGCACAGGGTCAGCCTGAAGGACGTTCTCTCCTCTTCTGCTTCAATTTCTCCTCAGTTTATGAGAAGTCTAGTATTTTTCACTCTTCTGAGAGACATTGTGTGGACCTCTTATCTCCTCCGAGTATTTTAGTTCTCAATTCTTTGATGCTACCTGGCATCAGTACCTGCCAGGTGCTTAGGGCACTCCTAGGTGTGGGCATCAGGAATGATGCTGCCCGCTGTGGGCAGTGTCTTACTCCTCCCCGGCTTGCCACTGCATTTGAAGGGTAGGGTGGGCTACTGAGGAGTCCAGTAAGTGCTCATAGGTTAGATCAGAGCCTGGATGTTGACTGAGTCTCCATCTCAGTGGAGATGGCTGCCCACCCCTGGTATTTAGGGCCATGCATGGAGTCCTTCTCCCAGGGAACTTCCACAGTGACAGCTCTCTCTGCCTCAGGAGAACCTGAAGGCGGAATATTTGGAGCAGCTCCCTGGGATGATGGAGCTCTTCTCACAGTTCCTGGGGAAGCAGACGTGGTTCGTTGGTGAAAAGGTAAAAGAGAAGAAGTTGGGAGTTGTCATTCTTTCAGGGGACAGAATTCCATGCCCTCTCATTCCTGGCCTTTTGCAGATTACTTTTGTAGATTTCCTTGCTTATGATATCCTGGACCTGCACCTTATATTCGAACCCAAGTGCCTGGATGCCTTCCCAAACCTGAAGGACTTTGTGGCCCGCTTCGAGGTGATGTCCTGACCCTGCTTCCCCTCAGCTGTCAACTTCTCCTTGATGTTTTCGTGGGTTTGGAGATGAAGTGTTGATAAGTATCAGGAACGGAGCACTTGCTCTCTGCCAGAACCAGTGCTGAGCGTCTTACCTCTGTCAGTCAGGCTTATAATGATCAGTATCCCTCTGTGGCGGGCAGAGACGATGACCAGTCTCATTGCTCAGCTAAGGAAATGTGAACGTGTAGTTACACTTGCCCTCAGGGTTCCGGCACTAGCAGAGCTGTGCCCAAGGTCCCCATTGACTTCCTCCTCCTCAGAGCAGCAGGTAGGGACTGCAATCCAGGTTAGCAGAGCAAACTAGAGAAAGCTGGCATGAAGTACCAGGATGTAGAGAATATTTGTACCTGGCCTGTTGACTGCTTTGCTGAGACTTGTGTTGGGGCTGAATTTCATCCTGAAATGTGTGACATGGGCTTTCCTCCCTCCCTCCTGTCCTTTTTTATTTTGAGTGTCCAAGTGTTCTGTGGGATGGCATTATAAACTTATTTTTACTTGTTTTCCTGATCTTTATATGAGGCAATGCAATGCCCAGTAGGAAAGGACAAGGTGGTCCTTATACCCACCTCCCACCTTGGAGCCAAGTGTGTCGGATAACACTAGGCATACCAGACTGGGAGGTGCGTGGGGTCCCACTTGGGTGCTGGGAAGCCCAGATTTACCAGAGAATTGTCATCTGATTACCTATGCCAGTTACTTTATTAGAAATTTGGGGATTGGAGATCTTAGTCTGATGGACTTTTCAGTCTGGAATTATCTTTTCTCTCCATTCCTTATCAAGTGATGCACATTCTCAGCTAGTTCTCATTCGGTCCAAGCTGAGTGGCTTTCAGAGGGAAGAGACTATGGAGAGCTGAAGGCTGCAGCTTTAGGTTAAACGGGAGCTTGGTTCCCTTGGATACAGGCAACTCTGGACCTCAGTGATCTCTTTAGAGCTATTCTAGGGGCTCACTCTCCTGCTAGAAGGCCAACAGCACATGTAACTGTCATTGCACCTGGTCCATGTCTGTATCAAGGCTGGAGACAGGACTGGTTGGAGCTCAGTATCATGTACAGAAGCTTTCTCCTTAGGGAGCCAGCAGAGTGAGCCTGGCTTTTCTTTTCTTTTTTTTTTTTTCTTTTTTTTTTTCCGGAGCTGGGAACTGAACCCAGGGCCTTGCACTTGCTAGGCAAGCACTCTACCACTGAGCTAAATCCCCAACCCCTGGCTTTTCTTTTCTGCTCTATCTGTATCTATAAACTTTGACCCTGGTTTTGCTGAATCACTGCCTCTTTGTCCTGCTAGATCGATTCCTCCTCAGTGTGTAAACCCAGGGAACATGGAGTTTCTGTATGCAAGAGGAGCATGTAGACAGAAGGGTGACAGGGTCCCTTGGGGAGGTCAGGAAGGGAGTGTGCCGAGAGAGTACAAAATTTGAGAGACAGAGGCCAGGCTAATCCCAGGTGGGTGCCACATACTAGTAGTGAAGCTGATTAACCTTTTTGACTCTGAGCAAACCTTAGTTTTTGGTTTTCTGTTTTTCTCTAACTCTCAGGGACTGAAGAAGATCTCTGTTTACATGAAGACCAGCCGCTTCCTCCGGACACCCCTATATACAAGGGTGGCTACTTGGGGCAATAAGTAGGGCTTTGACTCGGGCAGGAAGTGGGAACCTGGGGTTCTGGGAACAGTTGAGATTCCCGTATCCCTGGCGCTACCTTCTACCTATCCCCTTCCTGACTGCAGAATGTCAAGGGTCTCCTTTCACCCAGTCCTTGCCCCTTCAAGCCCTCTACAGCCTAGGCCCCTGGTTTTCTTTAGCAAAGTGCCCTTCTAGCATGACTGTGTCCTGTGCCCACTTGATGGCTTTCCTGTCAGTTGCTGTGCTGCTGTGAAGAGTTGAGACTTCATCAGCGCTCAGCCTGGGACTCCCCATGCTTGTCTGGAGACTGGAGATGCCTGATGTATGGAGGTCCCTGCACAGCTCTTTTGGATCTCTCCTGTAAAGCTCGAATCACACTGGCTCTGGCTTCTGCACTGCCAGCTTTTACTGCGATCTCCAGTGCCTGCCTAGTGACCCTGGCAGACACTGTGTTCACAGGGATTTCAGTTGGATAGGCAGGGGTTTGGGACTTCCTGGCCTCACCTGAGTTTCACAGGAGGCAGCTGCAGAAGGCTCTGTGGAGCTCAAAGGGAGCTTGGATCTCTTTTATGCTAGCAGCACTGAGGTTTGTCACCCAGGTCTCAGGGTTGGGGATCCAGGCTGGTGGGAGTCCCCAACAGTAAGCCAGGATCCTCTCTGCCAGCTGTGCTATGGCTGCCTTATATCTGTGTCTCCAGGATCCTGTCTCTGATGCCTTCAGGGTATCCTGTCTTGGTTACAAGGGATGGGGAACATCTTGGTTAATCCCTTCTCTCTGTGAGTTCCCGTGAAATAAATTTCTTCATGTTCATAATTTCAGATGTTTTTTCCTACCATTTATATCGGCAATATTTTGGATAGGTATGGAATCGTAGAGGGAACTTTCTGTTTCAGGTGGCCTCTCCCCTTTTGGAATTGCAGTGTTTCTGGTGAGCAGAATCCAGTCACTCTGACTAGGATTCTTTTGTACATGTTCTACTTTGATACTTCAGAAGGCCACCTTTGTCTTGAGATCTCCAAGTCAAAGCCTTGTTGGGATCTGTACCGGGCCTGGTGCTTCTTCACACCCTCTCGTATCCTCTCCCACTCAGATTTAAAATACAGTTGCTTTGGGTTAACAGTGCTGCCCCTAAGGGTCAAAGGCCACTGAGCAAAAGCCACAGCAATCATGAACAATCCTTTTTTGAATTGTTGGTCAGGTTGTCCAAGAGACTCCCAGAACACCCCAGGCTATCTGTCACTATTAGCATTGGTTAAGTCCCTATTGCTGAAGACACTATACACCTCAGACCCGGAGGCTCCTAAGCTGGATTCCCTTGAAACCCTCTCGGCAGTCTCTCTCTGTCTCTGTCTCTGTCTCTGTCTCTCTCTCTTTTCTTTTTTTCAGAGCTGGGGACCGAACCCAGGGCCTTGCGCTTGCTAGGCAAGTGCTCTACCACTGAGCTAAATCCCCAACCCCTCAGCAGACTCTCTTAACTGGAGCTCTGAAATCTCTTCACCTGGCTCGCTAAGTTCCCATGCCATGCCAGCCCCACCCTTCCAAATTCCCATGGCTAGTTGGGGTGTATGTCTCATAAATGCACACTTTGCCGCCATACCTTTCTCTCTGGAACCCAGTTGAGTCGCAGTGTGAAGAACACCACACAAACCTAGTTTAGAATCAGTTGGTAACACGATCGCTGGACGTAGCAACTAGCGTCCTAATCTGTAAGCTATCCTACGTTATAGATCCTCTGGTAGCGGATCCCAACGGGTCCTCCACCTGAACTGGTGGTCTCTGCTACCTACATTTTGGCCTCCATGCTCATCTCTCTGGTCCAAAAGGCTGCATCCCTCTCCTCCCTCTCCTGCTTCCCCTCTTTCTCTCTCCGACCCAGAAGTCCTGCCTACCAGCCCAGTGACTGGCTCCTTGAAATCTTTATTCATTAGGGGAAGGTTCTGCCACACTGTGGTACCTAGTCCCAACTGATAGCATCTGCAGCTCAACTCCTACATCTAAGGCTCAGGGATCACTTCAGAAGGGTGGGTGGGAAGACTGTTTAGAGCCAGAGGAACAAAGAGCTTGCTGTGAGACTGTATCTCCTAGGAATGTTAGACGTCTCCTGAAGTCTCACCAACATGGCTGCCTAAACCTGAGCTGAACAAGGACAACACCAGGAGACATGCCAAAGTGGGCAGCGGGAAAACCCATGAGGCCTCAAACTAGACAAAGAACTGCAGGCAACAAAGGAATGCTGGGGGTGGGGAGCGGGGGGGGGGGGGGGAGCGGCGACACTCTGGTTAGTTACCCAATACCAATGGTCAGTCCTGAAAAAAATACAAGAAACATAGACTAAACAGAATGTATTTGGAATTTATAGTATGAGTGTATAATATATATACACATATATACATATTGTGTATATATGCAACATAGAATATATATGTGCAACAATTAATGAAAATAGAAGTATATGGAAGCGTCAGGAGGGAGGAAAGGGAAGGGGAAATGATGTAATTATATTATAATCTGAAAAATAAAAGAACTAAAAATTTAAAATAAAGCTCATTTCAATATTTTTTATAAGTCTTACTTGTTGGGTTACATTGTATGAAGGTGTGTCTCCGTATATTCAGTTACTAATTCAGTAAGGATTTGTTAAAAAACTATAGTCAGAAATACATCTCTAAAAATGACTTAAGATTTACATAGATATTTCTCCAAAGTGAACAACCACTCACTTAGCCCATGGAATCAGGACGAACACCATTAGTTAGCAGAACAGAACACTGTCTAAACCCTGCATAACCCTAGATTACTCCCTGTAGAATGTCTCACATCCAATGGGGGACAGGAGTTGGTGAACTTGTGTCAGATCTGGTCCTTCATGTGCCTGATGTTCTCCTGAAGTGACTGAAAATCATACCTAGAGTGAACATTAGGACATTCTAAGGTTTCTAAGAGCATCGTGAGCCTTCTTGACACAGCAGAGCGAGCAGTTAGTTTGTAGGCAGGGATTTTACTCACTCCACGCTCACCTGGGTTTCGTGGGTGACTACTTGGTGCAGATGAGTGTAGTCTCATGTCATCTCAGTGTCACTAGGTGTGTGGGTTTCACTAACTCAGAAGCTTCTCACCAGTGTCGTGATCATCTCTCAACTCTTTCCCCTGGATTTAGTCCTTTTATTTGGATAAATCACCGAGTAGCTAATTCAAGGTACAAGGCAAAACTACTTTATTACTTTATAAGAGATTATCTTGTGCTCTTCACATAGAGTAGTTTAAATTTTGGTGACAACAGTAAGTCTTATTACACAAGCACCTGGTGGCCAACAATTTCAATTCTTTTCCTCCCTCCCTCCCTCCCTCCCTCCCTCCCTCCCTCCCTTTGTTATTTCAAGCCCTGGCTGTCTTGTAACTCACCTGTTAGGCCAGGCTGGTCTCAGACTCACAGACAACCCCCGCCCCCACCCTCCGGCAGACACACACACACACACAGATACACACACAGACACACACAGACATACACAGACACAGACACAGACACACAGACACACAGACACACACACACACACACACACACACACACACACACACACACACACACACACACACACGTGCACTTCTGCCTCCTGACTGCGTTCTGGGACAAAGATGTATGCCACCACACGTAGCTTGAATGCTTTGCAACGCTTGCCTAGCACTTTGTAGATTGTTGCCCATACATGTTTTCACCCGAGTAATTAAAGTCCTGGGAATCTCCCTGATCAAAGCTCCGAGTCACTTCCTACCCATTGCCTAGTCATTTCCTGGGGTAAGATGGAAAGGCCCTGAGGCAGCCCACTCCTTGTTTCCTTAGAGGTGTTGTAACTGTGAGTCTGTTAATCTTATGTAAATGTCACATACATTCCAAGACATCATCCCTCATTATCTCCAGAAAAGCTTAGTTAGCGTTTGATTGAGTAGAGGAGGTAACGCTCAGCTCACCGCTCACCGCTCACTTGGAGGAGCCTCAGATACTCACTTGGAGCCTGGATAATTCTAACACAGAAGGGTGAATTAGAACATTTCACCTTCTCCTGTCTCGGACTATAGGTCTTCTGCTCTAAGACTTGACAGAACTTTACAGCCTTGCCCTCCACTCATCTGCCCTTCAACTTGAAAGAGTTACGCCTCCGATTGAGTCCTATGCTTTGAATTGCAGAGACCATGAAACTTCCTTACGCCACGACCTTTCACCCACGTCCAGTCATAAGTTACTCATATCTAATCTATTGCTATCTCTTTGTCTGTTTGTATGGAGGACCTTGAGTATATAAAGCAAACAAACATAAAAATTAATTACAATAATGAAAGAATAAGTCTACAAAGAAATAACACATAGCACTTCCATGGGGGGTGGGAGGCATTTTTCTGTTTGGAACAGATTGGATGAAGGTTTAGAGGTAGGATATCTTTTTCTGTTTCTAGATAGTCTCTCAGCTAATTATTGGTGATTTTGAGGGAGTCCAAAGGGAAAATCAGCCTGCTCATTTTGCCCAATTCTTCGGTACGGAACTATCTGGGAGGTTTGCAAGGCTGGGCAGGCACTAGAAGGAAGTTACTGTTATGGCGACCCCATCATAGCAATGATGTCCTTGGTCCGTGGTAGCCATTATGTGCTTTTATATTTAATTCTTGCCTTGTGAGGCATATGTTTGTTTTCTTGCTTTTTATTTTCAAGGTTTATTTATTTTTATTTTATGTATATGAACATTTTGGCTGCATGTACTATGTGTTCAACGTGACTGCAGAAGCCCACAGAGGCCAGAAATGGGCACCAGGTCTTCTGGAACTGGAATTATGGCTGGCTACAAACTGCCATCTTGGGTACCTGGAACTAAACCCAGGTCTTCTGCAGCAAGTGCTCTTAACTGCTGAGTCATCTCTCCAGCCTAGGATTTCTTAGGAGTTGTAAAAGAAATGTTTATTATGGAGCTGGAGAGATGGCTTGAAAGTCATAAGCACTGGCTGAGTTTCTAGAAGATCTAGGTTCAATTTCCAGCACCTACATGGCAGTTTACAACTGTCTGTAACTCCAGTTCCAAGGGATCTAACACCCTCACACAGACACACCTGGAGGTAAAAAAAAAACACCAATGTATATAAAATTAAAAAAAGAGAGAAATAAATGTTTATTCCTTAAGAATAGGGAAAATCTCCCACTCCTTTCGTGAACATGCAGCCAGATGCCTCAGGGTTTCCCCAGGGCAAGACTGTGGCTGCTAGCTCCTCCCCTCCCCCAGCAGTTTCTCGCCCAGCCGCTGCTCTGCTCTACCTGTCACTGGCCAGCATTTCTAAGGCTATGTTTCTCCAGCTGTGGTTTTTCAGTCATTCATGGCTCACAGACTAGGTAGGGTCCCCTCATCTAGTCGTGACTACATTTGGGCTGAGTGGTTCTTTGATGTGGGGCCCTGCTATGCATTGTGGGACAAGGCTTCCCCATCCTCCACCCACTAGATGCTACAGCACTCCCCAGTGCTGACCACTCAGAAAGTCTCTGAGCTTTGTTAAATGTATCAAGAGCTGCAAATTGCTTCCTGTACACACCAGTAGTATGCTGGACAGAGATTCCCACTTTTAAAAAGATAATAATAATAATAATAATAATAATAATAATAAAGGAATACAACTCATGAAACTATTATGGGTCTTGTTTGGTAAAACTTTAGTTTAGCAATATGAGTGTGGTCCTTATCATGTGGAGAACATATTCCCTTGCTTATTTTTCATTTAAAAATGACTTAATTTGTAAATTATGGTTATGTGTTTGTGTGTATGGCTATATGACTGCAGGTATTAACAGAGGCCAGAAGGGGGCGTGAGATGCTTAGAAACTGCACTCCGGCAGTTGTAAGCTACCAGCTGTGGATGCTGGGATGGAGGACCATTCCAGTCATGTGTTCTTAAACAGTAAGCCATTTCTCTCTTTGAAAAGCAGATTCATACGTTTATATTTTAGCATACACAAAATCATAAAAAGTCATATGTAGGCACAGGATACCATGTGATGTTTCTGATACACTGAAATATTATGTAATGTTGAAACCAGGCCAAACGTATCTATCCCTTAAACATATATCAGTTCTTTGCAGTGGAAACATTGGAAGTCCTTCCTTCTGGTTATTTGGATAGATACAAACATTGTCATTATCAACTACTGTAAAACAGCACATCAGAATGACGGCAACCTAGGATGACACTCTGAACAGCTTGTCTCCTCAGCTTCTGTGACCCCCATTCCCATGGAACCACCTCCCCCCTTCTCTTCCTCTTCCTCCCCCGCCCCACCCTCTGTCTTCCTCCTTTGAGGCATAATCTTGTATGTGGTCACTCTACCTTCACAGTCTGATGATCCTCCTCCCTCTGCGTTCTGCATGCGGGGATTATAGGCATGCAGTATACTGGCTGCCTGGAGCCTCATCTATTGTGAGATGAACTGCTTTAGCTCTGACTGAAATCAGGTAGAATTTATCTCTCTGTGCCTAGAATGTACCATTTAGCTTAACGATCTCTAACTGCATCCATGCATGTTGCATGATTTCAAGATTTTATTCTTTAGAAAATTTTTTATTATAATGATTAATTAATATTAATTATATGAATTAGTAGATTTAATTGGCATTTTAACATATGCATATTTTGTACTTTGATCATGTATACTTTCTTTATAGCTTATTGTTTCCCTTCCACAGCCCTCCGTTCTTCCCTCAGTACCCTTCACAATCCCTAATTGTCCCACTCATCTGTAAGGTTTATTGCACAGTTGTTGGGAAGGTAGCAGAAAAGCTAGCAACAAATTCAATAGAAAAGCTCGACACAGGGACAGAACATAACCTTCTGAGGTGACTGACGGTATATGCTCCCTCCTATGCCTGAGCCAGTTTCTAAGCAGTGTCAAAGTGTTTTGTGATGTTCTGAGTGGGCAGTGTCTCCACTTCTACTTTGTGTGGTGGCCCTGCCATCTACTCCCTGCCCTCCTGGTGTCCACAAACACCTGGAAGGCAAGGCACAGGGAAGAGGGAGCCATTAGCACACCGGCTTCTGGAGGCCTTTCTTCTCAGCATCTAGGAAAGGCTGACCTGCAGGAGGATGCATCCGGAGCTCATCAGACATTTGCAAAACTAGGCAAAGACTGCTTCTCCTTCCTGTCCTTACCCCTTTGAGGACACTGCCCCATGTGGGAGACAACACTCAGTGAGCGGAACCTGGTGTTAGCAGTCAGGAGACCAAGAGTCTGTGAGAAAGAAGATGTGTTTAAAAGCACCAGGATCTGGTAAGGACAGAAGTGGACCTTGCAATCATAGGGAACGGCTTTCGGCATCCTCTTCCAGCAGTATCCACGTCTAGGGTATGGGAAGCCCACAATCACTTTCCAACACAGGGACCTCTGTTTCTTTACATGAGAGAAAGCATGCAACATTTGTCATCTGCGTCTGGCTTATTTCACTTAATGAGATGCTCTCCAATTCCACGTACCTTTACGCAATGACAGCTTCATCCTTTATGGGTAATACTCCAAGGTAATTTTATTTAGCCACATATCTGTTACAGTGCACGTAGGTCACTCCCATAATTCAGCTACTCTAGCTAGTAAACACGGGTGTGCCACCATGAAACGGGATTGTATGGCTGACTTTTTTTGTTGTTTGTTTTGTTTTATTTTCTGAAGAACTTCCATACAGTTTTTATAGAGCTGTGCTAATTTGTGCACTTAGTAACCGTGTATAGCTATTGTTCCCTCCACACCCTTGATGGCATTTGTTATTTTGTTTTTAAATGGAGTTCTGACAAAGCTGAAGTGAAATCTTAAGGTAGCTTTCTTTTGCTTTCCCTTGGTGACTAAAACTGTCAAACATCTGCTGCTGATCTGTGGCAGTCCTTTCAGAACATTTTCTCATTATTTGTTTGTTATTTGCTGTTATGGTTTTTATCTTTTTTCCTTTTCACAAAATCCCACTATATAGCCCAGGCTGGGGTCAAATTTGGGATCCTCATGGCTTTGCCTCCTGGTATTTGGATTGTAGTTATGTACTGTCATACTTGGCTCAGCTTTTATATTCCTTTCATATTTTGAATATTAATCCCTGGTCAGGTGAGCGGCAGGCTGAGACTTCCTCCCACTCTGCATGTCTTCTCCCTCTCCTGAGAGTTTCCCTCGCTGTGCAGCAATTTTCTTCTTGATGCTCTCTCACTTGCCCATCCATGCTCTTATATCTGGGAGCTATGGAACTCTTACATTAAGGTCTTCTGTTCCTTTGTAATCTATTTCTGTATAGAATGAGAGTCAGGGATCTTATTTCTATCTCTTGCATGTGACTATCCAGTTTCCCTAGCATTCCTGGTTAGAGACTTTCCTTCTTTATGGCTAAATAGTATCCCATGCTGCACATGGACCACATTTTCATTATACATTTGTCAGAGAATGGGTTCTTAGATGGCATCCATTTCTTGGCTATGGTAAAGTGCGTTCTCCTATCATTCTAATTTCATTTCCTGTGGCTATATATCCAGTATTGCTGGATCACATGGTAGCTCTAGTTTTGACTTTTTAAGGATCACCAGGTTGTTTTCCTTAATGGCTGTGATAGTTTGCACTCTTACCAGCATTGTCCAGTGTTCTCTCCTGCCCAGATTCTAACCAGCAGCTCCCCTCCCCCATCTCTTTTTTTCTATGTGAGAATGGCGGTTCTTTCTGGGGAAGGTGCGTCCCACTGTGGTTTGCTTTACATCTTCCCAGTGCCTGGTGATCATGAATATCTTTAATGCACCCACTGGTCTTATGTGAATGTGGCCCTGAGCTGCCCAGCTGAACAGAGTCCTGCAAGCTCTCTGCTGTCTATGAAAGGCTACAGACCAAGGGGACACTACTCTCTCAGACTTGAGGCATCCTGTTTTGTCCTGGCTCAGCCACCAGGAGCCACCCAGAGCCAAGGCAGGGAGTTGACGGTGAAGAAGGAACAATGCCAGGAAGATAATGAACAGGGTTGCACTGTGGACCCTCCTGGGTTATTGGTTTTATTGCTTGTATTATAGGACCTTGATATTTTAAAAGGCTTACAAGTTTTGGAAGAAGTGAGTCAGGCTTTAAACAGAAGCTATAGGATAGTGGGTTTGATTATTGCTGGTATAGTGGGATAGCTATTTAATTAATAACACTCTTGCTTTGACTTTTGTTAATCATTTAGCAAAAATGTTTATGTTTTGAGTATTCAAGAAGATTTATGCATTTGGAACAATGGATCGATGATCTTTGTGTTACCTGAATGGTGCTAATGCTGGAGATAACACTGACTATCCTTCACAGGAACGCCACCTGTGTGAAGCTGCTAAGGACCAGGGAACCCTGCCCTGGTTGTGCGGACCTCAGACATGGTTCCATTGCCTGCCGGTCATTCAGGAGAGGGTCGGCTGATCCTGAACTGTCAAGAGAGAGACTTTGGCATCTTCGCTGCTATTGTAGCAGCCATTGCTGTTGCGGCCACTGTGGCTGCAGTGTCTGGGATTACCCTCCCCCAGTCTGATGTTAAGGCAAGCACAGTGGATAAACTTTCAGGAGAAGTTTGCTGACAGTTGGGAATTGTAAATTTAAATCAACAGTCAGTGCTTTTTTGCAGGAACACCTTGATCTCTTTTGCCCCTCGGTGTTAATGGCCCTTGGACCTGCCCGTAGTTAGCCTTTTGTTTCCTTTCACATGTGCAAACAGCACTCCCAGGCCTGGGCAGCAACTAAGCAGGCATTGCTCTGCTTGGCAGGAGACAATCCCTCTGCCCACAATTGGCTCAGCCTTTATGAGAAGCAGTTAGCGAAAGATGGGCAACTCTTTGGGACCAATTCCCGACAAAGGCAGGGGCTTTGAGACTGGCAAAGATTCCCAAAGATGGACAAGGCTTTGCCCCTCCAAAGTGACCTAAGACAGGCGCTACTTAAAAAATTAATAAAGGAGGACTGGATTCGACAGTGTTTACCCCCTGCTGAGCCTTGCTGATGTATGTGAAAGCCTGTTTTGAAGGACCATCTTGGCCTTTCTGTTGGGCCATAGGGGGTAGGTAACACCTGTGCACTATATCTTTGATCTCAACTTTTAGTTCTGTTTTCCTGCTGAGAATGTAAACTTGTTTCTCCATTGTGCTTCTACTCCATGGGCTTGCGGTATATATTCTGTGAACCTCAGTAAAAGCTTTGGCATTTTTTGTAACACAAATGACCTGAGTATGTGTTTTCTCTTAAACCTCATAGGTCTACACCTGCTTCTCAGTACAGTGGCGGTGCGGGCGTCATCATTCCGCTTTGCCCATCAAGAGTGTTTACAACTTAACTGCCATTTCCCTGAGGACATAGCCAACTAGGAAGTCACTGGCAGCCCAGTATGGGCTGAAGAAATAAAGTTTCATAGATATGAGAAAGAAAGTTGTAAAAACAAGGTTTTGAGAAATAAATCTGATGTCAGGTTGCTTAATGTTATGACAAAGTTTTGGTGATCAAGATATTGAGTCAAGAATGACCAGACTATTCTGACCATAAGTTAGGACAAAACAAAGATAACTGTTCTCAGAAAGACCCCCCTACCCCTCCCAGTGGTAAATCCTGAGAACAACCACAAGATGTCATCCTGACCCTGCCCGACCACCCAGTTCCTCCCCATACTTCTAAGGGATGTGTCAACTTAGCCCTTTCCCAGTGATTCTCCAAGACCAGGTGTAGGGCTGGATGAGGAAAGTAACCAACTGAGCCAAGAACAGCCCCTTGAGCAGGCCAGCCAATACCTGACCAGATCCTTTGTCCTGTGTTCCACCAATGAGAATAAGGCAGCTAACCCTGTTGCTGAAGTCTGCCCTCTGTAGAGAATAAAGGATGTGTGCTTTTGGGTTTGGGGTTGTCTCTCCCTGCATGGATGAGCAACCCCATGTACGTGGATTATTAAACCTCTTGCTATTGCATCGTTCCCTTGGTCAATTTGTGATCTGTGGGTTGTGCTCCTGAGGTAAGGCCACTTTGGGGAGGGAGTCTTACAAGAGGCAGCTGACCAGTCTAGCCCTTCCTTTAGCTTCTGAGTACCTCAATCTGTTCCTGGGACAAACCACAATGATACTGGACAGAACTTTTCCTCTTCTTGCTAGTGTAATGTCTGGAGTTGGCGAAAGGTAGGATAGTGGTTCAATTGGAGACTACAGCCAGGTCCTGCCTCCCTTCTGACCACAGTCTATAAGAAGGCTGGAACAAACATATCAAGCTCATGACACTGGGATGCTGGGACATATGTGGGATGAGTGAGGGGCTTCACAGGAGTGGGGAATAACTAGGAATATATTTGAAGGTATGGGTTTAGTTCAGAAGTTGCTGGAAAGCTTTTCCTATCAGGAGGTTAAACACAAGAGTGTTTGTGTTTGTGCATGTGTGATGTGTGTACAATGTGTGCATGTGTAGAGGGCTGGTTGTTAGTAGTAAGGTGGAGACTTGTCAGGCAGTGAGGCAGTCACTCTGCCAGGGTTTCATCGTCTCTGACTTGTCATCAATCATCATGGGTGGTTCACACCGTCCTCCAGCTTCGTCCACAGATCCAAGCCACTTGGAGAAGAGCAAACACTCTGTGTGCAATGGTGATTACCCCATATTTGTCAGACTTTTGTTTAATTTCTAACCATCAATGTTCAAGAGACCATGCCTGTCTCCTGTTGTTGGACTGCTCAGGCTTCCTCCTGCTGGAACTATAATGTGCCCTTCCAAAAACCTCCTTGAGGTTGATCTTCCAGGACAGGGCAATGGAAATGAAGGGCTTGGTTTCCCTCTATTGTAATTAGGCCACATTCCACATTGGAGGGTACGGAAACCTGTATAAGCCTTAGTGAGATAGGGCCCACAGTCCTACCACAGGGATGATGTGAGCTTCATTCCTGCAGCCTTGGGATGGGAAACAGTGCGTGCATGAGGCTGCAGGTTTATTGATTCAGGGATTCTTGTCCTTGATTTCTCAGAAGAGTTGTCAATAAGGGAGAGTGAACACAGGGTGATCTCTATATCATTTTGTCCACCACAGCTCCTGGCTATCACCGAAGCCATGGCTGAGTTGAAAATTCAAGCTGGGCCTGGGATTCTCCACATAGGTGCAGGGAAGGGGAGGTTTGGGGAAGGCCTGGTGCTCTCACCTCATCTCCTGGCCTGGCTGAGGGGTTGGGATCAGTGTTTCTTCTCTCCTGTTCCATCCCTGCTGGCTGCACAGTGTTTCTGTGATGGGCTGTGTCCCGGCTCTCCCACTCAGTGCACACCGTGCTCATGGAGGGTTTCCTGGGGCAGGCACACTGAGTGCCAGGTACCCCATAACCTATCTGACCATCCCTGCTTGCCTATCCAGCTGCCCTACTTAATTGATGGGTCACACAAGGTCACCCAGAGCAATGCCATCCTGCGCTACCTTGGCCGGAAGCACAACCTTTGTGAGTGGGGCTGACTGCAGGGTGGGGGACAGAAGCTATGGCTTCTTGGCTTGGCTGGAGCAGGATGC
The DNA here is from genome assembly GCF_021556685.1 of Rattus norvegicus. Taxonomy (NCBI): domain Eukaryota; kingdom Metazoa; phylum Chordata; class Mammalia; order Rodentia; family Muridae; genus Rattus; species Rattus norvegicus. Next base: position 197,807,823 of record NC_141535.1, on the reverse strand, counting down.
TGAGAGTGGGTCTGTGTTGTGTGTGCTGCAGGTGGGGAGACAGAGGAGGAGAGGATTCGTGTGGACATTTTGGAGAACCAGGCTATGGACACCTGCCTACAGTTGGCCATGGTCTGCTACAGCCCTGACTTTGTGAGTTCCACCAACCCTGAGTTGAAGCTGGCCCTGCACTCTTGCTCTTGCATCAGCTCTAGCCCCGTTTGCCACCATAGCCTCTCAGTGCTACTCATGGTACAGTGTTTGAAATTGCCGACAGAGTAACCCCCAAGCTCAGTTTGCCAAATGAAAACTTCTAGTCATCGCCCTAAGATCGTATCTAGATTCTCCACAGTGACACTTTAGTCCCTGCTAGGACAGACAGAGTGTGATCCCTCCAGTTCTAGCTGCTGGTTCTGTCCTGAGCTGTGTCTTTCTGTTGTCCTGGGGTCTTGCCATGTCTGCAGCCCTCATACTCACACTATGAGAAGACACTGGGGCTAGGGAACACTTCCTCCCAAATGGCTTCCCAGAGCTGTGTCCTTGACACCCACAGAGAGAAGCAGATGCTCCCAATAGGCAACTCAGTCAATCAAAGGCCTTGGATCCTCCTTCCATTTCATTTTGTCCTCTCAAATTCCCCTCATTTCTTTGGAACCTGTACTGAAGTCCTCACCGCCCCAGTAGGCAGAACACTACCTGTTTCCTGGGCCATTTCAGCTGTTTGCTTCTGCCTCATGTGAGGTCAGAGTTCACAGTCACATCTGTCTCATGCAAGGTGCTTCTGACAACGGTGGTAGAGACCAAGGGACAGAGCTGTATCCTGTTGAGCTATTTTCTAAGAACAGAATAATCATTGTGGTACTCTAACTTAATGCCTGGACACCACTTTGAGATGCACCATGTCTGAGGATATGGGCATTGTGCTTCAGGAGAAATGGAAGCCAGAGGACTTAGAGGGCATCCCGAGCATCCCTGGGTAGATAAAGCTCTACTGTGAGTTCTTTGGGCTCAGCTATGGTTTGCAGGAGGTAAGGTAAAGGGATAAGGCTGAAAGGTCACTCTTCTTCCAGGTTTGCCAGTTCTCAATGCCCTCACCTTTTTGCAGAGCACCCATCTGTGTGCATTTCCTCACCTTTCACCAGCCCTGTGCCCAAACACATTCCCAGACTGGAAGGCTTTCATAGCTCAATTTTAGGTGATCTTTCCTGGGTCCCCTCTTGTAGAGAGCGGCGTGGCGAAACAAAGATGGCGCTGACATCCAGCCTTGTCTGGATATAAACGACTTACTGCGCATGTGCAGGCTTGTCCCCTTGCTAGGGTTCCCTCTAGTGGTGAACAGCGGTACTGCACATGTGCGGTTTATGCACCAGGTGTTAGTTGACCGTTAATATGCTAATGAGGTGATTCATTCTCCGCCAATCCCTGGAGGACAAGTAGTGGGGTGATCCAAGCCCCACCAATCCCTGAGAGATAATTAGCATACTGTTGTCTATATAAGCCGAGCGATTTTGCTGCTCGGGGTCCCTGTTCAAGAGAGCTGTAACACTGAGAAGAGCTGTAACACTAAGAAGAGCTGTAACACTGAGAAGAGCTGTAACACAGTAAAGGCTTGCTCGCAGAAGAATCCTGTTGCCGCGCATCGTTCTTGCTGGCGGGACATTGGGCGCGCGACACCCTCTCCTTTTGGATGGCCTTCTTCCTTTCCCCCTTTCCATAATGCCTTCCTCAGAATGAAAATGAAGAATAACTGGTATTGATTGATGACTGGACCTGTGTTCAATAAAGTCTTACATCTACTGAATGACATTTGTCATTACAGCAACCTACGAAGTGGATAGAATTATCCAGAGTTACTGAATAGGTAGTGAGGATGGATGCATACATCCTCCCGTGGTGTGGGTTCCTGTGGCAGATGACAGTCACTACTGTCCTCTCCTTCTCTGTCCCTGATTTAAAACAAAGAGGAAAACTGTGGTCAGGAGTGTGTAAGTGACAGGCATCTGCAGAGAGAAAGTACTTTCTCCCACCCTGGCTGACAGTGCGGTGGAAGAGTGTGGGAGGCCACAGTCCAAGGCCAGCCAAGCCTGGCCTCTTGGGTACAGGCAGCCTTGGAGCTTTGAGTTATTCACCGCTTGTCTGGGTGCTCAACTGGAAAGATGGTACAGCATAATGCCTTTCACTAGCAGGGCTGGGAAAAATGGGGTGGATACATTCAGCTTCTAGATTTCTGAGTTTAGATTTTCTGCATCAGGAGAATGGCCAAGGCCACTCCATTATCTCTTTGCCAGGTCACCTATCCCTCTGCTCATTCAGTCAGGATTTACTGAGGTACTGGGTGAGATCTTTGCTCTCTTCTTAAGTACACTGGCACGTTACTGGTCCCTTTAACCTGCCCGGTCCCTCCCCCAGCAAGGAGGAGCCTGCTGGTGAAAGAACAAGAGTGACAAGGATTTCTTGCTTTGAGAGAGGACTAAGAGGGCAAAATGGAAGCTGCACAGTCTTCCCCTGTGTGGACAAGGGACAGACTGCTGCCTTTCTAGCTGTGTGAGCAGGAGGGAAGCACTTAGCCTCTGTGTTTGTTGCTCCCACGCCAAAAGAGCATCTGCTTCCTTCTCAGACCAATCTTACAAAGATGGCCTTTGGAACCCAATACAAGGCTGCAAAGCCTAGACCTAGGGGCATTTTCATGACCACCCCTGCAGGCTCTGGCCCTTGGGCACAACTGGTCCTTTCCCCCAACCCAGTTTCCTCTTCTTTCCATTTACCTTTCTCCATTTCTTCTTCCCAGCCCTTCTCTCAGCCTAGGTTCTCACTTCCCTGGTCACTTGGGCTTCCCATTTCTTCATCAGTCTCCTTTATTCCTTGCCTATATCCTACATCCAGACAGTCTTCTGCCTAGAGGGAAATTATTCTGACCCCAGAATCTGCAGTATGGACTGAAAAACTAGACCCACACATGTGCTGCCCTGGTCTTCAGGGTGAGCAGCCAAGTCCCGTCTGATCCCCAGTAAGGTCTGAACCACGTTTGCTCTGTGTCTTGTCTAACGATCGGTGACTCCCGGGACTGTGTGGATTTTGTTAGGTGGTCTCTGTTTTGTTTTCCACAGCAGGACCTGGGTAATGGGGATGCAGGGACTGTTAGTCATTTAAGATCCTTGGTTTCTCTAGTCTTTGGCCTTTGGTCCTCAACCAGAAGAGGCCCCTTTCTTTGGACCGTTCCATTTTTGATATGAATGGCAGGGTTTGGCACATGGTTGGTGTCTAGGAAATTTGGAATCTGAATGAAATTACCTCCAGAGAAATTTTGGCCTACCCATATGTGATGGTTTGTGTATGCTCGGCCCAGGGATGGCCCTATTAGAAGGTGTGCCCCTGTTAGAGTAGGTGTGTCACTTTGGTGTAGACTTTAAGATCCTCATCCTAGCTGCCTGGAAGCCAGTATTCTGCTAGCAGCCTTCAGATGAAGATGTAGAACTCTCAGCTCTGCCTGCACCATGCCTGTCTGGACACTGTCATGCTCCCACCTTGATGATACTGGACTGAATCTCTGAACCTGTAAACCAGCCCCAATTAAATGTTGTCCTTATAAGGTTGACCTTGGTCATGGTGTCTGTTCACAGCAGTAAAATCCTAACTAAGACACCATACAACCTGCTGTAGGGCTTAGAGCTCTGGAAAGAAAAATCTTATCCAGAGACGTTAGAGCAATGCGTCCATGCAGAGGTACTGGGGTTCAAGTCAGAGGGTCTCTCAGCTAAGCAGGCTCATTTAGAAGCTGCCGCTGTCTGTGGAAGAGCATGATCGGGATGGGTAGGCCTGGCGTGCTGGGCCCCAGTGCCACAGTGTATGGTCAAAGATACTGTGGACATTTTGCATCGAGCTGCCCGTGAAGAACGTGGACACATTGCAGAAGTACCTAGCGAGCATGTTCCTATGGCACGGGTTGGATCACAGTGTCTGACCTTCGTCAGGCAGTGCCTGCAACCTGTCTGTGCCAGGCAGCACATCTGGATGAGAGCCCTGATGGGTGTTGTCTTCAGACCCCCTGCCTGCTGCTGCCTACTGCAGCTGAGGAACAGGCAGGGTTGCTGAAATGAGCCGGGAACTAAGAGATAGAGATCATAAGGTAAAGATTAATAGAAGTGAAATGTCCACCAAACTGGTAAGTTCACGTTATTTCAGTCAGCGCTTGTTAAATTTTAACTAAAAGACAAAGAAGATAAGCTGGGAAGGATGTGGTGAAGGCAGGAGTGGCAGGCACTCTAATAATGTTGAGTAAAGAGAATACAATTACCAAGGACACCAAAGTAGACATGGACCTAGAACAAAGGTTGGCAAATGTTCCCCCATGAAAAGCCAGTATTTAGGCTTCGTGGGTCATACACCCTCCTCTGTAGTTTCTCAACTCTGCAGTTAGAAGGGAGAAGCAACAATACAGCTCTGGCCGTGGTAGTGCTGGTGGTGCACATCGTTAGTACTAGCACTCCAGAGGCAGTTAGGAGGGTCTCTGTGAGTTCGAGACCAACCTGGTCTACTTAGTGAATTCCAGACTAGCCTTGCGATGTCGACCAATCCTGTCTCAAACAAAACCAACCAACCAAACAACACCCTCACAACAGAAACAATCAAGTACAGGAAAATTAATGTGTTCCAAGAGACACAACATTAGCAAATCACTGGATTCAAATGTGGACAATAGACTTGAGTAGACATTTCCCCAGTTCAACATCACCAATTGCTAGAGAATTGTGACCTCTCAGCTCATTCACTGTCTTACTCAGCTTCTATGGTTATGATAAACCACCGTGATCAAAGCAACTTGGCTGGGGTGGGCCTCACTTGGTGTACATTTCCACAGTACAATGAAGGTGGGCCTCATTTCCACATTACAGCCTATCAGATAAGGACATCAGGGCAGGAACCTGGAAACAGGGAGTGCAGCAGAAGTGTGGAGGAGATCTGTTCACTGGCTTGCTCACCTCGCTTTTTTGTACCATCTAGGACCACCTGCCCACCCCCACTCACATCAATCAGTCAGAAAACGGCACTGCAGACTTGCCTACAGGCAACCCTTGTGAGGGCATTTTCGGAATTGAGAGTCCCTATCTCAAATGACTCTACTTTGTGTCAAGTTGACAAAATATTAACTAAGAACACTGAGCTCATCTTAACATACACACACACACACACACACACACACACACACACACACACACACACACGTGTATAAGGGCCAGTGACCTCAAAGTTGGGGTCCTCCTCAGTGCCTGTCCATCTTTCTTTGAGACCTTTCTGAATCATTCAGTGCTTTGGACTGGGATGAACCAGGGTCAGGACTCTTGGGTTCCTATGAACCCAGGTCCTGTTTCCTATTTGAACTCCTTGTAGCCACTTACAATATAGGTCACTCCCTATGTTGGTGCCACTGACTCTGCAAACCCCTGTACCAAGCGAGCACTGCTATTAGGACCCACCTATCCCAAGACAGTGTCTGTCCTTTCCAGAGTGGACCTCCAGCTCCGAGAGAGTAAAGTCCTGTCATGAACTCTCTCTACCTCTGGCCCCGGTCCCAGCCAAGGATGGGTTAAAGCTGATTCATGCTGCCTGTGCATTTCTGGGTTAGACAGGCTTAGTCAATGAGAACAAGAACCCAGAACTCCAGGTTGCTATTGTCATGGAACCCTGATTTATGAACTCTGCAAGCCTCTCCCGGTGCAGTCCCTCTCACATCCGCATGAATCAGGTAGCTCAGAAAACCACTGTCTGCCTTCCAGTCTGCTGCACTGGTATACAGTGATGTTTTCAGGGTCAAAAGAACCTCTGTTCCTCTCCTTCCCTCCTTTCGACCCCAGTTACTCCTTGGCTTCATAGAAATCTTCCCAAATGCTTCTCTCATTCTTCTGACGTCTTGCTGGGTAAAGCTCTTGACCTTTGAGGGGCAGTTTCAGTGCCTTGCTTTCTCAGCCTGTCCACTGTGGGATGCGGTCAGGTATTCACAGCCTCCTGGACTTAGCCAGCAGAAGAGAGATTACATCAGTGGCAACACATGCAGGGGCAGAGGCTTGTTTTTTTGTCTTTTTTGTTTTGTTTTATTTTTGTTGTGCTGTTTTTTTCTTTTTCAGATTAAAATATTGTTTCTAAAGGTGTGTGTGTGTGTGTGTGTGTGTGTGTGTGTGTGTGTGTGTACATATTTATGGGTACCCTAAGAGGCAAGAAAAGGTGGTCAGTCAGATCTTCTGGATTGGTGTTACAGGTGGTTGTGAGCCATCCAATGTGAGTGTTGGGAACCTTCCAGAGCAACAAGGGTCTTAATGTCTGAGCCATTTATTAAGTCCATGTTGTTGATGAACACACTGCATCCCATGCTGGTCTTGAGACCACTATATAGGCTTCAACTCACTGCAATCTTCCTAGCTCACCCGCCTGAGTAGTGTTACAGATATACACCACCATGGCAGGCTGGCAGTACCATATTCCTACTTGGTTTCCCATCCCTTCTGTAGACATCAGTTTCACCTGATGTCCAGCCAGTGCTGATGTGTTGAAGCTTCTACCATAAGCCAAGCCCCGGTTCAGGAAGATGGCTGCTCATCCTGCCCAACTGGGGCCTGCACAGCCTTACCAGGACACCGTCTCTGCCAGGGAACTTGTGCGTGAGAATGATGACAGCTGGTTTTGGCCTCAGAAGAAACAGAACCCAGAGTATCTGGAGACCCTCCCTGGGAAATTAAAGATATTACAGATTCTGGGGAGTGGTCAGTGCTTCCCAGGCACAAGGTGAAAGGAAGGGAGATGCTCCTGCTGTCATGATGGACTGGAAATCTCTCCGAATCTGTGAACCAAATACATCTCTTGGGATCGGTGAGATGGCTCAGTGGATTAAGGCACTTGCTGCCAAACCTAAGTTTGATTCTCAGGACTCACATACTGGAAAGAGAGGACTGACTCTAGTAAGTTGCTCACGTGGTACAGTGCTTCCTCCTCCCAATAAACAAGCATTAATTAATTAATTAATTAATTAAGTCATAAGACACGTTAAAGAAATGTGTTGTCTATGTTAGCTGTTTTTGTCACAAGGATAAGGAAATTGATTAATATATGTTCATGAAGAGCACAGATGCCCTTCAGAGAACCATATCCAGTTAGAGCCCCACTGGGAAGCTCTGACTTCCTAGGCTGTGGTTGGTGCTGGGTCTGAGTAAGTACCTGGTGTCCTTTCTCAAGGACTATGTCTTGAACATCTTGTGGTGTGGTAGTTTCTTTTTATCTCCTTCTCCATGTTAAAGTATGGGTCTGAATTGTCCCTGTCTGGCTAGTTTTATGTCAGTTTAACACAGGCTAGTCATCAAAGAGGAGGAAGCCACAGTTGAGAAAATGCCTCTTTAAGATTGTGTCCTAGAGGGGTTGGGGATTTAGCTCAGCGGTAGAGCGCTTGCCTAGCGAGCGCAAGGCCCTGGGTTTGGTCCCCAGCTCCAGAAAAAAAGAAAAGAAAAAACAAAAAGATTGTGTCGTAGGCAAACATGTAGGGCATTTTCTTAATTAGTCAGGGAGGGTCTAGGCCATTTTTGGCCTGGGGGATGCTATCCCTGGAATCGTGGTGCTGGGTTCTATAGGAAAGCAGACTGAGCAAGCCATGGGAAGAAAGTCAGTAGTAAGTAGCTCCCTTCCACAGGTTTCTGCCCTGTTTGAGTTCCTGTCCTGACTTTCCTCAGAGATGAAGTCGTATAAGAAAAAAAAAAAAAAAAAAACAACAACAACAAAACAACCAAAAACCAAAAAACAAAAACCTTTCCTCCCCATGTTGTTTGGGTCAGAACATTTTATCACAGCAACAGGAACCCTGACTAGTGGTGGGGGCTGGAGAGATGACTCTGCTCTTCCAGAGGGCCTGAGGTTCAATTCCCAGCACCCACATGACAGTTTCACAATGGCCAGTAACTCCAAGATCTGGCATGCTCACACAGTCCTGCATTGCTGTGTGAGGTAAATCACCAGTGCACATAAAATAAAGTTAAAGAGAAAAGAAAGAAAAGAAATCCTGACTAAGACATCCCTCAAAGACTTATGTATTGAATGAAGGCATCGTTCTCAGTGTAATGGTATTCAAAGGTGGGCCTTTAAGAGGTGACTAGATCATGAGACCATGACCCATCAATGCCGTGGAGTAGGTGTGGATTAATAAAAGGCTATTGAGAGGTGGTGGACACCCCCCGGCGGGGTACTAATAGGAGGAAGTAGGTTTTATGGGTGGGCATGGCTGAGGGGTATATTTCCCTTTTACTTCTTGGTTTCATCACACCATGTGGTGAGCAGCTTTTCTCCAGCACCCACTCCCACTCTTCCCCATCATGGAGCCAAGAGATCATGGACTGAAGGCTCTGAGACCATAAGGCAGAATAAGTATTTCCTCATTTGGACTGATTTCCTGTCTTACTTTAAGCAACACCTGACTGTCGTGCATTTTCTTGTAGCTCACGGCTTCTCTGTGAAATGAGGCAGATTCTCATTTTCACACCACTGTCCTCTGGTGTCAGAGAGAGACAGAGAGAGAGAGACAGACAGACAGACACACACACACACACACACAGAGAGAGAGAGAGAGACAGAGAGACAGAGAGACAGAGAGACAGAGAGACAGAGACAGTGTGGGGAGGGAGAAGAAGGGAGAAGGAGGGAGAGGAAGACCCCAGACTCTGAGGTGCACATGGTACCTACTGGGTGCTGGGGAGCCCAGTCTGGTCCTTGTCTCTCGGATAACCATGGACCACTAACTTATTTTCAATAACCACACAACCTACTTTGTTATTGACTTTGGAATTGGAAATGGTAGGTGAATGGTATTTCAGCCTGGAGCCTGTTCTTCTGAACCACATCCATCAAGTTGCACACTTTCTCAGCTAGTTCTCATTGTGCAGAGCTGCCATGGCTGTGGGGAGAGAGGAAGGATGGAAGAACAAAGGGAGAGGTCTGTGCTTGAGGCTGGCTGCATCTGCCTTGCTGGGTACAGGGAGCCCTGGCCGACTTTGAACTCTTAAGAAACTATTTGCCACTCGCTGTCCTGACATGAATGGCCTGGAATAGACGAAGCTGTTATTCAGACCAATCCACTGGGGAGCAGGTCGGTTTTGGCTCAGAGAGGCTAACCTCAGGCTCCCCAAGTGGGCAGCGTGGACTTTCTGCTCTTGGACTTGAGGGCAGCCCTAATGAGTCTTTCTTCCTGGACCTGCTGGTCACAGGAGAAGATCGCTTCTATTCTGCAGGGATCTGTCACACCCCTTTGTCCTGTTGGAGGTTCAACTTGTGTGCAGACACGGGCTAGAAAGAGCTTAGCTGTGAACCAGGAACATGGCTATGCATGTGAAGAGAGAGGGATGGGGTCCTCTGCAGGAGGATGGGAGACAGGAGCCTAGGGACCTCACCAAATGGCATCCACAGAGCCCGTCTGACTGGGGCTCTGTCCCACTGACTAGCTGTGTAAAGAGAAAGAAGTTGCTTAAGCCTTCTGCACCTCAGGTTCCCTCCTGACCAGGAGCATGGTCGGACAGATTTTGAAGGATTCTTGAGTGGGTGTCCATGTCTGCACTGATATCTACTGTGTTCAAAGCACCCTGTAGAGGGTCTAGATACCCTCTCCGTCCTTCCGACTCCACCTTCCTCACGGGTGACTCTATCCAGCTCTGGATGAACGATTTCTTACGAAGTAACAGTATACTTTCTCTGCTATGCATAGGTGGGGACTTAGGCTCAGAATAGACAGTAAGTTACAGCAGTCCTCTCTGTGCTGCCTCCCAGGTGACCATTCATGCCTGATCCATGTGTAATCCTGACAACTGGTGCAACATGTAAGTTTTAGGCAGGTTTTGTAATTTTATACAGCCAGTTTCTGGAAACCAGTGCCTGGAAAAACATCACTAGTACTCATTTTCACCTCATTCATGTCTTAATTTTTATCCATATTTTGTGGTATTTATTAGATGCAGTCGACAAAGCATTAATATGCATCTGTGGAAAAATGTATCCTCAACTTTGAAATCGTCTGTTCAGATTTATAATAGTTTTATTCTGCCTCCTGATATTCACTAACTTGGAATCTTCCCGTGTTGAGGTAAGGTTTTCCGTCCCTTCCATCAAAGTTACTGTGTAGATGCTGAAGATGACCTCGATCTTCCTTCTGTCCAGCCCCAGCCTCCCGAGAGCTGAGTTTGCGGGTGAGCGCCACCATGTTTGATTTGTGGAGTTCTTGGGGTTGACTCCAAGGCTTCTGCACGCGAGGCAGGCTTCACCACTCAGCCATTTCTCCGGCCTCTGTGATTTCCTTCTGGTTTGTCATTGTTGGAGTCATGCTCTGTCAATTCTGCTAGTGTTTTTACGGTATGCGCTTACTGGGTTCTCATGCACAATGAAGACGTTTTCAGTATTTTTCTTCTTTGTGTAGTTTTTTGTTTTCTGTGATTTTATTTTACAATGAACTTGGCTGCTTCACTGCCACGTTGAAACCTTAATACAATTAGAGTTTTGTCTCTTTCTCTTTTAACTCCATCTGTCCTCTTCTTCCTTCTCCTTCCCCTTTATCCCATTTCCTCCCTCCCTTTCTTTCTTATTTCTTTGTCTCAGTTGTGAGCTGGCCACGTCTTAGGACATGGTCATATCCATTTCATTATTTCTTACAGAAATGAGAAAATATTACCTACCTTCTCCTATTACCACTTCTACCTATTTCCTAGGTTTAACTTTGAGGTGCGACCCCTTTGGGGTTAAATAGCACAGATCCTGCATATCAGATAATTGTATTACCATTCACAACAGTAGCTCAATTATAGTTATGAAGTAGCAATGAAATAATTTTATGGTGGGGGGGGTTCAGCACAACACAACACGAGGGCCACAGCATTAGGAAGGTTGGAAACCACTGATCAACAGTCAGCATGTGAGAAACTTTCAGAGAGCCTCAATGGGGCAGAGAATGCTTTGTTTGTTAGCACTTACTTTTCTTATAGGGCTTTAAAATTTTCGAATCCATTATTTATAGAACTCTGTGTTTTTGCATAGACCATGTTGAATGTCACCCATTAGCCTGGAAGGAATTATGGAATCCATCTCAGATGTCACCCTATAGGTGACATTTTCCTTCAATACGTTTAGATTATTCCTGCACAGTGTCCCTTTAAGACACTGGGGCTGGCTGCACTGTGAACTTGTGACAGTGCACAGAGACATCCAGATGATCAGTGATCAACACTGGGATTGAATTCTCCAGGACAGCACCGGCTGTGACTCCTAGCTTCAGGTCTCTCCATGTCCCCAATCCCCACTGCTCCCTGTTGCCTTTTAGAGACCTCTCTCATTCAAAGGGGTGATGCTCTTGGAGTCTGGGGACCCTGCGTTGAGCACTTGCTGTCCTAGCCCTTATCCCTGTCTGCAGAGCGACTCTGTCCTCTGAAGGGTTCCAGGGCTCTGGCTCCCTTCCAGGCCCTCTGAGCCCTTTGTTCTGGAGAGTATGGATTCCTTGTCTTTCCTTCCACTCCCCTTCTCTAGTTCCCATAGTGCATGAAAATGTGCTGATGCGCCTCATTCATACTTGCAAATTATCTCCCTGTAGTTCCCAGAAAACTGCTGCTAAAGCCCCAGTGACATGGTCTGTTTGCATGCATCCTCACAGGGACCTGCAGAGCGTGTGGCTTCTCTAATGTCCTAGGATGAGATGGCCTCTGCTTGTCCCTGCACCCACACTGCACACCTCCTCTGTGTGTGAGGTGACACACTGGCTTCATACCCCATAGTCTTAATAAAAGATGACTTAATCCCAAAATGTACTCTCTGCAGAGCAGCAGCATTGCCCTTTGACCCGTAAACTGTTTTTAGTCTCCTCGTCCCGTCATTTGTTTTTCATCTGATAAGTTTCTGTAAACAAGGTGATGTCATCCTCAGGCCAATTAACCACAAGCCTCTTGGTTATGGAAGAGTCTCTTGCCTTCAAGGAAGAAAGTAGGCAGGCAGGACAGTGTTCTTGGTAGGGGATTGTCCTTGTGAAGGTTATGCCACAGGACATATATCCCAGGATAACCTGAATTTGAGCCACCCTGTCATATACAAACACATGTCAGGAGCCTGGGCCAGGTCCAGCATCTAGGGATGTGGACAGCTGCAGGTCTAGCTTTGGGCTCCTTGTGTCCTGTGCAGAGTGTTACAGGCTCCCATGTGTACAGCATCCTGTTGTCCTTTGAAAACGAGCCTCTTGGCTCCCTTGCACTCTACTGGGTTCTGTCAGCTGACTGTTGTCCGCAGCTGTGGCTTCCCTCAGACTGCCAGTCCCTCTCTGGTTGGTTCTTGAGTTTAGATTCATAAACATGGCCAAAGTACTGATTAGGTTTTAATAACTGATAACAGAAGGACTGAGTTCCCAAATCTCAAGGAAAATATGGAGACTTGTTTGTCTCTGCCCCGAGGCTGTTTCCATGTCGCCAACTGTTCCTGTAGCTTGAAGCTGTGTGCACAAAAATCTTGTAGCTGTCAGACTGGGACAGTCCTTTCTCTGAGGATAGGTGCTACATTGAACTCTCAGATCGGGGGCTGGCCTTTTTGTCTTTAAGCTGAGAGTCGAGCGCCTCCCCACCCCCCGCTGACAGATTCCCACAGTCTGGATGTGAAAACTGAGCTCTGCAAAGGAAAGGAAGGCGGGAGAACACCCACCCGTGTTCTTTCGCTCTCTGGCCAGTCTCCAGGGAAAGTGCTAGCTAGTCTCGGGAGCATCCAGCAGGCGGCGATGGCGGCGGTCGCTAAGAGTGTTTTGGGGAGCAGGCGAGCAGATTCTGCTTTCAGGGTGTGTAGAATAGAATCCTGGGGCAGAGGCTGCTAAGGATCTTAACCCCGCCTCTCCCGGAGAGGGTGTGGCCCTCTACTTTCTGCTTTAGGGTCTGTAGCTCTGGTTACAGACCCGGAAGGGGAATGACTAATTGGGATTGGTGCAGGGCTGGGAGGGACCCGTTATTTTGTCCGGCCCACGTTTCTCTGGTAATCTGTATAAAGTCGCAACACACAGGTCAATTCTGCTGAAGCCAAATTGAGAAGACCACAGCGCCAGAACCATGCCTATGATACTGGGATACTGGAACGTCCGCGGGGTGAGAAAGGGGTCCGCTTGGAGTGTGGGACTGGGATGTGAAGCAGAAAATTCTTAACAGCAGGGGCCCTTCAAATAACGGGCACTCCTCGGGCCTTACTAGATCTTCTGCCTGTAGCTCTCAGCGTTCAGGAACACCCCTGGATGACTATGTGTGTGCGTATGTGTGTGGTATGCACATGCACGTGCGGGGTGGCTGCGTTTGTGGAGTGTGGAAGGTCTCAACGGGTGAAGATGAAGTCACACAATAAAGTCTCCACAATTTCTAACCTCTGTCCTTGGTCCTCTCTCCCAGCTGACACACCCGATCCGCCTGCTCCTGGAATACACAGACTCAAGCTATGAGGAGAAGAGATACGCCATGGGCGACGGTAATGATACCTTCTTGGGCAGACATCTGCTTCCCTCTTGCCTATCAACCTGCCTAGACTTCCTGTTATTTAACCCTGCTGGTCTCCCTCTAGCTGAAGCTAGCGGTTGCTGCTTCCAGAAACTTCTTTGAGGGTGCAGTTTGAATTTTCTGTATAGAGCACTGAGAAGGGAATTCCTCGTCCATTTGTATTTATAATTAGACGGAATTCGTTATTGGGGTCTTATTGGGTCCACCCCCCTTTATCACCAGTTGTTATTCAGACCCCTCCCCACCTTGGAAAGTGACTCGCTGTAATAGGTTGCAGATCCCCTGACTTAGGTTCTTGCTACTGGTCGAATGGGACAGTGGGGTGATTTCTTTTCACATCCTCTTGTCCACCACAGCTCCCGACTATGACAGAAGCCAGTGGCTGAATGAGAAGTTCAAACTGGGCCTGGACTTCCCCAATGTAGGTGCAGGGAAGGGGAGGTTTGGGGAAGGCCTGGTGCTCTCACCTCATCTCCTGGCCTGGCTGAGGGGTTGGCATCAGTGTTTCTGCTTTCCTGCTCCATCCCTGCTGGCTGCACAGTGTTTCTGTGATGGGCTGTGTCCTAGCTCTCCCACTTAGTGCACACTGAGTGTCAAGGCCACGTCTGTCCTCACCCAGGGAAGGGCAGCCCATAACCCATCTGACCATCCCTGCTTGTCTATCCAGCTGCCCTACTTAATTGATGGATCGCGCAAGATTACCCAGAGCAATGCCATAATGCGCTACCTTGCCCGCAAGCACCACCTGTGTGAGTGGGGCTGGCTGCAGGGCGGGGAGTGGTGGAGAGTCTCCTTGGCTTGGCTGGGTTGGGATCTGAGGGTGCTGCGTGTGCTACAGGTGGAGAGACAGAGGAGGAGCGGATTCGTGCAGACATTGTGGAGAACCAGGTCATGGACAACCGCATGCAGCTCATCATGCTTTGTTACAACCCCGACTTTGTGAGTGGCCAGTGGGTGGAGGAGGCAGGGTTCGCAGCAGGAGTTCAAGTCTGCATTCAGATCGTAGCACCCTCCTTCAGTAATGAGCTGTGTTACTCATTCTCCGAGATTTCCAATCTTCTAGCAGAACGATCCTCATCACCCGGGCGACCTATCACATCAACACTGTGAAACCATCCCTACTAGTCTTAGGTTATTCAGTACAGTTGTAAATCTCTGCTAAGTCGTCCTTTACCTATTCCAAAGTGTTGTTTATGCCAAAAGCCTCCAGAATGAAATGAGAGGATGTGGATGGAATTGTTTCATCGTTTAAAGTGCTTGCTACATAGCATGAAGGCTTCAGTATGAATCCTTAGCACCCTATAAAAACACCCTGGTGTGGCAGCCTGCTCTTATAAACATAGTGTTCCGGGGGGAGGAACAGGAGGGTTTCTTGGGTTTTGCTGACCAATGAGGCCAGTTGGTCTTTGAGCTCTAGATTTAGTGAGAGGCCCTGTCTCAAAAATAAGGTGGGCAGTGATTGAGAAAGACATCTGGCACCAACCTTGGACCCCCATGCACCAACAGGCACTAGTATATTCCCTAAATGATGAAAATAAGTTCTGTTTACACACTGGTCTTACACATCTATCCAGCTCTTTCCCCATAGGTCTGTCTTGGGTATCAATAGAAAACCAGGACATCTTTCTGGTAGGCAGCTCAGGGTCAGCCAGAGGAACTTTGACCCCTGATCAAATCAATCACTGATCAAAACCCCTTTTCCTTTCAATATTAATCAACTGATGCACACCCTTAAAACAGCTGATCATACCCCTCAAATAGCTGATCTCTTCTCATTGCAAATATCTGATCCAATCTGGATCCAGTATAACTGTCTTCTCCCAGGGTCTCTGTGCCCTTTGTTTCTGTGTTTCCATTGGATCTCTGAAGCCAACGCATGCAAGATACTCAGGAGGTCCTGGGTGTGACTCAGCGCCTGGTTTGGACTTCAGTGGTGACAGATTTCAGGGACAGCGTAAAATTTCTTTCATCACTTCTCACACGAATCCTGTCACCAGTAAAATAGTGATGTGTTAAATGGAATCCTGGACACAGGCCTGGCCATTCCATTGCAAAGCCCTGTCCTGGGGAGCCTGAGTCTAAAGGTGACAGCTGTTCTCTGCCTCAGGAGAAGCAGAAGCCAGAGTTCTTGAAGACCATCCCTGAGAAGATGAAGCTCTACTCTGAGTTCCTGGGCAAGCGACCATGGTTTGCAGGGGACAAGGTAAAGGCACAGGGTGGGGAGGAGGAGCTGCCATTCTCCCCTGGTGTCAAATTCCAGAGCGCTCACCCTTGGCTTCCTGCAGGTCACCTATGTGGATTTCCTTGCTTATGACATTCTTGACCAGTACCACATTTTTGAGCCCAAGTGCCTGGACGCCTTCCCAAACCTGAAGGACTTCCTGGCCCGCTTCGAGGTGATGCCCTTGATCCTGCTTCCTCTTGGGTTGTCTTCTTCCTCAGATCCATGATGCTTTCTAGGCCCAAGACTAGGAAAATAACCAGGATTTTCTGAGCTTTCTGTAAAGAACTGTATTAGACAATAGTTATTCAAAATTCCAGGAGATTGATGTGATTCTGAGTCCCATTGGACAGATAAGAAGCCTGATACTATGGAAGGTACTCATGTGTCCAAGGTCTCCGCATCTGCGGCTGCACCCGGTTTGGGGCGGCATTCAGTGACTGCCCCTTCTTTGGGTCAAAAGGGCCAAGCACAACCTCATGTTCCAGTTTAGGATCCCTGGCAAGGCAGAGCATGTTGATAGTGTGTGGGTCTTGGCCTTAGGAGACTGAGACAGCAGGACTAATGTGACATACTCAGATAGAAGAAAGTCCAGACCTGATCTGCAGAGTGCTGAGAGCCCAGGGTGTAAACATGTGAGTGCCTTCCCTGTTGGGGGACATTTAGCATGAGTGTGTGCTGGTGTGAGTGTGGCTGGTGTGAGTGTGTGCTGGGGCGTTGCTTCCTCCTTACACTCTTCTCTTTAATGTTACAGGGCCTGTCTGTGATATAGAGCTAAAATTTTTTTCTTTATTATTATTCTCTGGCATTCTCCTCTATACGAGGTTCATGTTGGGCCCAGGGGCCATACAAAATACTGCCATCTTGGGACTGAGCCATCAGAGAGCTGCGGACAGCCAGACTGTAAGATGTTTATGATATTCTCCTGGACCTCACCTCCGTCAGACTTGGGTCATTCAGACATGTAGGAATTAGACGCATTGATCCAAGGGTTTTCTACCTGCAGTCTGTTGACCTTGCCCGTTTTCCATCAAGGGATACAATTTCTCTGCTAATTCTCAGTCTGTCTCTGTCCCCAGCCCTCCACCCCCACCCAGGGTCTTGTGCTTACTAGGCGAGCGCTCACCCACTGAAACCCCAGCCTTTCTCTGTTTGTTCTAATCAGCTCTGGCTCTGGCTCAGGCTGGGTATCCTGGGAAACTGTGCAAGAGTTGGCACCACTCCGGGGTGGGTGGATGGGGAAACAGAGCAGCGTGTTAGCTTAGCTTGTGTGTCGTCTGTGGTAGCTCAGCGCGCACCCTCTGGAGCTCTCTGTGTTCTCCTGGCTTGGTGTATGGACGCAGTGACATGGAGTGGCCCCTGCTTTAGGGGTGGAGATGAAGAAAGCCAGGGTGCAGCGAGATTGTACTGAGCAGCAGGTAGAGAATGAACTCCTCTCTCAGGAAATTGATTAGAATCCCGTTTAGCTTATCTTCCTGGCCTGTTCTCTTGTTCCCTTTCTTGAATGATTTGCTGAGTCACTGGGTGCCTGGCTGCCTTCCTGAGCACACACAGTCAAGTTTTGACTCCACTGTCCTGTTAGATCCCTTCTTTGTGTGTAAATACAGGCTAGAGCGAGCTTCCCCAGGTACAGATCGTGTCCATGCAGAGAGGCAGTTGCAGTGTCTCCTTGGGAGTGTTGAAGAGGTGTAGGGAAACTGTGTGTGTGTGTGTGTGTGTGTGTGTGTGTGTGTGTGTGTGTGTATGGGTGTGTGTGGGGTATGGGTGTGTGTCGGGAGTTGGGGTGTGTGGGGTGTGTGTGGAGTGTATGTGTGTATGTAGGGGGGTGGGTATGTGTATGGGGATTAAGAGAGCGAGAGAGTGAGAGCACACAGAAGGCTGCTCCTGAGCAGGATGAATCCAGCCCTGTTTCAGTAGCTGTGTGAGTCCGGACGGACATTCCCAGCCTCTCTGGGCTTCAGGTTCCCCCCTGAGAACTGATCTTGCAAGACTCATGGGTAGGTTTTCTGAATCTATATTGTAATTTTTAGTGAGTATAAAACAACTTATGCAGGATCCAGTCTCCCCTTTGCTATGGGAAATGGAAGAGTTCTGTTGCTTGGGCTGGGAGCTAAGCAGGCTGCTCTGCGCTCCAGCATGATTCCAGGACAAAAGCTGTTCCCAACCTGGGGCTGCTCCTCTGAGTGGGCTCCAGACCTGAGCTCTGGCTGTGTCCTTCCCAATTTGCAGGGCCTGAAGAAGATCTCTGCCTACATGAAGAGCAGCCGCTACCTCTCAACACCTATATTTTCGAAGTTGGCCCAATGGAGTAACAAGTAGGCCCTTGCTACACTGGCACTCACAGAGAGGACCTGTCCACATTGGATCCTGCAGGCACCCTGGCCTTCTGCACTGTGGTTCTCTCTCCTTCCTGCTCCCTTCTCCAGCTTTGTCAGCCCCATCTCCTCAACCTCACCCCAGTCATGCCCACATAGTCTTCATTCTCCCCACTTTCTTTCATAGTGGTCCCCTTCTTTATTGACACCTTAACACAACCTCACAGTCCTTTTCTGTGATTTGAGGTCTGCCCTGAACTCAGTCTCCCTAGACTTACCCCAAATGTAACACTGTCTCAGTGCCAGCCTGTTCCTGGTGGGGGAGCTGCCCCAGGCCTGTCTCATCTTTAATAAAGCCTGAAACACATTTGCTGTGTGTTGTGTCTTTTCTTTTGCTCTTTAGACTCTCCAAGCATCATGGCTACTTCCGAAGAATCTGAGCTCTGAGCCTATAGTGCCAGGCTCTGAAATGTCTAATGGAATCAGAAGAACTTTGACATATCTTGGTTCTAACCTGAGACTCTCAAAGCTCTTTAAAGCAGTGTTTCTCCACCTGTGGGTCGTCATCCCTTGGGGATGGGTTACATATCAGATATCATGCATATTATGATTGACAACAGTAGCAAAATTACAGTTGTGAAGTAGCAACGAAAATAATTTTATGATTGAGGTCACTACAACATGAGGAACTGTATTAAAGGGTGGCAGCATTAGGAAGGTGGAGAGACACTGGGTTAGAGGATAAAGTGTGCTTGCCAGGAATCTCATTCACTGTGGCATGCTGGGAATCTCATTCACTGTGGCATGCTGGGAATCTCATTCACTGAGGCATGCTGGGACTTCCGAACTGTGAAGAGCTGTGGGTCTCAGTGAGTGGAGTACCCAGGTGGGGCCCTAGATGGTCTCTCCAACTCGTATATGCCAGGGCTGTGCCAGTTTAGGTCTCTAGGCTATTGTCTTTACTGTCTCTTTTGGCTTGGAGCTCTATTGGCATGGAGACCTTCATTCTTGGTTAATCCTTTCCTATCTGGGGAAACTGAATTGAAAATACCGTCACTCTCAGTTATTGTTGGTGTCTCCTCTAATGTCCATGCATCGCCCTTTCAGGAAAGCTGTTTAATATAGTGAGCTTCATTCAGTTCCTGGAGAACTGATTATAGGTGAGTCTTCTTTAATTAACTCCAGTTTGAGAGCTGAAGAGATGGCCCAGAGGTTCAGAGCACTGGCTGTTCTTCTAGAAGACTGGTGTTTAGTTCTAGTACCCACATGGCTGCTAACAGTGCTTTCTGCCTGACTCCTCTCTGGCCTCTGTGTACTGTATGCATGTGGTACATAGACATACATGCAGGGAAAATATCCAAATGCAGAAAATAAAAAAAATTAAAAATCACCCATACACATAAAATAAAATACAAAATGAGGCTGAGGATGAGTAAATTCTTTCTGTAATGTCCAGATGCCTATCATCTCCAGGTCTGGTCACTGCTATCCTTCTCTCTGTCATGATCTGGGACTGTACCAGTGTCTCTGATATAGTCAGGTCTGGACTGAAAATGTCAGTGGCTTTCTGGCTTTTTCTCTTGCAGTGGACAGGTCATGGGGCAACGAATCACATGACAAATAGCTCACGCACACCCACAATAACCCCCAAATAAACTGTCTCTATAATATAGACTCCATTTTCTATTGATTCTGTCTCTTGGAGAATCAAGTACCCTCACCGGTACACATAGCAAAAACTGATCAATGGGTAAGTTCATTCAGACACTCAAGGCATAATTTTAGAGGAAGTGCATTAATTTAAGGCCTTTTTTCCTACTTGGACTAGCTGGAAGAATTGTCTTCAAATACAGCTCCAAGGAGATGTGCAGGAAAGAAGTCTTTGACAGGTTAAGACACCTTTCTTTGTCCTAAAAATCTCAGTGTGTTATGGGTCTCTGTCTGCTTGCACATTTTATCCAGCTTATGGTCCTGAGGAAGATTGAATGAGCAGTTGCTTGGAACTGCTGCTATGGTTACATCTGTCACTGATGCCTTGGCCCCGTGACAATCAACAGGCACTTATGCAGCTCAGTGGATCCTACATGGCCCTACTCTGCAGCTCTGGAGGAATTACTATGTGTGAGTGGATCTAGCTGCCTGTTCCTGAGTTCTGTATCACTCAGAGAATGATCTATGAAGTTGTACTTTAGGTTTTGAATTTAAGAGTTTTCTTAAGTATACAGCAAAGTAAAAGAATTAATGGTAAGAGATGATTGATAGATGAGTGGATAGGCTTGGACTTAGGTTTCACTCCATGGCTTGGCTTCCTACCAATGAATTTCTCCTCTCTCTCTCTCTCTCTCTCTCTCTCTCTCTCTCTCTCTCTCTCTCTCTCTCTCTCTCTCTCCAGAGTTTCTCGGTGTAGCCCCGGCTGTCCTGGAACTTGCTTTGTAGACCAGGCTGGCTTCAAACTCACAGAGATCTGCCTGCTCTGCCTCTCGAGTACTTGGATTAAAGGCTTGCCCCACCATCACCCAGCCACTGTAGGTACTTTTATAACACGGTAAAATAGCATCTGGTAATAGCATGTGGTAATAGTAGAATCTTTTCACTTTTCAATTGTTCTCAAGGTGGATGATTTTTACTCTCAGGCTGTTTTGTTTCCTCTGCCACAGAGCTGGAGAGGGTGCTATAACATCCCCAGACAGAGAGCCTGGGAGGAAACTTTAAGACAAGCTTGGGTTTGAAATGGGTGTGTGCGTGGGGGTGGGCGGTATGTAGCCCTTGTCTAGGTTCAGCTACTCAGAGAGCACAAACAACATTTAACACTTTATCAACACAATGTGCATTAAATTCAGCCTGTAAATTTGCCATGTGTTATAGGATATTTTTATGTATTGAATCACAACAGTTTGGGCCAAACGTAATAAAACAAAAGGTTAACTCTAAAGATTCTGTCATGTGTGGGTTTTTTGTTTGTTTGTTTTTTGAGTATTAAAAAAAACCTGGTTAATTTTGGCTATCTTAGACCCAGCTATAAGACGATTTATTTCCTTTCAATGTTAACATTTTAACATATTTAATTTATACATTTGTTTTTCTCATTAGGATTTTGGGACTCAGTTCCGAGGAGTATCAGGTGATGGCTGCTCCTGGATGCTTTAGATCCAAGTAGGAGCATTGGTAAACGGGTTTGGACTGACCCCCTTCTGGGTTTCTTACCAGCAAAGGGTGCTGCTTTAGGTGATCTGGTGGCCCTAGGTGCAAGGATGTGGTTATGGTGGTGAAGCTTTGTTTGAACTTTTAGGGCCTAGACTCTGGAAGACATCAGTTGTAAATGAACAAGGACTCAAGACACACACAAAATTAAAACAGTAAGAAAAGGGCCGCAGAGGGCTGGAGAGATGGCTCAGTGGTTAAGAGCACTGACTGTTCTTCCAGAGGTCCTGGGTTCAAATCCCAGAGACCACATGGTGACTCACAACCTTCTGTAATGGGATCCAATGTCCTCTTCTGGTGTGTCTGAAGACAGTGACAGTGTACTCATATATATAGCATGATATATGATACATATATATATGATAAATAAATTTTAAAAAGAAGAAAAGAAAAGGGCCTCAGAGCCTGTCGATGAGAACGACTGGGAAGTCTCACAGACGTGTTGGCTGTGTAGAGTATGGCATCCCAGGAATGATTTGTTGAGTTTTTTAAGGGACAGATCTGGTTAGTCGTTCAGGGTGTTGTCAAAAAAGGCTTTACCAGATTGGCACAGGTGAAAATGGTCACAGCATTGGCAAACATTTTTCATGAGAATGCCGTTGATAATAGTAAGAGCTCTGTTATGGTTCACAGATTTATCTAACTGTAGTTGACCTTTGGGCTCCCTTCAGAAGAGCAAGTGTTAAGTCCTCAATTTGCTTACTATCTCAAGAGGGCTCTCTCTTTTTCTCTGCATGCTTTTGGAAAATAAGGTTTAATCTTGGACAAGCCAAGCCCAGTTTTTGTAATTTTAAAAAGTTTAATGTAAACAGATTCTTTTCTCATAAAATATATCCTTATTAGTTTCCTCTCTTTCTTCTTCCTCTACTCTTCCCAGTTCTTTCCCCTTTTCCCTCCCCTCTGGATCCACCCTCTTTCTGTCTCTTATTAGAAAAGAACAGGCTTGCAAGAGGTAACAACCAAAAAATAAAATAAAATACAAGATGAAGCAAAAGCCATCATGTTGAGGCCGGGCAAGGCAACCCAACAGAAAGAAAAGAGCACAAGAGCAGGCACAAGAATCAGAGAGCCACTCGTTCACACACTCTGAAGTCCCATACAAATACTAAACTGAAAGCTATAACATGTGTGGAGAGGACACAGTGCACACCCACGTAGGCCCTGTGCGTGCTGCTTCTGTCTCTAAGAGTTCCTGTGAGCCTTGCTTGGTCGATTCAGAAGGTCTTGTTCTTCTGGTGTCCCACGTCTTTTCTGACTCTTAGACTCTTTCTGCCTCATTTTCCTTGTGGTTCCCTGAGCTCTGAGGAGAGAGATTTGATGGAGACAGCCCATATAGAGCTGTTTGCTCCAAGGAGTCTCTCTCTGTGTAATGTCTACCTGTAGGTCTCTGCGTCTTTCCCCCTCTGCTGCAAGAGGAAGCTTCTCTGATAATGACCGAGTAAAGAACCGATCTAGGTTATAGCAAAATATCAGTGTGTGTGTGTGTGTGTGTGTGTGTGTGTGTGTGTGTGTGTGTGTGTGTGTGTGTGTCTATGGGTACATAAACACACATACATATGACCAGTAGTGTTCGGTTTTACCCTAGGTCTCCGGGCTACCTGGTCTTTGGTTCTTGGTTACCCAAGCAGTGTTGAGTATTGGTTCAGGGTCATGGAATGTGCCTGAAGCCAATCAAACATTGTTGGCTACTCCCACCAGTTCTGTGCCACCGTTACTCTAGCATATCTTGCAGAAAGGACAGATTGTTAGCCAAAGGCTTTGTGGAGAGATTAGTGTTTACATTTCTCCTTTGATAGCCTGCAGAGTATCTTCCCATTCCAAAGACACTAGAATTTGGAGAGAAGGCTCCATGTAGGCACCAGCTCAACCTTTCTGTGTTCAATGAGTTGTGTGGTGTTTTTCCTTGGCAGTGAGGCCCCATTGTTAGTTTTCAGAGAGCAACCCATTTTCTTAGCAACAGCCTGGGTTGCTTGGGGATTTCCATGGGACTCACTTGGCCAACAACTCAACTGAATGCAACCCAGTCCTGGAAGCCTCTTTTAGTGGCAAGAGATGGGCAGTTGGGACTCTCTATCTCTGTTATTAGGAGACCTCATTAGGATTGTCTTTATATGTTCTTAGGAAGTTTCTGCTGCATCAGGTTTCCATATCAACTCTCAAATCCCCCTTAATTCCAGCTGTCTTTTTCCTCATTCCTTCCCTCAACTCTATCTCCCATTCCCCTCCTCACTCTTGTTTCTGTCCCCCCTTCCCTCAGTCCACCCATAAAATCTATTCTATTTCCCCATCCAAGGGAGATCCATGTATCTCCCTTAGTTCTTTCCCTTATACCTAACTTCTCTGGGTCTACAGATTGTAGGTTCATTCTCATTTATTTAATGGTTACTATCCATTCATAAGCAAATACATCTTTCTGGGACTGTGTTACCTCACTCAGAATGTTTTTTCTTTCTAGTTCTACCCATTTGCTTGTAAATTTCATGATGTTATTTTTTAACCACTGAGTAATATTCTTTTGAATAAACATACCACATTATCTTTACCCATTCTCGTATTGAGGAACATCTAGGTTGTTTCTAGTTTCTGGCTATCATAAATAAAGCTGCAATGAACATTGTTGAGCAAGTGCCCTTGTGGTAGGATGAAGTGGTCTCTGGGCATATGCCCAGTATCAGTATATTTGGATCTTGAGGCAGACCGATTTCCAGCTTTCTAAGGAACCACCCTATAGAGTCCCATAGTGGCTGTACAAGTCTGCACTCCTACCAGCAATGGTCAAGTGTTACTGCACATCTTTGCTAGCATGAGCTGTCACTTGTAGTATTGATCTTAGCCATTCTGAAAGGTTCATGTGAGATAGAATCTCAAGTAGCTGTGATTTGGAGTTCCCTGGTGACTAAGGATGTTGAGCGTTTCTTTAAGAGTTTCTCAGCCATTTGAGTTTCCACTACTGAGAATTTTTTGTTTAGATCTATGCCCTATTTTAAAATGATATTATTTGGGTTTTTGATATCTAGTTTTTTTTGTGTGTTCTTTATGTATTTTGGATATTAGCTCTCTATTGGATGTGGAGTTGGTAAAAATCTTTTTCTATTCTATAGACTGATGCTCTTTGTCTAAATGATGGTATCCTTTGCCTTACAGAAGCTTTTCAGTTTCATGAGGTCCCATTTTTATATATTTTTTTTATAATTTTAAAAACTTTTATTGTTTCTTCGTGAATTTCATATCATATACCCCAATTCCACTCATCTTCACACCCTCCCTCTGCTCTTGCAGCCTCCCTCCGCAAACATTAAGAAAAAAGAAAAATAAACAAAACAAAACATCTTTTCATGGAAGCTGTAGTGTGTGACAGTGTGTCCCACATTATACCCTTTTGTCAACACATCTTTCCTTGCAAATGTATTGAGTCATTGGTTTGGTTTGAGGCTTCTGGCTTCTGTGACAGTATCAAAATTGGATCCTCACCAGGACATCTTGCAGATATCCTATTGTTACCCTGTGTCATGGAGACTTAAGGGACAGGGCCATCTCTCTCACTGTCACACGTTTGAGGACTAACTGATACTCTGCCATTAGAGCCAGCCTGTGTTACTTAGGTGAGGTGCAGGGCTAACTCTCCTAAGTGCTAGAGTCAGTCAGCAAGGGGTGTGGCCAGCTCTCCAGAATGTCCCAACCAATGAGGGTTGGGTCCATTCTGCACAGCCCTTGGACATCAACATGGTCCCAGGTAGCAGCCCAGACCAGGCACATCCACATGGTCTTTAGTGATAATATGAGCCCTAGACATCGACATAGACCCCTACTGCTGCATGGGAATGGGCACAGACATGACCATCAGTGGTGGTACCAGCTGAAACTTCCCCATGGCCTCAGGTGGCAGGGCAAGGCACTCACATCAGACTCCTTTCTAACCTCGAGTCTCCAGTCTGCATGTCTCCACAGTGCACAAACTGTTCCACTTCTCTCTCTCCCATTTCTCCACCACATACTTGTACACTGGAGTGGCTTCCACTGTGGAAGGGCCATGTGGCCAGTGGACCTCTAGGTGTCTTCCCCTGCCTGAACACATGGCATGGGGGGTGGCAAGGTCCTCTTTATTAATTGTTGATCTCAGTGCCCATGCGATTAGTGTTCTGTTCAGAAAGTCAGCTCCTGTGTCAATGAGTTCAAGGCTATTCCCCACTTTCTCTTCTGTCAGGCTCATTGTATTTGGTTTTATGTTGAGGTCGTTGACCATTTGGACTTGAGTCTTATGCAGGGTGATAAGTATGAATCTATAGGCATTGAGTTTGAACAGCACCATTTATTGAAGATCTTGTCTCCCCCCCAGTGTATATTTCAGGCTTCTTTATAAAAAATCAGGTGTCCATATGTTTGAGGATTTATGTCTGGGTCTTTACTTTGATTCCATTTATCCATTTTTATGCCAATGCCGCATGACTTTTATAGCTTTGTCATATAATATGAAACCTGTAGTAGTTAGGTTCTGGTTCTTCCTCTTAGCCCCATGTTTCCAGAAATAAGACTCAGAATCAAAATATATTCACAAATACCTTGGCCATACAGCTAGATTCTTCTCTTATTAAATCATAACTTAAATTATACCATTCTGTCATGTGGCTGGTTACCTGTTCTCAGGTACCCTGTGTCCATCTTGTCACATCTTCCCAGGCAGATCTCCCTCCTGGCTCTACTCCAGAATTCTCTCCCTCTTGAAGGTTCCATCTCCTATATCCTGCCTCAGCAGTAGGTCATCAGATCTATTAGTGACAGACGCTACCTCCTTACCGACCTAAGATATTCTCTCCACAGGAGTCAGGAATGGTGAGACCCCCAGCAGTTCTTCTGTTTGATTGTTTGTTTTTCAAGACAGGATTTCTCTGTGTGGTCCTCCCTGTCCTGGATCTCAACTCTGCAGAACAGCCTGGCCTCAAACACACAGAGATCTTCCTGCTCTGCCTCGTGAGTACTGGACTTAATGGTCTGTGCTACATCACACAGCTCCAGCAATTCTTTTATCGTTTATTGGTAATGATAGTTTTAGTTATCCTGGGGTTTTGTCTTTCCACAGGAAGCTGAGACTTGTCCTCTCAAGATCTGTAAGGAATCGTGTTGGAATTTTGATGGGGGTTGCATTGAATCTGCACATTGCTCTTGGTAGGATAGCCATTCTTCTATGTTATTCCTATTGACTCGTGAGCATGGGAGGTTGTGGTGAGATTTTTGGTTTCTTTAAAAACACAGAAATATTATAAGAATGTATATTCATTTTAATCCCAGGTGTGGAATATGGGTTACTTCAGATTGTCCCCAGCAGCTGACTATGATTTGCCTCGTTCTCTGCAAGGCCATGATTTTGCCAGCTGCAGATAGTTTTTGCAGCTATGTGACATTTGGAATTCTGGGGACACTTCTGAACATATATAAATGCTAGAGCCCTAGTAGAAGGGTTTGATGGGTCTATTGACAGTTGGATGAGGTTTGCTGTGGTTTGTCAAGTTGTCATGCACAGAGATGAGATATCCTGACAAAGAAATTAGATATCTTTTTTTTTTAGCATTTAAAAGTGCCATTAAAGATTAATTCATAGCTGGGAGTTCCTATGTAAATTCTATGTCCAGGCTTCTCATACTGTGAAGACTTAGGCCCACCTTGCTGTAAAAAGAAGCAGAAATACTCCTAGTGATGGAATGGTAACTGAACACTTAATCCCAGACAGGGCCCCGGTGGGATTCCCTGTCCCTGGAGCTGCTGGATGTGAGAAAGGCGATGAGGAACTCAGCTGGAAGGACTGGGACCTCAGCTCTCCTTCCCAAGTTCATTCTCAGTGGTTTTCCTGGTCATGAGGAGAGTCTTCACAAATCTCTCATGACCCTTGGCAGGCGCTGCCCCATTTTTGCATAAATGGTGATTATTTTGAATAGGTAAGTTCCTTCAAATTTCAGTATCATGGAGGAAGTAGGAGCTGGTGGTTTTAGGCTGCTTCTCATTGCTCTGGTTTATCTCACAGTGTGTCCACATCCTCTGGACGGGGGTCTTCTAGGGCCAGGAGCTCCTTGACCACCTGTGAGCAGCTGCTTTTCAGTGCACACTCTTGTCTATGAGGAGCTGTAGATGAGACCAGAACGTCCAACTCCATCGTCCCATCCTGGCTATGAATTGAAATTAGATATCTTGGTGGGGAAGATCAAACTTGCTCCAAGGAAGTAGCTACCACTAATGAGCAGGAGTAGTCTAACATGCAGTCATCCCTTTCCCCTCGCTCCTTTTTTCTCTCCTACCTAGTGTTAGTGGGTTGGAAGGGAAGAAGAGGGGTGGAGGTGGATGGAAGAAAAATCAACCCACAAGGTAGCAGAAGACAGTTACAAGAGATCTTCCCATCTCCAGACACCTTTAATTTCCTTCTGCAAAGACTTGAATTTTTTTTTTTTAATCATACAAGCCTTTCACTTGCCTGGTTAGAGTTCCCCGCAAGATATTTTATATTATTTGAGGCTATTGTGAAAGGTGCTGCTGTTCCCCTGATTTATTTCTCAGTCCACTTGTCATTTGTATTTAGGAGGGCTACAGAGTTTTGTAGGTTCATTTTCAAAGTAGTTTTCAGCTACTTTGTTTTAGGGTCACTTGTGTATCCTATCCTATCATCTGCAAATAATGATACCTTGGGATCTTTCTTTTAAATTTGTATCCCCTTGATCTCCAATAGTTTTCTTTTTTTTCTTTTCTTTTTTTCAGAGCTGGGGACCGAACCCAGGGCCTTGCGCTTGCTAGGCAAGCGCTCTACCACTGAGCTAAACCCCCAACCCCTCCAATAGTTTTCTTATTGCTCTAGCTAGAACTTCAGGTGCTATATTGAACAGATATGGAAAGAGTTAGGCAATCTTGTCATGTTTCTGATTTAGTGGAATTGCTTTGAATTTCTCTCTATTTAATATGGTGTTGACCATAGCCTTGCTATAAACTGACTTTATTATGTTTAGGTGTGTTCCCCGGGTCCCTAATATCTCAAGAATTTTTATCATGAAGTGTTGGATTGTGCCAGAGGTCTTTTCTGCATCCAATGAGATGATCGCATGTTTTTATTTCTTTCACTTTGCTTCTACAGTAGACTATATTTTTTGAGTTTTGTATATTGAACAATTCCTGCATCTCTGGGATGAAGCTTACTTGATAATGGTGGATAATATTTTTGATGAGTTCTTGGATTTGGTTTGGAAGTAGTTTATTGAGTATTTTTTCATCTCTGTTCATAAGGGAAATTGATCTGTAATTCTCTTTGTTGGGTCTTTATGTGGTTTGGGTATCTGGGTAACTGCTTTTATTTCACTAAGCATTAGAAGTCTATTTAGATGGTTTATCTGATCTTGATTTAACTTGGCTAAGTGGTACCTATTGAGAAAATTATCCATTTCTTTTAAATTTTCTAATTTGGTGGATGGAGTACAGGTTTTAAAATTCAATTAGGGTCCAACATTTTTTGGGCCTTTGAGCTGGAATCGTTCTACTTTTTCTATTCCTATTATTCTTAGTTTGGTCTTTTCATAGTGTCAGATTTTCTAGATGTTTTGTGTCAAGGAGTTTTTAGGTTTAACATTTTCTTTCACTGATGCATCTATTTCTTCTTTTTTTTTTTTTTTTTTTTTTTTTTTTTGGTTCTGTTTTTCGGAGCTGGGGACCGAACCCAGGGCCTTGCGCTTCCTAGGTAAGCGCTCTACCACTGAGCTAAATCCCCAGCCCCGCATCTATTTCTTTTATTGTATCTTCAATGTTTTAAATACTCTCTTCCATCTTTTGTGTTCTGTTGGTAATGCTTCCCTCTCTAGTTCCTGATCAAATTCCCAAAGTTTTCATTTCCAGAATTTCCTGTTTGTGTTTTTGGATTGGTTCTATTTACATTTTCCAGTCTTGAATAGTTTTATTCATTTCTTTCCACTGTTTGTGTTTCTTTAAGAATTTCTTTAAGACTTATTCATTTCTTCTTTAAGGCCCCCTATCTTCATGCATTTCTTGTATTTCAGCTATGTTGAAATATTCAGGGCCTCCTGTGATGGGAGAGCAGGGATGTGGTGGAGACACATTGCCCTGGCTGTTATTTGTATTTTTATGCTGGTGTCCAGGCCTCTGAGGTTGGGATAATTATAGGTCTGGATGGTGATTTCTGGGTTTGTCTTTGTTGAGTGGATGTTTTGTCCTTTGGTTTCTGTTTTATTGCTGGAGTTTTGGAGAATATGATTGCCAAATGTTGCTTGGCCAAAATTTTTCTTCGTCCCTGATAGTTGTGGCTATGAGGTATTCCAGGTAAAATGTGTTTCTGGGGATTGACACTTAGGGGTGGGGATGGGCTAAGCGTCTGAACAAGTTCTCAGGAAGGAGCACAGTGTTCAGACAAGATCTGCTTATTTTGTCTTTTTGGAATGGGAGGAGACAGTAAAGAGAGGTTACCCCAAATGGTCTGTTATAGCACTGGGAACGAGACTGAGGGGTTGGACCTACGGGAACAGGAAGAGAGGGAAGATCTACAGACAGCATGGTGGGACATTCATCAGCTTCCCCATCCTCCACCCACTAGGTGTTGCACTACTTCCCAGCGGTGGCCATTCAGAAGGTCTCTGACTACTGTCAAGTATGTTGTGAGCTGCAAGTTACCTATTATTACAGGTCAGAGATGCCTGGATGGAGACTCACTTTTTTAAGAAGTAGAAAGGGAAAGTTAAGAATAAAATAATGCAACTCATGCAGCTATTATGGGTCTTGCTTGAAGAGACTGCATTTGATTTAGCAATAAAAGCGTGTGTTCCTCCATCCAAACCTTCTCATGGAGCCCCATCTTGCTATCTTTCAAATTCTTGGCCTCTTTTTCTTTTTTATTCTTTTAAGTTTTCAAAACAGGGATTCTCTGTGTAGGTCTGACTGTCCTGGAACTCACTCTGTAGACCAAGCTGGCCTTAAATCACAGAGAACCACCTACATCTGCCTCCTGAGTTCTGGGAGTTAAGGCATGCACCACCATGGCCTCTTTTCCTTTAATTGTTGGTGTGTATCTTCATTTATAAATAAAAAAATAGGGGTTGGGGATTTAGCTCAGTGGTAGAGCGCTTGCCTTGGGTTCGGTCCCCAGCTCCGAAAAGAAAAAAAGAAAAAAAAATAAAAAATAAATAAAACCCGTTAAGTCTATATAATGCTACATGTATGTGTATGTGTATGTGCATATATATATACATATATATATATACACACACACACACATACATATATGCATGCATGTTGACAGGGCCTCTGCAATAGAGACTTACTTTCTACCTCTTGGTGGGAGCCAAAGGCTATATCAATAGCCTAGAACATTTTGTTTTGAGAGAGTCTCAGACAATCCTGATCAAAAGAGAGTTGCCCATGACTGGTGTTAGAGTTTTTGTTTGTCTATAGCTCTTGGGGGAAACACTTCAAGATCAGATGCAAATTTTTATTTAAGGCATAAATTCCTATTTATAGACCAACTTATGTGTGCTATAGGTATTTTTAGGTAGCAAATTAATAGTATAACTTTTCCAGACATCCTTACTCTTATTTTACCTCCTCACTCCTTCTGTCTTTATCTCCCCCAACCTTCCCGAGGAAAACTCCTCCTTTTTCTCATTCCTCATTACTTTGAATTTTGAGATCTTTGTCTATTATGAATAGCAACCCTCTATCAAGATGTTTAGGTTGGGGCTGGGGATTTAGCTCAGTGGTAGAGCGCTTACCTAGGAAGCACAAGGCCCTGGGTTCGGTCCCCAGCTCCGAAAAAAAAAAAAAAAAAGATGTTTAGGTTACAAAGCTTCCTCCCAGTCTGCAGGCTTTCTCTTTAGTCCACTGAATGTTTCCTTTGATGGACAGAAGTCCTCTAGATTTCCGAAGTCCCATTTTTTCACTCATTGGCCTTAGTTTCGGAGAGAAGGAAGTTCTGTTCAGAAAGTTCTTCCTTCCACCTGTGTCGTGTAAGGGACGACTTGTATTTTCTTCTAGTAGCTTCACTGATTTACGTTCCACTCATTGAGAACTTTCACTCTCTCCAAGTTTATTATCGAGCACCATGATGGATAGGGATATAATCATTCCTCTTCCTGTGGCCATCCTGTTTTCCAAGCACTGCTCCTTGAAGCTGTCTCTCCTCTGGTATGCATTTTTTGGCATGTTTTCCACATGTTAAACACACGCATGCATGTTTGAGTCTTCTGTTTGAATCCATTGGTCTATGTGTTTGCTTTTGTACTTGTACCATCCTGTTTTTACCACCATCGCTCTCTGTAATGCATCTTGATATCTGGACTATACTTCTAGCACTGTTCTTTCTGTTGAAGAATCCTTTGGCTACCTGATGGCTTTTGTGCCTCCATAGGTTTGAGGATTTTTTTTCCTGTGAAGAATGATATCTGTAAATTGCTTTTGGTTAAAACGATCATTTTTCGGGCTGGAGAGATGGCTCAGTGGTTGAGGGCACCGACCTGCTCTTCCGGAGGTCCTGAATTTGGTTCCCGGCAACCACATGGTGGCTCACAACCATCCCTCTTCTGGTGTGTCTGAAGACAGTTACAGTGTATTCACATAAATAAAATAAATCTTTAAAATGATAATTTTTCACAATATTAATTCTAGCAATCCCCATCTTCTAGTGTCTTCCTCAATCTTTTTCTTCGGTGCTTTAAAGTTTTCACTATAGAGCTCTTTCACCGCCTTGGCGAACTTTATTCCTATATATTTCATTATGTTTTGAGTCTGTGGTGAAGGCATTCTTTCTCAACATGCTTGCTATTGATAAGTAGTGAGGTCACTAAGCATTGTAAGTCGATTTTGGGTCGATCTTGCCACTTTGCTTGAAGGGTTGGTCATTTCTAGAAGTTTTCTGGTTGATGTGATCATGTGTGTATATAAGATATTATCTGCACATGTGAATAATTTTACTTCTTTTCCTGTACTCTAGGAATTTATTATGAGGGTATGTTGCATGTATTGAGATGATCATGTGATTTTTGTCTTTAGTTCATTTATCATACATATATATATATATATATATATATATATATATATATATATATATATATTAGTTCCAGGATAAAGCCAACTTGATTGTGGTGAATGATCTTTTTGATATATACCTACGTTCAGTTTTTAAGCATTTTACTAAGAAATTTTGCATCTATGATTATCAGGTATATTGGTCTGCCATTTTCTTTGTTATGCTTTTAGCTGGCTTGGTACTAAAGTAATACTAACTTTGTAGGAGTTTAAAACTACCCCTTTCGTTTCTATTTTATTTGGATTTTTTAAAGGAGTATTGACTATAATTCTTCTTTGGAGGTCTCAAAGAATTTTTCTGTGAGTCCAGAAGACCTTGTGCCTATAAACATTATTATTATCATTATCATTATTATATTTATTATTAATTTTATACCAGAAGTTTCTCTATTGAATGCTGTGGAATCAGACCAGACCTATGAGCTTAGCTTTGTGGGTATTCCATTCTGTCAGGAATGAATGGTGCGGCCCAGGCAACTGACGTAAAAAGGCAGTAAACATTGGCCCCTAGGCTGGTCTCTGACCTCCCAGTCTTCACAGTAATAACATGTTGTACCTCAAGGAAAATCGTGCCAGAATTGCAACTACCAGCAGGAAGCAGACAACAGCTGCTTCTACATCAACAGAGCCACTCACAAAGTAGACAAGCTGACGCGAATCGTTGCAGATGTGTCCCAGGAACTTATGATGCTGGGGACTGAAGACCACCTGTGTCAGAAGTGTGGCTACAAGGATAGTCACACAGTGGCCGAGCTTAGGACGCCATGTGCCTGCACTATGTATGGGTCACTGGGCTGAGTGACCTTTCCTTCCTTCACATGTAATAAGTGCCAGTTTCTAGTTAAAAAAAAAAAACAAACCAAAGAGAAAATGAGAACACAGCTGCTCCTAAGTATGGTTGAGGACAAGAATTTTATTGTAGGTGAAAAGGGACAGAATAACCAGGGGCATCCGGAAGGTTCCAGACTGAACTGGGCCATGAGAGAAGTGGGAATGGAGAGCAAGGAGCCCAAGAGAGGAGCCACAGGTTAAGAGGCTGTTACGGTCCCAGAGTCACTGAAGGAAGACCCCAGACTCAAAGAGTATGCAAAGGCAAAGAGCATCTATTCTGCAGAAATTACCAGCATGCAGGGTCAACCATTTATCAAAACGGTGACAACTCTAGGGGCTTTTGCCTTTTTATTTAGGGCTAGGGGAATTTTCCAGAAGGGTTAGGTAACCTCTAATGATTGATAAGGGCAAAGCAATGGCTTAGTACAGTCTTGATGGGCTATTATGTTAGTTTCACTGTATTTGGTGAGACCTTGAAGAGTTTCAGTGATTAGCCCTGTTCTGGCCTTGTTATCTCTTCTGGCCGGGTGTCCAGGAGGCTGTCTCAGCCCTGGAGCTGTCCTCTCAAGTTCAGGGTCATCTCTGACTGAAGACCCATTGTCAGTGGCTCCCTCTGAGGACCCCATTATGCTTCCCAGAGAACTGAAAATTTTTATTCCCAAGGTTTTTATTTTTTGAGTGGCCCTCTCAAGGCCAAGAGAGAAACGAGGACCCAAGGGAACAGTGGGTGGACCAAGAGAATGCAAGCCCAAGTGACTGAGTTATCTAGGAATCAGAAGGGAGAAAGGGAGTCCAGTCCCTGGGCTACAGAGGTTTAAGCTCAGGGGCAGAGGTGAAAAGTGCTGGGAGGAACCACAGGTACTGAGTGAGACTGGCCTTGGGTTTCTTTGAGATTTATCTATTAAAGGTCTGTTTAAGGCATTGATCCCTTCTTGGTTTAACTTCGATGCTTTGGATGAATCTAGAAATTTGTGCATTTCTTTTAGGTTTTCTAACTCAATGGAGTATAGTTTGTAAAATATCTTATAATGTTCTGAAATTCTTTGGTCTGTTGCAGTGTCTCCTGTTTCTCTCTGTTAGTTTGGAGTTCCTCTTTCTTTTTGTTTACTGGGCTAAGAGTCTATCAATCTTGTCTATGTTTTCAAAGATCCAGCTCTTTAATTGGTTGACTCTGTATTGTTTCCTTTGTTTCTATTGGTTTCTGCTCTGGTTTTTATCATTTATCCCCATCTACTGGATTTAGGGTTGGATTTGCTTTGTTTTTCCAAGCCTTGAGTTGCGTCATTAAGTAATTTATTTGTCTTCTTTCTGATTTTTAAATGCAGGCCCCCAGAGCTATAAATTTCCCACTCAGAACTGCTTTTTAAAAAACACTAATTAAATAGAATTTTAATAGAATACCTTTACTTATTCTTTGGCAAGTTGACACTTGTGTACAACATGATCTATCGTATCCACCTCTGACCCCACCTTCCCACTCCCTCAGGCATGTGTTCCCTGGCCTTCATGTTCTCTCTCCTTTCCCCCATTTCTTTTTTTTTGTAACTCACTGAGAACAATTAGTGCTGCCCGCCTGAACATTAACTGATCTTGACGACTTGGTCTTGTTCCTGCAGTGAGCTCATGATCCCGAGACATTGCCACATACAGAACACAGCATTTCAGGGCACTCTTCTCTTCTACCTCTGGCTGTGGAATTCTTTCTTCTCCCTCCCCACCTTGGGGTGGGATGGGGGTGTTGTATAGGGCTGAGCACTTGATGGTCACTTACACTACAGCAGAATGAAGCATCTCCAACCAAGGCCAGGGCAGCGCTAATTAAAGGGCAGAGATGTGGACATTTAGCAGGCAATTTGACAACTTGACCAATAAATATATACATCTTCTTCAACTGGAGGTCAGCATGTAGAAGAATGCAGATCGATCCATGCTTATCACTCTGTACAAAGCTTAAGTCCAAGTGGATCAAGGACCTCCACATCAAACCAGATACACTCAAACTAATAGAAGAAAAAGTGGGGAAGCATCTTGAACACATGGGCACTGGAGAAAATTTCCTGAACAAAACACCAATGGCTTATGCTCTAAGATCAAGAATCGACAAATGGGATCTCATAAAACTGCAAAGCTTCTGTAAGGCAAAGGACACTGTGGTTAGGATAAAATGACAAACAACAGACTGGGAAAAGATCTTTACCAATCCTACAACTGATAGTGGTCTTATATCCAAAATATACAAAGAACTCAAGAAGTTAGACCGCAGGGAGACAAATAACCCTATTAAAAATGGGGTTCGGAGCTAAACAAAGAATTCACAGCTGGGGCTGGGGATTTAGCTCAGTGGTAGAGCGCTTACCTAGGAGGTGCAAGGCCCTGGGTTCGGTCCCCAGCTCCGAAAAAAAAGAACCAAAAAAAAAAAAATTCACAGCTGAGGAATGCAGAATGGCTGAGAAACACCTAAAGAAATGTTCAACATCTTTAGTCATAAGGGAAATGCAAATCAAAACAACTCTGAGATTTCACCTCACACCAGTGAGAATGGTGAAGTCAAAAACCCAGGTGACAGCAAATGCTGGTGAGGATGCGGAGAAAGAGGAACACTCCTCCATTGTTGGTGGGATTGCAGACTGGTACAACCATTCTGGAAATCAGTCTGGAGGTTCCTCAGAAAATTGGACATTGAACTACCTGAGGACCCAGCTATACCTCTCTTGGGCATATACCCAAAAGATGCCCCAACATATAACAAAGACACATGCTCCACTATGTTCATACAAGCCTTATTTATAATAGCCAGAAGCTGGAAAGAACCCAGATGCCCTTCAAGAAAGGAATGGATACAGAAAATGTGGTACATCTACACAATGGAATATTACCCAGTTATCAAAAACAATGACTTTATGAAATTTATAGGCAAATGGATGGAACTGGAAAATATCATCCTGAGTGAGGTAACCCAATCACAGAAAAACACACATGGTATGCACTCATTGATAAGTAGATATTAGCCCAAATGCTCGAATTACCTTAGATGCACAGAACACATGAAACTCAAGAAGGATGACCAAAAGGGGAACAAGAATACCCTTTGGAGGGAATAGAGAGGCAAAGTTTTGAACAGAGGCAGAAGGAACACCTATTCAGAGCCTGCCTCACATGTGGCCCATACATATACAGCCACCAAACTAGATAAGATGGATGAAGCAAAGAAATGCAGGCCGACAGGAACCGGATGTAGATCTCTCCTGAGAGACACAGCCAGAATACAGCAAATACTTAGTTGAAGGAATCTTAGAAAGGACTGGAAGAGCTTGAAGGGGCTCGAGACCCCATATGAACAACAATGTCAACCAACCAGAGCTTCCAGGGACTAAGCCACTACCCAAAGACTATACATGGACTGACCCTGGGCTCCAACCTCATAGGTAGTAATGAATATCCTAGTAAGATCACCAGTGGAAGGAGAAGCCCTTGGTCCTGCCAAGACTGAACCCCCAGTGAATGTGATTGTTGGTGGGAGGGTGGTAATGGGGGGAGGTGGGGAGGGGAGCACTCATACAGAAGGGGAGGGGGAGGGGCTAGGGGGATGTTGGCCCAGAAACTGGGAAAGGGAATAACAATCGAAATGTAAATAAGAAATACCCGTTAACAAAGATGAAAAAAAGATTCTAAAAAAATATGTACACCTTCCACGGGAAATACTCAGTGCACTGTGTCCTCCAGATTCAGTAACAGAACGTGCTCTATACTGATAATCTCCCTCTCTGATGTCACATCCCTGCTTCCCAGCCACCGTGGCACCAGCCTGAACCTAACATTTTATGTATGCTTGACCTTAAGGCTTTGGACATCCATGCTCATGGGCTAGCCAAGGGTGTACTCTTTAGCTTCTCTGTGTCTGATTGTTATATAAACAAAGTTTTACTTCTTTTTTAACATAGTCTCGCTATGGATGTCTGATCCAGAATTCACTACATGGACCCGATTGGCCTTGAACTCAGAAAATGACCTGCACCATCATACCAGGACCAATGTTATATTTTTCTCCCAGTGTTCCAGAGTAAACCTAGAGCCTGACACATAGAACAAGCAATTTGTCATAGAGATGCACCCCACTCTACCCTCCTGTCTGTCTGTCTCTCCTTTTTCTCCTTTCCTTCCTTCCTTCTTCCTTTTTCTTTTATTAGCCTAGGCTAGTTTCCAACCCCTGGTTCTCCTGCCTCTGCCTCCCTAGTTCTGGGTTTGTAGGCTTGTGCTATCATTCCCAGTAATGTGCTTCAGAACTGCTTTTAACGTCTCAGAACTTGGATCCCTTCCATTTATATAGGAATCCCCCCTTATACTTTCTAAGAACCGTCTGAATTTTTAAATTATTAAGATTTTTTAAAGATTAATTTTATATTTTAAGTGTGTGTGTGTGTGTGTGTGTGTGTGTGTGGTCTGTGTCTGTGTGTCCATGTGTCTGTGTGAGTATGTGCACACAAATGAAGGTATAGACAAAGGCCAGAATGGGTATCAGGTCCCTAGGAGCTGAAGTTACAGGTTGGGTGCTGGGTTATGAACTCTGGTCCTCTGTAAAGAGTAGCAAGACTTCTTAACACTGAGTCATCTTTATAGCCACTCTTCAAAAATGATTTACAAATTTGTTCTTAACATACAGAAAACCGTAAACATTATGCATTATTGGGTGGTACCATGTGAATAATTTTTGGATACACGTGTATATTCTGTTGAAATCGAGCTAAATATCTATCCCTTAGACACCACTTCTTTGTGGTGGAAATGGGGAGTCCTTTCTTCCAGTTATCTGGTTAGAAACGCTATGCTGTCATGCTGTGCAGTCGTCTGTGTACAAGACCTCAGAACCTCCTCTATGTGCAACTTAGGACCTGCTGAGCAACTTCTCTCTCTTTTCTCCTGTGCTCCTTAGCTTTGAATACTCACCATTTCCTCAGAACCACCAACACCTCCTGTCTTCTCCTTCCTTTCCTCTATCTCTGAGAAGGAACTTGCTATGTAGCTGAGGCTGGCCTCAAAGGCCTGATGATTCTTTTGACTCCAGCTCTCAGTGCTCTGATTACAGTGTCATTACATTTGTGTAAAGAACACTGTATTTACAGATTTATATAGTAATCCTTGGTCAGAGGAAGAACAGAGAGAGATTTCCTTAAGTTCCGCAAGGGAACCTCTTTATTGTACAGAGGCTTTTTGATTTGAGGTATACTTGCTAGTCAAATCTTGCAAGTATTTTCTGAACTATTAAACAGTTATTCTGAAAGAAAAAAATTCTAACCAACATCTTTGAACTCTTTCCATGTGTGGCCTTCTAGCAACTTCTAAATTCCAAATCTTACATTAAGGCCATTGATTTATTTGTGTCTCTCCCCGTCCCCTCCCTCCTTCTATTATTATTGTTTTTAATGAGTACATTGCAGCTGTCTTTAGACACATCAGAAGAGGGCATCGGATCCCATTACAGATGGTTGTGAGCCACCATGTGGTTGCTGGGAGTTGAACTCAGAACCTCTGGAAGAGCAGTTGATGATCTTAACTGCTGAGTCATCTCTCCCGCCCCTCACTTCTAGTTTCTCTCTGTGTGGATATCTAGTTTTATTCTTTCTCTTTTCCCCCTATTTTATATATTGACTAGTATTCCACATTTTCATTATACATTTGTCAGAGAATGGGTTCTTAGATGGCATCCATTTCACGGCTATGGTAAAGTGCGTTCTCCTATCATTCTAATTTCATTTCCTGTGGCTATATATCCAGTATTGCTGGATCACGTGGTAGCTCTAGTTTTGACTTTTTAAGGATCACCAGGTTGTTTTCCTTAATGGCTGTGATAGTTTGCACTCTTACCAGCATTGTCCAGTGTTCTCTCCTGCCCAGATTCTAACCAGCAGCTCCCCTCCCCCATCTCTTTTTTTCTATGTGAGAATGGCGGTTCTTTCTGGGGAAGGTGCGTCCCACTGTGGTTTGCTTTACATCTTCCCAGTGCCTGGTGACCATGAATATCTTTAATGCATCCACTGGTCCTATGTGAATGTGGCCCTGAGCTGCCTAGCTGAGCAGAGTCCTGCAAGCTCTCTGCTGTCTATGAAAGGCTACAGACCAAGGGGACACTACTCTCTCAGACTTGAGGCATCCTGTTTTGTCCTGGCTCAGCCACCAGGAGCCACCCAGAGCCAAGGCAGGGAGTTGACGGTGAAGAAGGAACAATGCCAGGAAGATAATGAACAGGGTTGCACTTTGCCCATCAAAAGTCTCTAACTGCACATCTGGTGGAAACAGCACACCAGAGCAAGAACAGGGAGCTGCCGACACAGGTGCTAGCCCATTCCTGTCTTTGATTACTGACTGCTTAGACTGGTTCCTGAGCCAGTATAGATATATTTTTTTCCCTGTCCCTGGATCCATAGCTCCTTCCCCCAACACTCCCTCCCGTGGAATGTCTGAAATTTGAAACACTGTAGGCCAATGGTCCAATAGAAAGCCATAACCAGGTCCCGCCTCCTCCTTGCCTAAGACATTATCAGGAAGCTCAGACTTGCAAGACCCAGGTTTGTCTGCTCTGTACACCCTACCAGCACGATGCCTATGACACTGGGTTACTGGGACATCCGTGGGGTGAGTGAGAGCCTCTTCTGCTGGGTGGGACATGTGTGGGGTGAGGAGTAGCTAGGATCTGATTTCCAGGAGACAGATTGAGTGCTGAAGTTGTTGGAAAGTTTTGCCTCTCAGGGCAAGTTCAAACACAGGGGGGCTTGTGCTTATGTGGCCTGTGTGTGAGCTTGTGTCGTGACTGTTCAGTGTAAGGTGTAGGCTCACCAAGAGATTGCACAGTCAGACTGTCAGGCTTTTCCAATCTGTGACTTGTGATATGTCATCTTCCCAGCTGGCTCACGCCATTCGCCTGTT
Source organism: Rattus norvegicus (assembly GCF_021556685.1). Lineage (NCBI taxonomy): Eukaryota > Metazoa > Chordata > Mammalia > Rodentia > Muridae > Rattus > Rattus norvegicus. The sequence goes on along the minus strand of NC_141535.1, from coordinate 197,767,777 downwards.
CCTGGAGTATACAGACACAAGCTATGAGGACAAGAAGTACAGCATGGGGGATGGTGATTACACCCTGCTTCTCAGACCCCTGCTCCCCTGACCCTGGTGCTCAGCAACTCTGCTCTGACCCCCTGTTGCTCAGCTCTACACAGCTCCTGGAGTTGGGTTTAGAAACTGTCCCTTCTAGAAACCTTGAATTTTGGAGGGCTGACTTTTGAAAATCTTAGTGATATACAGAAGCATTCTCTGTCCTTGGGGTGTGTGAAGTAGGTGAAATTGCAGATCTTGGGGTGTTCTCATGATTCACTCCTTGGAGGGATCCCTAGAGAAGGAAGCTGGGATACTGGGGTGATTTCTTTTGACATCCTCTTGTCCACCACAGCTCCCGACTATGACAGAAGCCAGTGGCTGAGTGAGAAGTTCAAACTGGGCCTGGACTTCCCCAATGTAGGTGGAGGGAAGGGGAGGTGTGGGGAAGGCCTAGTGCTCTCACCTCATCTCCTGGCCTGGCTGAGGGGTTGGCATCAGTGTTTCTGCTTGCCTGTTTCATCCCTGCTGGCTGCACAGTGTTTCTGTGTTGGGCTGTGTCCCGGCTCTCCCACTCAGTGCACACCGTGCTCATGGAGGGTTTCCTGGGGCAGGCACACTGAGTGCCAGGGCCATGTCTATCCTCACCCAGGGAAGGGATTCAGCTACCCCATAACCCATCTGACCATCCCTGATTGTCTATCCAGCTGCCCTACTTAATTGATGGGTCACACAAGATCACCCAGAGCAATGCCATCCTGCGCTACCTTGGCCGGAAGCACAACCTTTGTGAGTGGGGCTGACTGCAGGGTGGGGACAGAAGCCATCCCTCTTGGCTTGGCTGGAGCAGGATGCTGAGAGTGGGTCTGTGTTGTGTGTGCTGCAGGTGGGGAGACAGAGGAGGAGAGGATTCGTGTGGACGTTTTGGAGAACCAGGCTATGGACACCCGCCTACAGTTGGCCATGGTCTGCTACAGCCCTGACTTTGTGAGTTCCACCAGCCCTGAGTTGAAGCTGGCCCTGCACTCTTGCTCTTGTATCAGCTCTAGCCCCGTTTGCCACCACAGCCTCTCAGTGCTACTCATGGTACAGTGTTTGAAATTGCCGACAGAGTAACCCCCAAGCTCAGTTTGCCAAATGAAAACTTCTAGTCATTTGCTCTAAGATCGTATCCAGACTCTCCACAGCGACACTTTAGTCCCTGCTAGGACAGACAGAGTGTGATCCCTCCAGTTCTAGCTGCTGGTTCTGTCCTGAGCTGTGTCTTTCTGTTGCCCTGGGGTCTTGCCATGTCTGCAGCCCTCATACTCACACTATGAGAAGACACTGGGGCTAGGGGACACTTCCTCCCAAATGGCTTCCCAGAGCTGTGTCCTTGACACCCACAGAGAGAAGCAGATGCTCCCAATAGGCAACTCAGTCAGTCAAAGGCCTTGGATCCTCGGCTCCTGTTTCATTTTGTCCTCTCAAATTCCCCTCATTTCTTTGGAACCTGTACTGAAGTCCTCACTGCCCCAGTAGGCAGAACACTACCTGTTTCCTGGGCCGTTTCAGTTGTTTGCTTCTGCCTCATGCGAGGTCAGAGTTCAGAGTCAGGTGCCTACAACTGTCTCATGCAAGGTGGTTCTGATAATGATGGTGGAGTCCAGGGAACAGAGCTGTATCTTGTTGGGCTGTTTCCAAAGAACAGTCTAATCATGGTGTTGCTCTAACTAAACACGTGGGCCTCAACCCAGACTGAATCTCACGAAGGTGACTGCTTCTCTGCACGCTGGGGCCTGTACAGCCCTGTGAGGCCAGCCTCTGCCAGGGAGCCTGTGTCTGAAGGTAGTGATGGTTGTTCTCTGCTTCAGGAGAGAAAGAAGCCAGAGTACTTAGAGGGTCTCCCTGAGAAGATGAAGCTTTACTCCGAATTCCTGGGCAAGCAGCCATGGTTTGCAGGGAACAAGGTAAAGGCAGCGGGTGGGGAGAAGGATTTGCCATTTCTTCCCAGGTGTCAAATTCTAGCACTCACCCTTGGCTTCCTGCAGATTACGTATGTGGATTTTCTTGTTTACGATGTCCTTGATCAACACCGTATATTTGAACCCAAGTGCCTGGACGCCTTCCCAAACCTGAAGGACTTCGTGGCTCGGTTTGAGGTGATGTCCTGACCCTGCTTCCTCTTGACCTACTTCCCTTCCCCCCTTCCAGAATGCCTTTCTACTCCTTGAAATGGAGATGAAAATGGCTAGCTTCTGTTGAGCATAGAACTGTGTTCTGCTCTTTCGTCCCTTGCATGGAGTTTCCCAGCACACCCTGCATGTTGTGTAGGATTATCAGCTCCTTAGGATCATTTTGGAAGCGGATTGTAAAGACTCAGTTCCTCAGGGAGTCAGTACCATTGGAAGGGGACGTGGTTTTTTTCCAGTGTGCTTCTAGCTTCCAAGAACAGGGGGCAATAGATCTACCGGATACCAAAGGAAAAAAGCCATAGGTTGCAATAGAGCCTGGATTTTCCAGCCCTGAAGCCTATGGAAATTCAGGACATGCCCGGAATGTATAGGGAGCACTATTCAGGATTGATGCACAGTACCAAGATACAGTATCCATATCTGGCCTATACAATTCTTTGCTCAGTCAGACCCCTGAGTGGGGAAGCACTGGGACCCAGGGCTACAGTTAGTGTGAGTAGACAGCTCACTGCTGTTGGAGGATTTTATCCTCCAACATCCTGTTTCTTTCCTTTCCTTTTCCTCCTTGGTGACATCTTGATGTTTGACTGTAGAATCATTACAGTGAGACTGTACTGCCATCGTCATCTTCTCTAGTGTGGCCTCCGTGTGGCACAGTTCTGAGCTCAGTACGATGTGGAAACCTGCGTCTCTGTCCAGGCATGCAGAGTGGCAGGCACGCCTGACTATGATGTACATGTGATCCCCACAAACCCCACTTTATTAGAGATTTGGGGGATCGAGGCCATAGTCCAATGGGAATCTTAGCGTGGGGTCTTCTCCTCTGTCCCTGCTGCACACGTGATGCGTTTTTCCTTAGTTTTCATTGGCTTGCCTTCTGGTCCAGCCTGCTCGGCTCTGGAGATTGTGTGAGAACTGTTGAACAGTGTGGTGGGAGAGTGTGGGAGGCTGCAGTCCAAGGCCAGCCAAGCCTGGCTTCTTGGGTAAGGCTGCCCTGGAACTTTGAATTCATCACAGTTTATCTGGGCACCGTACTGGAAAGATAGCACACAGCACAGTGCCATTCTGTAGAATGTTCTCTAGCAGGGCTGAGTCTAGGCAGGATGGACACACTAAGTATGCATTTAGCTCCCAGTGTTCTGAGTGTAGATTTTTCTGCATCAGGAGAATGGCCAAGGCCACTCCATTGGCCTTGCTGTGTCACCTATCCCTCTGCTCATTCAGTCAGGATTTCCTGAGGTACTGGGTGAGATCTTTGCTCTCTTCCAAAGTACACTGGCATGTTACTGGTCCCTTTGACCTGTTTGGTCCTTTCCCAATGTGGAAACGCAGGCAAGAAGGAGCCTGCAGGTAAAAAAGAAAAGAAAAGGAAGCGAGAATTGCGTAACCGGGTAGCAACAAGGTAGCTTAGGGAGTGAACCTAGGGAATCAGAATGGAGGCTGCTGAGCCCCTCCCTGTGTAGACCGGGATGCAGACTCTCGCTGTTCCTGCTGAGCCTGTGTGCCTGGCTTCCTCCTGACAGGAGCACAGCACTGTTTTGCGGGATTCTGTGGAGAGCTCCCTCTTCTTCTATACCTGCACCACAGCTGCAGATGGACGCAGCTGAACGCAGTGCCAGTTTCCCCTACATCAGAGGACATTAAAGCATTCCCTTACCAGAGTTGTGCCCCTGAGCAACCCGGGCTGTGTTGGGGTTCTTAGAGATGTCCCAGATCCTCAATTCTCGCTTTCTCCTCCTCCTCCCTTCAGGGCCTGAAGAAGATATCTGACTACATGAAGAGCGGCCGCTTCCTCTCCAAGCCAATCTTTGCAAAGATGGCCTTTTGGAACCCAAAGTAGCACCACAAAGTCCAGACCTGGGGATACTCATGAGTGCCCTGCTGGCTGTGGGCCTAGAGCATGGCTCTGGCGCCCACCACATGCAGCTTTCTCCTCCTTTCCATTCCCTGTTCCTCCATCTCCTCTTCCCAGCCCTTGCCTCAGTCAAGCCTCAGTTCCCTGGTCTCTCCATTTCTTCATTAGTCCCCTCCCTTGTCTCTGCCCTGCATCCAACCCTTCCCTCACTGATTTTCGGAGGACTGTACCAGACCCCTGAATCCCCAGCCTGGCCTGAGAGATTAGATCTCACTGTGCTGCCCTGGTCCCCAGGAAGGACCCATTTTATTTGCAATAAAGTGTGAACCACATTTGTCCAGTGTCCTGTTTTGCTGTCTGTGACACTCAGGGCTGACTGTGTTGACTTGGTTGAGTTTTGTTTTGTTGCTCGCAGGAGGAGCTAGAGGGATGGACTCTGGGCTATTTAAAGTCCTTGTTCCCTGCTCCATGTCCCCATGTTCCCCAATCTGGGATTCCCACAGAAGGATCGCCTTCATTTCTGATTTGTTCTTCGGAGTGCAGTACCACAGTTGTCCTTCCATGTGTAGCTTGTGTCATGCTTCAGAGTGACCCTATGCTGATGGCAAGGGGCAGGGCATGCGGCCCTAGGTGAGCATGTTCCGTACTCCTCATCAGTGACGTTCCTCAGCAGAGCATCTGCTTCTGTGTTCTCAGCATGTCTCTTTGCATGTCTGTCTCACTATCTGCAATTCACGGAGGGGTTTTTCACTCAACTCACGCAGACATTAATTGAGGGTCTCTCTCTCTCTCCCTCTCCCTCTCCCTCTCCCTTCCCCTCTCCCACTTCCTCATCTTTCTCATGGTCCTTTTAAAAATATTTATTATTATTTTATGTGTATGAGTGTTGTGCTAGCATTTGTGTATGACCACTAATGCCTGCAGATGCCAGAAGAGGGCATCAAATTTCCTGGAGCTAGAAGTACAGATGGCCCTGTGGGTGCTGGGAATAGAACCGCTCGCTCTAAGAGCAGTGTGCTCTTAACCTCTGACCATGTCTCTAGCCTCCGGTTGGTGGTGTTTCTGATCCAGGATCTCATGTCTCTGACACTGGCTGGGTCCTCACTCACTATGGGTCTGAGATGGCCCTTGATCACATAATCCTCCTCTGTCACCTCCCGGCTACTGCCATCATAGGTGTGTGCGGCAACACCAGCTTTGGATGGTTCATCTTCAACAGGTATAGCAGGGCTTGGCAAGGGCTTGATGATTGGAAAATGTGGAGTTTGAGTGCATTATCTCCATATAACCAACAGTCTCCCAGCTGCAGCTGTCTGTGGGAGAGCATGATCGGGATGGGCGGGCCCGGTGCGCTAGGCCCCAGTGCCATAGTGTATGGTCAAAGATGCTGTGGACATTTTGGATTATGGTGGCAAAATTAGGAAATTAAAGCCACAGGTAACAGCACTGCAAGGCATGGCCTTCAAACTTATCCCAGAAGGCCAATGAGTTGATGTACTGCAATCCATTAGAAGTCCTGACACTTTAGACTGTTTGTCGCATTGGGACTGGACTGGATCTGTTCAGAGTCTATAACTCATCGAGAACGTGCAGAAACTCTTGGAGCCCCCTGAGTTTGGCTGCAGTCACCTGCTGTTCTTGCGTTAGCCATGGCTCACGCTCCCCACTCCTATTGGGTTAATGGAGGAGGTTTCAGCTGAAACAGACCCCAATCTGCAAAACAGTTCCCTTTTCTCTCTAAGTTTCATGGGAAACATCCAGGAGGCTTGAGTGTTCCTGTTCCGTGCCATCATTATCTCTTTCTGACCATGGCCCTGCCACCTGATAGGATGTTGTGCCACGAGCATTGGAAATTGAAGAGAAAGACAGAGTCAGAAAGACACATATAGAGGGAAAGACAGAAGACAGACAAACAGACATGCAGAAGAGCCCCAACCCAAGGAAGCAAGTTCCCTTTTTCAGGCTGAAGAAGGGAGCATTCATCATGTGCAGAAACTCAGGATATGGCATAGTTAGGCACAAGGTCACCTAGATTAATGCCGTCCTGTGTTATATCACCCACAAACATCATGTCTCTGTGTGAAACTAGCATAGGATGAAAATTGGGGGATAGTGTCCACTGTCATGAACTTACTTAGGTGAAGTACTGAGTATGTGTCACTCTGTGTGGTGTACATGAACAGAAGAGAAGAGTTCATTTGGACATTCTGAAGCTACCTCTAGTCGCCTCCACCCAGGTGGCCACAATCTGCTATCTAGCCTTTCTGAATCATCCAGTGCCTTGAACTGGGATGAACCAGGGTCAGGACTCTTGGGTTCTTATGAACCCAGGTCCTGTTTCCTGTTTGAACTCCTTGTAGCCACTTACAATCTAGGTCACTCCCCATGGTTGTATCACTGATCTTGCAAACCCCCGTATCAAGTAAGCACTGCTATCAGGACCCACATATTTTAAGACAGCATCTGTCCTTTCCAGAGTGGACCTCCAGCTCCCAGAGAGTAAAGTCCTCTCTTGAACTCTCTCTACCTCTGGCCCCGGCTCCAGCCAAGGGCTCAGGTTGAGCATGTGCACACTAACTGTGCACTTCTGGGTCAGCCAAGAACTCCAGGATGGAGTCTAAGAATCACAGAACCCTGGGTTCTGAATTCTATATAAGCATTTCTGAACTCAATTTTCTGGTTCAATCAAGTCAGCCAGTTTTCCCGAAGAGGCAGTTTTGAAACAGTACCAGCCTTGCAGTCCACTATACTGGTTGGTAATGCTGATCTCTGGGTCAAGAGGACTGCTATTCTTCTCTTCCCATATTTTGTTTTGTTTTTGTTTTTTGTTTTCTGAGACAGGGTTTCTCTGTGAGGCTCTGGCAGGGCTGGAAATCAGACCAGACTGGCCTCAAACTCAGAGATCCATTTGCCTCTGCCTCCCAAGTGCTGGGATTAAAGTCATGTGCCACCACTGCCTGGCCTTCTTCCCTCCTTTCAGCCTTAGTTACTCCTCAACTTTATAGAAATCTCAGATGTGTATTTTATTCTTCTGTAATTTTGTTGAGTCTTAGTCTAGGAGCAATTTCAGTGTCTTGCGTCTTCAGCCTGTTCACTGTGGGATACAGTTGGCGCACACTCAGGGACTGGGTCATTGGTGCTGTTCTTGCTCTTCTTTCTTCAGCGCTTAAAATTAAATGGAATTAATTTTAAAGACTTTTAATCATATGTTTTGGTGTTCCTCTGGCTGAGGAGATGCAAACATCCTTCTGGGTGTGTCAGCGCCTGCGCCGCCAGTGTGTGAGTATCGGGCGTAGGTCTGCGGGATTGAAAGAAAACACATACACGGGTCACCAGTTTTCAGCGAGTGCCACCAAGGCTTTACTGAGATCTCCTTATATACCCGAGGCAAAAGCCGTGGAAAAACAACAAGGCAGGTGAAAAATCCCCAACCAGGAAAACAGGAAAAGTCTGTGTGGTGAAAGTTCTGGCCCAATCAGGGGCGTAAACAACTTCTTAACAACAATAAGCAGGAAGGCTTGGTGGGGAGGAAGGGTGCCATGGAAAATCCCAGCCCCAAATCAGGGGCTAAGAGCAGCTGCTGAGGGTGTAAACAATTTCTTGCTATAGCAGGCTAAGAGGCTCAGCGAGGGGGGAGGGAAACACCAAGGTAGAGCCCAACATGGGTGCTCTCAGGGATCAGGGCCCCGGAACAGGAGTTACAGGGGATTATGAGGCATCTCATGTGGGTAACCTCTCATGTAGTCCTCTGCAAGAGCAATGAGTGTCTTTACTGCTGGGCTGGCTTTTCTGCCATATTTTTGTGGTTGGGCCATGGGACCATTATGAATTCCCCATGATCATGTTGAAGGAGGTCAGAGAAAAGCACCAAGTCACATCAGTTCTGGTGTTACAGATGTGCGTTGCCGTGGCTACCATAACCCAAGCCCAGGCTCAGGAAGATGTCTGCTCCTCCTGCCCTGCTGGGACCTGCAGAGCCTGACAAGGACACCCTTCCTCCCTCCCAGGGAGCTTGGGCATGAGGATGACAGCTGCTTTTGGCTTCAGGAGAAACAGCAGTGTGTGGAGGCTCTCTCTGAGAACCGAAGATGTTACAGACACTAAGGGATGGCCAGGCAGAAGGTATAAGGAAGGGAGCTGCTCTTGCTGCCATATCTTCCCTGAAAAGATGAGCTGAAATCCCTCTGAATCCATGAACCAAAATAGCTCTCATGTGTTCAGTGATGTGGTTCTGCGGATAAAGGCACTTGCTTCCAAGCCTGATGACTTGAGGTCGGTACCCAAGACTCCTGCAAGTTACTCTCTGACTGCCATGAGAGTTGAATTAATCCTCCCACAAACAAACAAACAACAAACAAACTAACTAACAAACAGGCAAAGTCATGCAACATATTTTTAAACCCTCTCTTTCATGTGTTGCCTGTGTCGAGTATTTTTCTAACAATGATGTCACTAATAAATGTTCACGGACACAGATGATCTTCAGAGAGCCCCGTCTAATCAGAGCTTCCCCTAAGAAGCACTGACTTCCCAGGCTGTGGTTGTGCCTGGAGGAAGTACGTGGGTGTCCTTTCTCAAGGACTACACCCTGAACATCCTGTGGTGTGGCAGTTTTGTCTTACCCACCATTTCCTGTTAGAGCATGGATCAGAACTGTCCTTCAGTAGCTTTTGAGTACAAGCCTGGTCCCACTGTAACTGTGCTCAGAGCCGGGGGAGACTGGAGCATGAATAGCTGTGGAATTAATAAACGGCGAATGAGAGTTGGAAACCCAAGGGGTGGGGGAGGTTAGTAAGAGGAAGTAGGTGTTAGGGGTGGACATGACTGAGGGGTATATTACAACCTTTCCCTTTCATCTCTCGGCTTCCTCATACCATGTGGTGAGCTAAGAGATCATGGACTGAAGGCTCTGACACTATGAGGCAGAATAAGTATTTCCTCATTTGGACTGATTTCCTCTCCTGGCTTAAACAGTTCCCCAAGGTGGTGCCTGAGGTCAATCTCACTGAGCCAAAGCTGACCTCATCTCTGGGCCTGATAAAGGACCAGGCTGGATAATACCCACGTATGCTATTGACCTGTTATCAGTGTCATAGAGTTTAAAGAGCTCAAAGATATCTACAACTTCCTGTCTTCCAAAATTCAGGTGCACCCAGCCTCAAGTGCAATCCTCAGTGGTTCCCTCCTGCCCCTCTCTTCCCTCTGTCCCCCCAGCCATGCCAGCTCTTGCACAATCCCCAAGGCCATTATCCTGGACCAGAATATAACAAACAGCCTGGGAAGTCAGTGCTTCTTAGTGGAAGCTCTGATTAGCCGGGACTCTCTGAAGATCATCTGTGTCTGTGAACATTTATTAGTGACATCATTGTTAGAAAAATACTCGACACAGGCAACATAACAAGAGAGGGTTTAAAAATATGTTGCATGACTTTGCCTGTTTGTTTGTTTGTTTGTTTCTTTCTTTCTTTCTTTAAGCAACAGACACCTGACTGTCATGTGCATTCTCCTGTAGCTCACAGCTTCTCTGTGAAATGTGGCAGATTCTCATTTTCACACCACTGTCCTCTGAGAGGATGAGGCATGATGTCAGGTAGAGCAAGATAGATAGACACGTCCTCATCCCTGGGAGTAGGAAAGAGAGAGACAGAGAGATGGAGACAGACAGAGACAGAGACAATACAGGCAGAGAAAGACAGAGATCCTCCTGGGTCCTGGGGAGTCAAGCCTGACTTTCCTGTCACGTATAACCATGGGTCACTAATTATTTTTTGGCACTCTCACAATCTACTTTATTAGATGTTTTGGAATTGGAGATGTTGTGGAAACATTCAGCCTGGAATCTACACCCATCAAATTACACACTTTCTCAGCTAGTTCTCTTCAGCGCTGGTTCTGGTCCAGGATAATGGCCTTGGGGATTGTGCAAGAGCTGGCATGGGTAAGGGGACAGAGGGAGGAGAGGGGCAGGAGGGAACCACTGAGGATTGCACTTGAGACTGGGTGCACCTGAATTTTGGAAGACAGGAAGTTGTAGATATCTTTGAGCTCTTTAAACTCTATGACACTGATAACAGGTCAATAGCATACATGGGTATTATCCAGACTGGTCCTTTATCAGGCCTGGAGATGAGGTCAGCTTTGGCTCAGTGAGATTGACCTCAGGCACCACATTGGGGAACTTGGACTCTCTTGATTACAAGCCTGATGAGGTTTTCCCCACAGTGTCCTATTTCATCCTGTCTCTGGTAGGCCTTTGATACATCTCTTCTATGTTGCGCTGACCTGTTGGACTCCTTTGTCTTGCTGGAAGTACAGGTTTATGCAAACCTAGGCTAGAAGGAGCTTAGCTCTGAACCAGGAACATGCTGATGAAAACAGAGAAGAATAGAGTGTCTCCTGCAAGAAGACAGGAGGCACGGGCTCAGGAACCTCACAGAATGGCCCCCGCATAGCCAGCCTGACTTGGGCCCTGTCCTATTGACTAGCTGTGTAAGAAGGAAATTACTTAAGCTTTCTGGATCTCAGGTTCCCCCTGGACAAGTGTCGTGGTTGGACAAGTGTGCAGGATTGTTGAGCATCCAAGTCTGCATTGTGATACCCAGAGTATATGACACAGCTTGCACAGGTCCTATCTCCCCTGTGCTCCGCAGCTGTCGTGTCTTCATGCTCTGCTCTTCTCTCTCTACTCCGTCTCTGTCTCTGCTTGTATTGCCATGTCTGAGCACAGAAGCAGTTACAACCAAGACCCCTCTGGGAAGACTAGGTGGTGAGTTGGATTCAGAAGGAACAGAGGCTACGGCCTCCATCATCAGGCCCAGGTGCACATTGATGCCAGACCTGAGTTCACGACAATTGGTAGTCGAGTTTGGGGAGGTTTTGAAATACCATCCAGCTAGTTCATGAAAACCAAATATCTTTTGTTCCCCCACTTATTATGCATTATTTTTTCATTTGGCTTTTAATATTTCATTCTACATTTTGTTGTATTTGCATCAGATACAGTTCATTGCAGGGTTACCATGTGTGCATACCTGGTTTTTAAGCCATTTGTGCAGATCTTAAAGTCTTTTCTTTTTCTAATACTTATGAGTTTGTCATATCCATGTCTTCCCAGGCGAAGCAGGCCTTCTGTTTCAGGTAGCTAGTGATCTCCCAGCCTCTACCTTCTGAGAGCTGAGCTTAGGTGAGCTCCTCTGTTTGGTTTATGGGGTGCTGGGGTGGAACGGAGGGGTTTGTGCATGCTAGGCCAGCACTCTCCCAACCGAGTCCCATCCCTCTCACCTCTGCATTTGGTTTTGTTTTTGCCTTGCTGGAGTAATGCTCTGTCGATGTAGATTCTCTGTGAGAGTTACGGGTTTTCATGAGTCTTAGAGAAAGTCTGAATATTTTTCTTCTTAGTATGATTTTTTGGCAAACTTCTTTTTGCATTAAATTTGGCTGGTTTTCTCCCATCTTGAAATGTTACTATGTTTAAATAAAGCTTTTTCTATTTCCCTCCCTCCCTTCTTCTCTTCCTCTCTTCCTCCTCCCTTCTCTTTTCTTTCCTTCCTTGGTTCCTGTCTCTTACTGTGTCTCTCTAGCTTATTTTCTGTCTTGATGTATCCACACCGTGCACATACGGTGTCACCCACTCTCCACAGATGCTGGCTTAACCACATCTGCATTCTCCTGGCAGGTGAGGCACCAGCACTAGTAGCTCACGGGCCAGAGAACGTGCTGTTTTCACAGTCTGTTGGTAGGTGTTCAGGCCTCACAGAAAGTTACAGCAGTTCTTGAAATTGCCTCTGATATCATGAAACAAGGGGGTTTCTTCAGCTGTGATCTGCGTCTCCGTGCCTCCTGGCTGTCTTGCCTCAGAGGCTTCAGAGAAGCCTGCCTGGCTCTCCTGCTGTTCTTTACTCATTTCAGCATTAACTACTTACTTTCCCATGCGATGTACTCTGATGTGCACAACTGTTCTGGAAAGTTTTCTTACCCAAAGGAAGCTGCACTGATGACCGACTGCATGCACAGTGGCAGGATGTCTTTTACAGTAAACAGATTTTTATAGATATAAGTAGTGGGAATACGGGGATGGGAGAGGGATGGGGCACACTGTACTTCATATTGTAGAGTGGAATCTACAGATGTGCCTGGTCCATGGCTTGTTTGTTCTGAGTTAATTCTTTAGGTAAGGCAGTATCTAGAGGGCACAGGGCTGATGCAGGCAGATGCTTATTGGACTTGACATTTTAAAAAGAGCTTGGAATTCAATGTCCAGAGAATGAGGGGAAAATGCAAGGCAGGAGGCTTATACATGAGGTCTCACCCATACCACATGGTTGCTTCCCCAAAGCTACTATCTAGCCTCCTGGGTGGGGACAAGATATGAAAACGGCTTTTGTTTCCTAGGGAAACATGTTTAGTCAACCATGATCATCGCACATTGCCTGTTTTCTGAAACAACCTGAAGATTCAATTCCCATCTCTGCCCATTGCCAACAGGCAGCACAGACTCCCTTACTCTGGTTGTATAGCTAGGCCTTATCCCAGTTCTTGCTAGCATAGGGGTGTAGGCAAGATCAGTTCTGAGCTGGCCATGTCTGGGACATGTATGATATTCATTTCCTTAGTTTTTTTTTAAAACAGAAATGAGAAAACATTATGTGTAAAAGTAACTTTTATTTGCCTGATATAATCATCATCTTGGAGGCCTACTGCTAAATAAACTCATTCTTTCTAGTTCTTTGTGAACTCTGGTTGGCTGGTTCAACTCTGTTGGTCTGCCTAAACTCCTCTCCAAGCTGACTGATTCAGACTGACTTCTTTCGGCTTCTCACTGAATTGCTCTGCTTGGCCTCAGTCTAGCTCTGGCAGTCGTTTTAATCTTCTGGCTCCTTCTTATTTTCAGGCTTCAACTGCCTCTGCTGACCTGCACTAACCTTCATGAACTCACAAATGAACTCAACTCCATACCACTGCACTCGCTCCCAGTTGACTGAACCAAACTACCCCAAATTGCGCTGAATTAACTCGAAGTGCACCAAACTGACTAAACTGACTTCAACTCAACTCCCCTGCTTCTCCTCTCTCTTTCTTAAATGGTCATTCTTTCCTGCGCTGTTCTCATGAGAGTTTGAGCTTATCCTATCTTGTCAAATCTTTCTCTGATTCATCACTTTGTCCCTCAATTAGACAGCACTGCTTGGGATTAAAGGGGTATACTAAGGGTGTGTCCATATTCCAGCAAGAGTAACCATGTTGTTGGATTAAAATTCCTCTTCAGTTATGTATCTTCTCTATTTCCTGAGTTTCTCTAGACTGTCAGCATGTGAGAGGCTTTCAGAGAGTCTCTATGAAGCAAAGAACACTTAGTGTGTTGGCACTTAGTGTTCTGCACTGTTTTAAAAATTCAGAAGCCATTATTTATAGAATTCTGTGTCTTTGCATTGACCATGTTGAATGTCACCCATTGGCCTGGAAGGAATTATGGGATCCATCTCAGATGTCACCCTATAGGTGACATTCTCCTTCAATACGTTTAGATTATTCCTGCACAGTGTCCCTTTAAGACACTGGGGCTGGCTGCACTGTGAACTTGTGACAGTGCACAGAGACATCCAGATAATCAGTGATCAACACTGGGATTGAATTCTCCAGGACAGCACCGGCTGTGACCCCTAGCTCCAGGTCTCTCCATGTCCCCAATCCCCACTGCTCCCTGTTGCCTTTCAGAGACCTCTCTCTTTCAAAGGGGTGATGCTCTTGGAGTCTGGGGACCCTGCGTTGAGCACTTGCTGTCCTAGCCCTTATCCCTGTCTGCAGAGCGACTCTGTCCTCTGAAGGGCTCCAGGGCTCAGGCCTTCTGAGTCCTTGTCCTGGAGAGCATGGGTTCTCTCTCCTTCCTTCCACTCCCCTTCTCTAGTTCCCATAGTGCATGAAAATGTGCTGATGTGCCTCATTCATACTTGCAAATTATCCCCCTGTAGTTCCCACCAAACTTGTGGTCTTTACCAGTCAGTTCACAGTCAACATGAAGGGTCTTCTTCTCCACGTGATCTCTTGCTAGGAACTGACTGTTTAATAAAGAAACAAATTGGATAAACACTACGGCACAATTTCTGTTCCATGTAAAAACTTTTAATGTTCTTTTACTGTCTTTCAAACTTATTGTTGTAACTGATCGTAGCATTTAAAACTCACTTTTCAGCTAAATCCCGAAATTTCATTTTTCTGAGATCCTTAGAATAGCAAACGATTAAAGATCTAAGAGCTCATGAAATCAGGAGGTCTCATGCAAGTGTGAATTTTACGGTCTTCCCATGCACAAGCTCAACCCTGGCCATTGTCCTTGAGAGCTCGGGTTACTTTCTGAGCTTGGACATTCAGAGACCCTGAAGTGGGCAGGTGGACATGCCCAAATGCGAAGCCAGCAGTTGCTACAGGCACTGTGAGCTCCAGTGACATAGTCTGTTTGCGTGCATCCTCACAGGGACCTGCAGAGCGCGTGGCTTCTCTAATGTCCTAGGATGGGATGGCCTCTGTTTGTCCCCTGCACCCACACTGCACACCTCCTCTGTGTGTGAGGTGACACACTGGCTTCATATCCCATAGTCTTAGTAAAGGATGACTTAATCCCAAAATGTACTCTCTGCAGAGCAGCAGCCTTGCCCTTTGACCTGTAAACTGTTTTTAATCTCCTCTTCCGTCATTTGTTTTTCATCTGATAAGTTTCTGTAAACAAGGTGATGTCATCCTCAGGCCAATTAACCACAAGCCTCTTGGTTATGGAAGAGTCTCTTGCCTGCAAGGAAGAATTAGACAGGCGGGACAGTGTTCTTGGTAGGACATTGTCCTTGTGAAGGTTATACCACAGGACATATATCCCAGGATAACCTGAATTTGAGCCACCCTGTCATATACAAACACATGTCAGGAGCCTGGGCCAGGTCCAGCATCTAGGGATGTGGACAGCTGCAGGTCTAGCTTTGGGCTCCTTGTGTCCTGTGCAGAGTGTTACAGGCTCCCATGTGTACAGCATCCTGTTGTCCCTTGAAAGCGAGCCTCTTGGAACATATGCTCTGCCCTTCTATGGCACACGCCAGCTGGGGGCTCTTTGCTCCCTTGCACAGTGCTAACCCATGGGAAGTTCTGCCAGCCAGGGACCCTGTGCTTGTGATGGTGTCTTAGATCTCTTGTGCCCTAGGTATCTGGTTCTTGGATTTAGCTTACAAACATGGCCCAAAGTGATTTATATGGTCACTAGTTTGAAGATCATATTGCAAAGGTTCCTAAAGGAAAACCCTGGGAGTACTTGTGTTCTGATCGGCCCTGTCCTTCCTTTCTCATGAACTCTAGGTGAAGAATAAGGCCGTTGTGAATAATAAAGCCTGGCAGTTGTCAATGGGCTGCTCTGGACGCTGCATGCTGAATTAAACTTTCACGTGAGGGGTACCCTGCTTTATCTTCCTCTGAGATCTGGGACTCTCTGAAAGACAGATTTCCACAGTATTGGGGTGAAAACCAAGTTCTGTCAGGAAAGGAAAGCTGCATTTTCAGATATGAGGGCAACCTGTAGGGGGAGGTGACAGGAAGCACTAAAGGAGCTTGTAAGTGCAGCTGATCCGCGCTGGGGGACCCTTCCTGGGACCCTGATCCGAATCCAAGGCTGGAAGTTGCCTGGGATCCTACTCCTGCCTCTCTTGGGCTGTGGGTGTGACTCTCTGATTTAGGGTTCAAAGTCTCTGAGGAAGGGAAAGGCAGTGCCCGAGTGGGGTTAGGGCTTTGAGGGCAGGACCGTGTGCAGGGCCCCACCCACCTTTCCCTTAGTGCCTCTTTATAATTCCCCAGCTCAACTTGTCTGAAGCCAGTCTGAGAAGACCACAGCACCAGAGCCATGGCTATGATACTGGGATATTGGAACGTTCGCGGAGTGAGTGAGGGATCCGCCTGATGGGTGGGGCTAGGAGTGACCAGGGTTGTTTCTAGCAGAGGGATATTCCTCTTGGCACCCTGGAGCTCATAAACTTGGGAGGCTGTAAGTGTGACAGGGTGGGCACGTGTGAGTCCATGTGTATGTAGCGCAGCATGGCTATGATTTTGGAGTGTGAGTGGATTCAACCGAGAAGACAAGTCATCCAGTAAAGGTCCTACCTTTTCTTACCTCTGTGACTTCTCTCCCAGCTTACTCACCCCATCCGCCTGCTCCTGGAATACACAGATTCAAACTATGAGGAGAAGAGATACGTCATGGGGGATGGTAATGGCACCTTCCTGGCCAGACACCTGCTTCCCTCTTGCCCAGGATGCCCGTACCCAGCCCTTATTCTCAGCTCTGCAGACCTCCCGAAGCTGGAGCTAGGAATCTCTTGAGGGTGCAGTTTGGTTTTCTGTGCACCGGGATTGGCACGTGTGGGGAGCTTCCCTTTAAATCCAGCATTAGAAAGGCAGAGAGACAGGTGGATCTCTGGGTTTGAGGTCAGCCAGGTCTACTACAGTTTCCAAGCAGCCTTGAGAGATCTTGCCTCAAATAGTAATAGTGAGACTGAGTTCCTGGCCCACCTGTATTTATAATTGGGCTGGGATCATTGGGCCTAGGCTCCCCTTCTTAGCAGTTGTTCACCCCTCTTCTTCACCTTGTGAGTGACTTTGTAAGAGGTTGCAGATCCCCCTCCTCAGCATATCTTGTTCATGACTCCTTGAGTGGGTCGCTGAGGATGGGTCTCAGACAACTCACTGATTTCCTTTCACATCCTCTTGTCCACCACAGCCCCCAACTTTGACAGAAGCCAGTGGCTGAGTGAGAAATTCAATCTTGGCCTGGACATTCCCAATGTAGGTGCAGGGAAGGGGAGGTTTGGGGAAGGCCTGGTGCTCTCACCTCATCTCCTGGCCTGGCTGAGGGGTTGGCATCAGTGTTTCTGCTTGCCTGCTCCATCCCTGCTGGCTGCACAGTGTTTCTGTGATGGGCTGTGTCCCGGCTCTCCCACTCAGTGTACACTGTGCTCATGGAGGGTTTCCCGTGGCAGGCACACTGAGTGCCAGGGCCATGTCTGTCCTCACCCAGGGAAGGGATTCAGGTACCCCATAACCCATCTGACCATCCCTGCTTGTCTATCCAGTTGCCCTACTTAATTGATGGGTCACACAAGGTCACCCAGAGCAATGCCATCCTGCACTACCTTGGCCGGAAGCACAACCTGTGTGAGTGGGGCTGGCTGCAGGGTGGGGGACAGAAGCTATGGCTTCTTGGCTTGGCTGGAGCAGGATGCTGAGAGTGGGTCTGTGTTGTGTGTGCTGCAGGTGGGGAGACAGAGGAGGAGAGGATTCGTGTGGACACTTTGGAGAACCAGGTCATGGACACCCGCATACATCTCATGATAGTTTGCTGCAGTCCTGACTTTGTGAGTGGCCAGTGGGTGGAGCAGACAGGGTTTGCAGCAGGAGTTTAAAGTCTTGCATTCAGATTCGTAGCATCCTCCTTCAGTGAGTGAACTGTGCTGATTCTCTTTCTGATCTTACCAGCAGAACGGCCTTCGTTACCCTAGTGATCTATCACATCAACACATCTAACCATCCCACCAGATATGCTTGAGATTCTAAAGAGTGAACAGTCTGATCCTAGACATTTAATGTAGAGCTTACAATCCCTGTCCTGTCTGCCCTGTGACCACTTCTGTGTGTCATCTAATGTTCACACTAACAATTTTCTTCTTAAAACACAGACTCAAAAGATGAGGTAGATGCTGGGGAGATGGTTCAGGGGGTAAAAGTCTTTGATGTGCAAACACGAGGACTTGATTATGAACCCCAGTACTCCACATTAAAAACCAAACAAACCAGGGAGTACCTTGTAGCACCATAGGAAGAGCAACGGGAGGATTTCTGAGCTTGCTAGCCAGTGAGTCCAGCCAGTTTGTGTGCTCCAGGTTCAGTGATAGACACTGTCACAAACACATAAGGCCGAGAGTGATGGAGAAAGACGCCAATAGCAGGAGTGAGCTCCCACAAATGCACACATGGGTAAGCATGCCCACACACACACCTTCCTACAGACATACCATGAAGATAGGATGCACGGGCTTCAGAGTGGCATGCACAGCGGTCTCACATGTGTTCCCAGTACTTACCCAGCATGCTCTCTTTGGCACCAGTAGAAGTCAGGACACCTTCCTAGTAGGAAGCTCAGGTCAGCCCCAAGACCTTTAACTCTTCTTCTTTTCAATATTAGTGATTGCTCAAATCTGAGGCAGGCTCTTCAAATAGCTAAATTGTTCTTTCCACCCCTCTCCTCCAAAGCCAATGTAACTTTGTCTTCTCCTGGGGTCTTTAGGTCCTTTGTTTCTGTGGTTCCACGGGATCTCTGGGATCACAGCATGCATGATGATACTTAGGAAGACCTGGGTATGACGACTTGCAGCAGCAGCTGGGTACCAGTGGTGACAGATCTAAGGACAATGTAGCACCCCTCTGATCGATGAGGTCTGCTACTAAGAAAATGGTGGGGATACTCATGAGCCCAGGCACTTTGAGGCCAACAGCCTCTCTGCCAGGGAGCCTATGACTAGAGGTGGTGACAGCTGTTCTCTGCCTCAGGAGAAGCAGAAGCCAGAGTTCTTGAAGTCCATCCCGGAGAAGATGAAAATCTATTCAGAGTTCCTGGGCAAGCGACCATGGTTTGCAGGGGACAAGGTAAAGGCACAGGGTGGGGAGGAGGCGCTGCCATTCTCCTCTGGTGTCAAATTCCAGAGCGCTCACCCTTGACTTCCTGCAGGTCACCTATGTGGATTTCCTTGCTTATGACATTCTTGACCAGTACCGTATGTTTGAGCCCGAGTGCCTGGACGCCTTCCCAAACCTGAAGGACTTCCTGGCCCGCTTCGAGGTGATGTCTTGATCCTGCTTCCTCTTGGGTTGTGTCTTCTTTCTCACTTCCTTTTGATAGGTTATCTTTCTGTCAGTGAAATGAGTCAATTCAAGTCAGATTAGAGTGCATAAAAGCAAGCTTATTGGGCAGTTGCTTGGCAGGCAAGTTCACTGATCTCAAGGAATGAGGCTAGGGACGTCACCATGGAAGGGGAGAGAGAGGGGAAGGGGAAGAGAAAGAGAGGAAGCTCCTGGGAAGAGCAGCCCAACCCCTGAGATGGGAAGTTCATGGTAGAGGTCAGGGTATGCCAGGCAGGGACCGAGGGATGTTGGGGGAATCTGGAGGCCAGGTCTACTTTGGTTTAAAATATGACCTCAGCTGTTTGTCCCTGGTCTCAATCCCAACACCTTTCACAATGCCTTTCTAGTTCTGATGCTAAAGGAAAAACAGCCTAGGGTTTGTTGGTTTGTTTGTTGTTTTGTTTTGCTTTGTTTGAAATTTCTATAAACAGTACTTGGTAATATTTATCACTACAAAATCTCAAAATGTGTGTGGTGCCACGATCTTGGACTAAGTCAGCGGAGAGCTGTAGCAGCCCAGTGTGTGAGATGCATGTGATATTCCTCTCGGCTGTTGAACCCGGCCCATACCGCACTACACACAGTCTTGGGTATCTACACACATCTGGAATCAGATTAGTGTAGACCCAAAGGCTGTTCTACCTTGGATCAGTTGGCGTTGCTCGCTGGCGGTCAAAGATACACTTTCCCTATTAGTTCT
The DNA here is from genome assembly GCF_021556685.1 of Rattus norvegicus. Lineage (NCBI taxonomy): Eukaryota > Metazoa > Chordata > Mammalia > Rodentia > Muridae > Rattus > Rattus norvegicus. Next base: position 197,748,105 of record NC_141535.1, on the reverse strand, counting down.
CACGGGCTCTGGTTCTGCCCAGCCTGGGTACCTCTGCAGTTCAGGAGCTGCATGGCTCTAGGGTAGGGCTGGGGAAACAGTGGCACGTCAGCCCAGCATGAGTATAGTCACTGGTGGATCAGTGCACACCCTCTGGAGTTGTCTGTGTTCTCCAGCTTGGTGCACAGCTTATAACACGACATGTAGTCACATGGAGTGGTCCCTGCCTTATGGGTGGAGAAGGTACAGCCAGGGTGTGGTAAGATTGTACTTGGGAATCACAGGAAGAATTTTTAACTCTGCTCTCAGGAATCGATTTAGAATCCTGTTCAGCTTTTCTTTGTGGCCTGTTGTCTTGATATCTCCTTTCACTGAGGATTTGCTGAGTCACTGGGTTCTGCCTGTCTTCCTGGTTCTCTCTCTCTCTCTCTCTTTTTTCTTGGCTAGATCTCTTTTCTGTTCATAAATACAAGCTAGAAAGTGCTTCCCAGTGGAATGTCTCTTCTTGGGGGGGGGGAGGGAGGGAGGGAGGGAGAGAGGAAGAGAGAGAAGACAAGGGAAAGGAAAGAAGAGGATTAGGAAGAGGGAGAGAAGAGGGAGGAGGGAGGGGGAGAACGGTAGCTCCAGAGCCAAGCTGACTCCACCTCTGTCGAAATCACTACCCTTGTTAGAAGGGGTAGTTGAGGTCCCTGGACCTGGGGTCGCTTTGTGATAACTAGTTACAGTATTTTCTGAGCCTGCACTGTTACGTTTAGTGAGTTTAAAGCCCCTTCATAGTCTCTCCTTACAGGAAATTGAAGACTTCTCTTGCCAGGGCTGGGAGCTAAGCTGGCTGTGCTGTGGGTCAGAGCTTGAGCCTTTGAGAAATGCTGTTCCTGGCCTGGGGCTGCTCCTCTGAGTGGGCTGCAAAACTGAGTTTCTGCTGTGTCCTTTCCAATTTGCAGGGCCTGAAGAAGATCTCTGCTTACATGAAGAGTAGCAGCTTTCTCCCAAGACCTGTGTTTACTAAGATAGCCCAGTGGGGCACTGATTAGGCCCCTGCCATGCTGGCACTCACAGGAAGGACCTGTCCACACTGGATCCTGCAGGCCCTGGGCAGGAACAGCACTTTTGCACTGTGGCTCCTGGTTCTCTCTCCTTCCCTATCCCTTCTCCAGCTTTCTCAGCCTCATCTCCTCGCCCTCACCCCAGTCAAGTCCACACAGTCCTCATTCTTCCCACTTTCTTTCATTATGATCCCCTTCTTCTTATGGCACCCTAACCCATCCTCACAGACCTTTTCTGTGATTTGAGGTCTGCCCTGAACTCAGGCTCCCTAGAATTAACCCAAAGGTCAATGCTGTCTCAGTGCCAGCCCTCCTTAGAATTACCCCGAAGCTCAACACTGTCTCAGTGCCAGCCTGTTCTCCTGGAGGAGCTTCCCTCAGCCTGTCTCATCTCTAATAAAGCCTGAAACACACTTGCTGTGTGTTGTGTCTTTTTCTTTTGCTCTTTAGCCTCTCCAAGCATCATGGCTACTTCCAAAGAGTCTGAGCTCTGAGCCTGTAGTGCCAGGCTCTGAAATGTCTAATGGAATCAGAAGAGCTTTAACATATCTTGGTTCTAATCTGAGACCCTCACAGCAGGGATAAAGCTCTTTAAAGCAGTGTTTCTCAATCTGTGGGTCGTGATCCCTTTGGGGGGTGTGTCACATATCAGATATCATGCATATTATGATTGATAACAGCAGCAAAAATTGCAGTTGTGAAGTAGCAATGAAAATAATTTTATGATTGAGGTCACCACAACATGAGGAACTGTATTAAAGGGTTGCAGCATTAGGAAGGTTAAGAGACACCGTGTCAGAGGATAAAGTGTGCTTGCCAGGAATCTCATTCACTGTGGCATGCTGGGAATCTCATTCACTGAGGCATGCTGGGAATCTCATTCACTGAGGCATGCTGGGAATCTCATTCACTGAGGCATGCTGGGAATCTCATTCACTGTGGTATGCTGGGACCTTGAACTGTGAAGAGCTGTGGGTCTCAGTGAGTGATGGAACTGGTAGGGATGCCCAGAACAAGCCCTGAATGGTCTCTCTATCTCACACACAGCTGTGTCAGGATTAGGTCTCTAGGAAATGGTCTTTACTAAGTCTGTGATGGGCTCTTCTGGCTTGATGCTCTACTGCTGTGGGGCCCTTCATACTTGGCTAATCCTTTCTATTTGGAGAAATGGAATTGAACGTACCCTTACTCACTGCTACTTTTTATGACCTGTGTCTCCTGCACCCAAGGAATTATGCAATAAATCTCCCTGTCAGGGATGATCCCTGTGTCACTGTTTAATATTGTATGATTCGGACAGTTCTTGGAGAGCTGTTCAAAGCTGAGTCTGTGACAACCAAACCCTAGTTTTCCGCAGACATAATGTAATTAGCTGCTATTGTGTTCAGGGTTTGAATACAGTGGAATGGTTGATTGCCAAGACCTGCACGGCTTTGGGACTGACCTGACTGGGCATGAAGAAACACTGAAATAAGTCCAGAAGAACAGGGATCTGTGGGCCATGTGCTCTGATGAAGGTGCAGGTGGAACCCACAAAGTCAGTGGTTACAGCCGAACAGAAAGTTGGTTTATTACATATCCGTGGATAAGGAAGTGTGCAGCTAGTCTCAGTAGGGACATATAGAGGACCAATCTTGGGCTCAGTCATCCTGGAGGAAGAAGCTGTGATCAGTGTCCACATATGTCCTTGGGCCTTGTCATTCCCATGGGTCTGAGACACTGGGGTTCTTGACATAGGCATTTTCATAGTGACAACATCCATTCACTCAGACTTCATCTGCTCCCTTAAGTTGATATTTATGTGTCAAATGGATTGCACAGAGAGCTACCCAGGTAGCTTGCAAAATGTTGTATGTTGGTGTGTGGCTATGATGATGCTTCCAGAAGACTTGTACTTTACTCAGTAGACTAAGTAAAGAAGACCACCCTCACCAATAGGGTTAGGCAACACTCATGAGCTCAGAGGTGGGGTCAAAGCCAGATGATGTGGGAGGTCATTCTGTCATAGACTAAGTAAAGAAGACCACCCTCACCAATAGGGTTAGGCAACACTCATGAGCTCAGAGGTGGGGTCAAAGCCAGATGATGTGGGAGGTCATTCTGTCACTCTCAGAACCCATCATCTGCTGGCCTAGTCACATGCATCCTCCTCTCACGATTTTCCTGGAGGTTTCCTTGTACTTCCTGTCCAGTCAGGACTGACTGCACCATGGACTGTGTGGGGTCTTTTGCAGTCAGCAGATGATGGATTGCAAATCACAGGAGTCCCTTTTCATTAGAAATAATATGCACATATCCACATAATCAAAAATAATATGCCTACACGTTCTACTGACCCTGTTTCATGGGTCCTGGCTGATCTTGGAAGGTAAGGGCCAAAACATTGGCAGTCCTTAATCGTTGTGTTTTAGAGAAAGGTAGGAAATGTCAGTGACATGTTTGGTGGAGGTGCAGTAAGTGTGGGGGAAGGGGGTGCTTTTGCGGGCCCACGCTGAGGCATCCCTTCCCCTTGAAGTGATAGGTGGCAATAGTATAGAATAGAGTTTATTCACGGTATGGGGGAGAGAGTTGAAGAAGGAGAGAGAAAGAGAGAGAGAGAGAGAGAGAGAGAGAGAGAGAGAGACTGAGAGACAGAGGGGTAGAGGCCTGCCAGGAGGGAGGGAATGGGGAGAGAGGGGAAAGAGGGTAAGGAAACAAAGGCAGGAGAGCAAGTGAGAGGGGAGGGGGCAAGCAGCCCCTTTTATAGTGATCAGCCATGCCTGGCTGTTGCCAAGTAACTGTGGGGCGGAGACTAAACTAAATGCCAAACTTAATGACCCCTTTAGCCTTATTGGTGTAGACCTCCCAATTTTTTGGTTGAACATCCAGAAGGACAGTATAACTGATTGTGTAATTTAAACTTCCATGTAACGTTTTGATAGGGCTCAGAAGAAAACACCAGTTTTAAGTAAGTCTTGATTTTCCTGGTTATATTGATGAGAAAAATTTTAGTAGAACAATAGAACAGTAGACAAATAGTAACCTAGAAGAACTCTATTGATTTAAAGATAATTTTGATATTAGTATATTGAACTTTGATCATCAAGCATATAACATCATTAAGACTCACCATTCGCAGGCTCTGTGTACCTTCCTCAGGCAGTTTATAACTTGACTTTTATCTTTTATTTTTAGCACAAAAATCTTATTATACAAAATCCACCATTATAACAGATATTTTTATTTTTACCCTCTTTAACAAAAATATATTTATTTTCACATTTATCTCCTTTTCAGCTTCTATTTTTAACAAGAATTTGATTCAAAGTATGTATGTGGCGCAGTGTAATAAATTAAGATTATCTGTACATGTATAGTCAACTTCCCAAGCTTCTCCTGCCAGTCTTGGGAAACCTTCATACCACTTGGATTTTCCGTCCTTCCTCCCTGTGGTCTCACATACTCTGAAAGTAAGAGAGAGTTTTACATTCCATGTAGGACCTGCCAAGATACCAATGACCTTAAACAATGAATGTTCCCTGTAAACAAGAAGAAGGAGATGAGGAGGAGGAAATACAGAGGCATCCAAATGTCTTTAGGTGTTAACCCTGTAATTGCAGATTTCGGTACTGAAGACGTCTAGTCCCCTTGTTCTAGCAGTGGGAGCATGAGAACTCAAAGAGATCCACCTGGCTTTGCCTCCCAAGCCTTGGGATTCAGAGTGTGCACCACCATACATAGCTCCACTTTTATTTATATGGATGTCAGGGGTTGTGTGTCTGTGGGTGTTTGTACATGATTGCATGGAGGACAAAGGTGTCAGAACCTTTTTGAACTTGTTAATGAGAATTTGGGGGGCTGATGCAGGTCCTTTGTAAGGGTGGTGTGTGCATACCTGCAGCTCAGACTTTCTGTTTGGAACGAGTGAATTTATCACTTACATAGTAAGCCAGGTTGAAAGAGTAGTAAGATACAGACAGATAGCAGAGTGTCATCACAATGGTCCCCAACATCTAGCAGAAAAGCTATTGGCCCCTCAGATGAGGCTTCTAGGCACAGGAACAAAGAACAGAGAATAGAGATGATATCATACAATCAAGTGCTCACAATTCCAAGGAAAACATGATTGGGAAAGCTGAACTTTCTCTCCTTGGATGGCTTCCCATGGCTGAACTTCTAGCCTCTCCTTTTTATGTTGTGGGAAAAGCAGTGGCATCCTCTGTTGCATATGGCTCACTTCTAGCAGCTCCAAGTGTGTCTTTACGCCCGGGCAGTTCTGCTATTGTCTTCCGTTCTGTCGCAGAGACAGAGGTGTCATCCCTGGAAGAGTGCTGGGGGAAACTGAGACTGTTGGGGTAGCCCACACATTTGGATCAACTGGCTATGAAAATGGGTCCCTGTGTTCTCAAAGTTTAAGTGCTGGGTGGGCGGGGCCAGGCAAGCAGGACTTGTCAATGCTTGTAGATCCCTCACCTGCCCAAAACGAACAGCAAGCTGTGGGGGAAAGGTCAGGAAAACACCCCCACCCCCACCCCCACCCCTACCTCAACTTCGAGGAAGTAGTGTTGGTTTTTGCATAATAAAGAGCTGTCAGTCAACTGTCAGTAGAGGACCAAGAGAGAGACCTAGGGAGAAGGGAGTGAGCAAGAAGGTAGAGATAGAGGGAGAGGGAGAGGGGAGGGGGAGGGGGAGGGAGAGGTTGGGAAGGAGACACAGACACAGACACAGAGATACAGGGACAGACCATGTGCTGGAAGCAATGGCAAAGTCGGATTTAGATAGGCTAGCTGAGGAACAGCCCCAGCAAACAGGCCAACAGCCTTATGCTATACAGATGTCTCTGTATAGCTCTTTTTTACTTTAAAAATATTTCATTTATTTTCATAATTAAACCTCAAGCAAGACACCCTTCCCCAAGCTCCACAATATGAGACAAACACGCTTGGATCTGATATTAGTAGAGACACTGCCCACTTTCAGAGTCAGCTTCTCAGTGAGCTTAAGCAACATAGGACAATTTACCAATATAATGAACACCAAATCATGAGACACTCTTTTGAGGGCTGCGGGCGGGAGTGGGGTGGGGTGGGGGGGAGCTCAGGGAGATTGGTTTTTCTGATCACCCGTCACATCTGTCCTACCCTATTTCCTGAAGGATCAGGCTGACCAGTCTCTCCATCTGGTAGAGTCAGATCTCTGCCCATGTCTCCTAATCCCTTCGTAGACGAGCAGTCCGATTCCCCAGGGCTTCCCCAGGGCAAGACTGCGGCTGCTAGCTCCTCCCCTCCCCCAGCTGTTTGCGGCCCAGCCGCTGCTCTGTTCTACTTCTCACTGGCCTGCATTTCTAAGACTGCGTTTCTTCTACTGCGGTTTCTGAGTCATTCGCGGCTCACAGACTAGGTAGGGTCCCCTCATCTAGTCGTGACTACATTTGGACCGGGTGGTTCTTTGCTGTGGGGCTCTGATGTGCTTTGTGGGACGTTCAAGGCTTCCCCGTCCTCCACCCACTAGATGCTACAGCACTCCCCAGTGGTGACCACTCAGAAAGTCTGTGACCTTTGCTAAGTGTGTCAGGAGCTGTCAAATGCTTCCAATTAGAGATTAGTGGTTATGCCAATGGAGGCTCCATTTTTAAATAAAAGTGAAGAACCTTTTAAAATCTAAAATTTAAATTTAATTTATTCATAAAAGATGACTCTGTTAGGTCCCCAGCTCCGAAAAAAAAAAAAAAAGATGACTCTGTCATCTGTTTTTTTTTTTTCTTTCCTTTTTTTTTCCGTCTTTGATTTTAGGAGACAAGGTTTTACTATATAGCCCTTGATATAACTGACTATATGTGCCTGGCTGGAACTTATATCAATCCTCTTGCCTCTGCCTCTACGTTCTGTGATTTCAGGAATAAGATACCATGCCAGACAAGATGAGCGTTTCTTGATGGGAGTTTCTTTCAATATTTCAATATTTCTGTGTGTGTGTGTGTGTGTGTGTCTGTGTGTGTGTGTGTGTGTGTGTGTGTATCCTGGACTATGTGATAAATATATTCCATTTTTCACAACTTTTTTTCACTGTTGTTACAGTGCAAGACTTTGAGAAAATTTAAAAAAAATAAAAGTACACAGAACTCCAGGGCAGCCATCGCCCTCTTCCACCTGTCCTTGTCCCCTCTCACTTCTGCCTTCTGACTCTGACATCTAACCCTGGCACACTGTCCGAGCAGAGATGTGATGAGGACCAAGCCCACATTTTCTTGTGCTAGCACATGTGTAGGGTCAGGGCAGGAAGGACAGTGAGTACAGTCACTCTCCCTGCTGTTCCCAGGTGGCTGTGCACGCCACACCCGTGCGTATTTGCTGACAACCGGTGGACGGCTCCAGGTTTGGGGAGGCTTTGACATTCCATGCCCCCAGTTCTTGAGAATACACAACCTTTTGTCTCATCAACTTTTCTGCTTTCTGTTTCATAACCATAGTCCAATCCTAATGTCTATTTATTTTTTTACTTGTCATTTTTTTTTTTTTACTTTTTACGTATTCTTTGTGAATTTCACATCATGTACTCCAAACCCACTCATCTCTTGGTCCTTTTGTATCACTCCTCCCCCATATACAATAAAACAAACCAAATAAAACCAACAAAACAAAACAAAAACATTTCACAGTGGAAGCTACAGGGTATCATGGTGTGTCACATGGTATAGACCTCTTTGCCCAAACAGTTTTACTTGCAAATGTTCATTGCTTTTATAAAAAAAGCAGCAGTGGGCAGGGTTACCTGGAGGGCCCATGCCCAGTGCCCTCTGAGAAATCTCACCACACGACAGACCTGATATCAAGGAGGTTTACTTGGGGAAAGGGGAGTGAGAAAGGGGTAGAGGTGCAGAGCTATGAGGGCACAGAAGGAAGAACACAGAAGGACAAAAGGAAGACAAGGGGAGAGGAACATGTGGGAGCAGAGAGAGAACAAGAGAGAGAAAGGGAGGGGATGGACGGCAAGCAGACCTTTCACACTCTGTCAGGTGAGCTGCAGCACCTGGAGGCTGATAATGGAGTCAGGCGATGAGTAAGCCTTTGCCTGGTCCCTGAGAGGAGTCTAGCGGCATTGCCTAGAAGCTAACATTTGTGATGAGTCATCGGCCTGGTTTACGGACTCTGGCTTCCGTTACATATTAGTACTCAGACTTCCTCTTGCTGCCCTGTGTCATGGAGGTCCTGCAGCTATGTTCCTGCAGGACCAGCCCCTTCACAATCTCCAGCAGTCGTAGATGGGGTGGGCCAGCTCAAATCCCTGATCTGTTGTTGTTGTTGATGTTGTTGTTGTTGTTGTTGTTGTTGTTTTAAGACAGGGTTTCTGTGTAGTCCTGGCTGTCCTGGTAATTTGCTCTGTAAACCAGGTTGGCCTCAAACTCAGAGATCTGCCTGCTTCTGCCTCCGGAGTGCTGGGATTATAGGTGTGTGTCACCACCACCTGACCCAAGGTGTGTAAACTTTACAATGGCAAATGCTTAAGGTGAATGAGACTAGAACAGCTCAGAGGTGTGTGTGTGTGTGTGTGTGTGTGTGTGTGTGTGTGTGTGCTTGTGTGTGCATTCGAGCATGCATGAATGTGTTTGTGTGTGTTCATGTGTGTTCACGTGTGTGAGTTTGTGTGCATGCTCTATTGTCATCATGTTTCTGGCAACCTTACACTGAAGTTCTCTTTAAAGTTTCAAGTTTCTTTCTGAGTTTTGACACAGCCCAGAAACCTGACACTGGCAGGATAGTCAGATCCAAATGCCAGAGTGGCATCTGCCACAGGTGGTGTACTCTGCCAGCCCCTGTGGCATAGTCTCTGGGTTCCCATTCTTATAGAGACCTGAAGAACATGGTCCTTCTCTGACTTTAGTGTCCAGATGGTCTCTGCCTGTCCCCTGTCCCCTACACTACCTTTGTGAAGTCAAATATTTACTGAATACTGGGGTGACAATCTGAAGTCCTACCCAAGGGGTGCAGAGTGACAGCCTTGTCCTTTGACTTGCAAACTCACTTCTTCAGTTTTAAGTTCTAACCTCTTTCTTCTGGCCCAATCCTCTCCCTCTGGAAGAGTTATTCTATCCTTGAAGGGGCTCCCATCCTTTAAGTTCACTACCCCTGATGCCAGTCACATTCTTTAGATGTGCAGAGTCAACCACAGGCCAGTTTACCTGCACCCACCTCTTGGCTTTGAACCTTCAAAGAAGGTTCTTTGCCTTTAAGTCAGAACACCGGTACAAGGGACAATGCCCTTGGTATGGGGTAGTGAGGCTGGCCTTAGCAGACTGAGAAGCCATCTGAAGACAAACTGAATTGTCACAATCAGTCTTCTGCTTTCCCCTTTTTCTTTTAGAAAGGGTGACACTGAAATTGCTCCTCCTTAAAATCCAAATGCCAAATGAGAGGGAGGAAGATGAAGGTATCAGGGCTTGGCTGAGACTTGGTAAGGGAAAGTATGGCATCCTAAACTGTCCAAGACATAAGACTGCACACATATTCTAGTGTCTCCTCCCTTAAGAGTTGTCCAACAGGACTTGCCGATGACCTGGCTAGGTCACTTCTTTAAGAAAGCTGATGCCCCTGAAGACATGTTGAGAGAAGAATACTTTCCCCACAAAAGAGATAATACACTTGCGGACCCCAGAGGCCCCTCCCTTGATGTAACTGCTTACAGATGGACGAGGGCTGCTGCTCTTCTGAGTTCTGACTTGAAAGGAAAAAAAACTTGGTTTTCTCCCCTTCCTGCTTGTTCCTCAGGAGGCAGCCACATCTCTGCTCTGCTCCTTTCTCCTGACTCTCATCGAAGCCATCTCCCATCTCCTGTGGCTGCTTCCAAACCTCCATTGCTGTGCCTTTCTGCTTTCTTGGATATTAACTGAAAAATAAAAATGATTTATTAGCCCTTTTCCCCACCTAGGGATTCAGGTTGGCCTCAAATTGTTATGTAACCAAGGATGGCAGTGGACTCCTGATCCTCTGCTTTTGCCTCCCACGAGCTGTGATTACACAATTATCCCTTCACTGAGTCGTGTGTGTGTGTGTGTGTGTGTGTGTGTGTGCGCGCACGCATTGAGATACGTGTGAAGGCCAGGGGTTGGACTTCTTCAATTGCTCACCACCTTGATTTTAAGGCATGGTCTCTCACTGATTTGTAGTTCACTGATTCAGCTAGACTGACAATCCAGGAAGCCTCCTGTCTCCACCTCCCTAGCACTAGGGTTACAGGTGTACCCCACCACATCTTATTTTTATGTGTATTCTAGGGAATCGAACTGCGTTTGATGTGCTGGTTAGGTTTCTGTCAACTTAACACAGGTAAGAGTTATTTGGGAAGAGGTACCCGATTGAGAAAATGACTCTATCAGACAAGTTTGTAAGGCATTTCATGACTGCTGTGGCAGGAGCCAGCTCACTGTGGAGGAGGGGTGCCTCCATCGCTGGGCAGACGGTACTGAGTGGTGTAAGAAAGCAGACTGAGAAAGCCACGACAAGCAAGATGATAAGCAGTGTTTCTCTGTGTGTGGCCTCTGCTTCGGTTCCTGCTTCCAGGTTCCTGCTTGCAGTTCCTGTCCCGATTTCCCTCAGTGATGAATTGTGACCTGAGAGCTGAAATAAACTTTCGTCCTCAAGTTTGGTTTTGGTCATTGTGTTTTATCACAGCAAGGGCAACCCTAACTAAAACATCTGGCAAGTTGTTACCGACTAGAGCATTTCATGTTCTCTTGAGTGTAGTGTACAGTTGTCCGATCTTCCTGCCTTTAGTTCTGGGAAGTGACCATGCTACCAGCCCTCACCAGGCTTCCCTTGAATCCTTGTACAAAAGGCACACACACAATTTGCTCCTTTTCCACTTGCCTTCTTGCACATTGCTGGGCATTACTATCTCTTGCTTGGAAAAGCAATATTTTTTTATCTCTGCTCCTCCCATCTGCCCTGAACTTCAGTGGCTAGTCTCACCTCGGCCCTGTCAAACATCCCTGATCACCCACCTGTAGTAGTGGCCACAGCCCCATCTTCTCCTGAGACCTCACATGGCTGCTGTGTTCTTCTCCTTCCAAAGCAGGGCAGAAACACTTCTCCTCTCCTTCCTTGCTCTCTATTCCAGAGACCGGGAAGTCCTGCCTGTCCCTTCTGCCCAGCAGTTAGACCCAGCTTTCTTGATCAAGAAGCAATTAGGGAACAGGACCTTAGCATCAGGACCACCCCCTACACCTGAGTTTGTTCTAAAATTCACTTACTAGCGATATTGTGGAGGTTCGGGTAAGAATGCGTGGTTACCAGGGGGTGACACTGTTTGAAAGGATTTAGTATGGCCTTGGAGGATGTGTTAGTGGGGGTCAGCTTGCAGTTTCTGGAGCCTAAGCCAACCCCAGTGGCTTCCTGCTGCCTTCTGATCCTGATGCTGGACTCTCAGTCTGTCCGTGGGCTGCCATGCTCCCTGCGGTGAGGATAATGGACTAAACCCCAGAAACTGTAAGAAGCCCCCATTAAAAGCTTTCTCTTATAAGAGTTGCCATGGTCACAGGGTCTCTTCTCAGCTGTAGAGCAGTCACTAAGACAAACACAAAAAACCTAAACAAGGGAAACTTGGCTCTCGAGTAACATTGGTAGGATGTCGAGGCTGAGTTTTAGCCTCCAGTCCCAGGTGTCTAAATGGCTTGAAGAACACTGAAGCACTTTCTCATTCCTAGACATGCGTGAGTCAGCAGCCTGGGTCGTACATGACTAAGGCCAGGGAGCGGGACAGGAGTTTGCCCTCGGATCCCTAGATCCTATGCAGGTACTCCATGTCTCCACTAAACGGGATCCTGTAGCCCCTTGGAAGCAGGCTCCCCTGTGTCCCTCAGCACATGTTTTCTACCCTAGCAAACTCTGGCTGTGAGCTCTGTGCACCCTTCCATTGGGCTGGTGAGTGTGAGGTTCCTACCCCAGGCTAATTGCTATCAGTGGTGATGGGAAACCCTGAGGTCCTTATGCCCTCTGTTCTTGGACTGAGCTCACAGACGTGGCCAGAATGCTGAGTAATTTATATGCTCATTGGTTTGATGATGAAAGGGATGGGTCTCCAACCAAATCCTCTAAAGGAAACATGGAGACTGCTTGCTCTGCTGTTTGTCACTGTCCTGGGGTCATTCCCATGTCACTTCATATTCCTGTAACCCTAGGCTGTGCAGACAATGAAGTTTTGATAGCTTTCAGACCAGAAGAGCCTCAGAAGCAGTGATGCGTGCTGGATTAAGCTCTCAGGTCAGGGGCCATGCCTTTTGGGTCCTTATATTGAGGGGTGAGCCTCCTTGGGTGACAGGTTCTCACAGTCCAGGTGTGAAAATTGAGCCCAGCAATGAAAGGAAAGAGAATGGGCCTCGTTCTCTGCCTCTCTGGCCAGTCTCCAGGGTGCACTGCCAACTTCCTGAGGACCCAGCAGAGGGAGGGGCTGTAGGCTGAGAGCCACTGGAGCAGGCCTGCCAATCACTGCCTTTGGTATCTGAATATTCAAACCTGCTCCAAGAGACCTTCGAGTTTGGACTGGACCTCACCACTGTCCGGATGAGTTGGGCTTCAGGCCTTGAGGGTTAGCCCATCTGGGAGTGGGACAGGGCGGGCTCAAGAACTTTGTGCAGGAAGACACTGCCTCTTATGCACTGGTATCTGAAAGTGAAATCGTCTGAAAGTATGAACCCTGTCTGCTCAGTTTCCAAGGTTAGGACAGAAGACAGGCCGTGGACGCTAGGTTATTGGGATATCTGTGGGGTGAGTGAGAAGAGCCCTGGGTTGGTACACGTCAAAGAGTTAGGCCTGGTTCTAGGAGGTAGGTCCTCTTCAGCATCTTCTAGAGCCTCCTGCCTGTCCCTGTCAGGGGGCCTCTGCCTATCCCTGTTCTCTTGTTAGGTGTAGAGATGAGGCTTTCCTAGAGGAGGTGAAGTCATGTGTTTATGATCTCACTAACTGTGACTTTTGTTAACAGCCATCTCTAGCTGGCTCACGCCATCCGGCTGCTCCTGGAATACACAGAAACAAGCTAAGCAGAGAAGAGATACGCCATGGGCGACTGTAATGCCATTCATTCTTCTGTGTCACACTCCTCCCTAACTTCTGTCCACTGGTGCCCAGCATCTTCTACCTAGTTCTCTGTCTCTTAGCTCTGTGGGTCTCCTCCAGATGAACCCAGAGCTAAACCCTTCCTGAAAGTTCCTTGAAGGTGCAGCTTTGATTCTCAATAAACAGCTCTGGCATTGAAGCGTTGGCTCCCTCCCCACCTGTGGTTGTGTAGGGTTTGTTTTGCACTTGGTTTTTGTGTACCCTAGTCAGGTAGGGCCTATAGCCTTTGAAGGAATAAAAACTGTGGGATGTAAGCTTGAATGAGTCAGATTACAGATTCCCCTACCTCAGGAGGACTTGCCCTGACATTTTGGGAGGATTCCAAGGGAAGGGGAGGATGTACAAGAGGAGAGCTTTTCACATTATTTTCTCTACCTGCTGTTACGAATGAAACCAGCAACTGAGCAATACTTTCAAGCTGGATCTGGACTTCCCCAGTGTAGGTGCAGGGAAGGGGAGGTGTGGGGAAGGCCTGGTGCTCTCACCTCATCTCCTGGCCTGGCTGAGGGGTTGGCATCAGTGTTTCTGCTTTCCTGCTCCATCCCTGCTGGCTGCACAGTGTTTCTGTGTTGGGCTGTGTCCCGGCTCTCCCACTCAGCGCACACTGTGCTCATGGAGGGTTTCCCGTGGCAGGCACACTGAGTGCCAGGGCCATGTCTGTCCTCACCCAGGGAAGGGATTCAGGTTCCCCATAACCCATCTGACCATCCCTGCTTGTCTATCCAGCTGCCCTACTTAATCGATGGGTCACACAAGATCACCCAGAGCAATGCCATCCTGCGCTACCTTGGCCGGAAGCACAACCTGTGTGAGTGGGGCTGGCTGCAGGGTGGGGGACAGAAGCCATCCCTCTTGGCTTGGCTGGAGCAGGATGCTGGGAGTGGGTCTGTGCTGTGTGTGCTGCAGGTGGGGAGACAGAGGAGGAGAGGATTCGTGTGGACACTTTGGAGAACCAGGTCATGGACACCCGCATACATCTCATGATAGTTTGCCGCAGTCCTGACTTTGTGAGTGGCCAGTGGGTGGAGCAGACAGGGGTTTGCAGGAAGAGTTTAAAGCTTATGTTAATAGTCACGCTTGCTCTATTTAGTATTTGAACTTACCCATTCTGATTCTCCAAGCTTTCCATTTCAGCCAGCACACTCACCCAATTCTTATTAATAAACATCATTTTACATGATGAACACAAATCCTAACCACCAAATCTTATTAATAAACACTTTATATCAATGCCTAGAAATCTTTGGTATTGTTGTGACAGCCATGACTGGGCATTTGGTTCCAATATAATAAGCTAATACACTCAGAACTCTCTCCAGTTTTGGAATGGACCATCTTACCTAGTTGGTGCCTGTTCCTTGAGTACCCAGATTCAAACCAGAAGAAAATAAAATAAGCCTAATGTATTGTGAAATCCAGCCAACAGCTTTCTCAGAGCAGAGTCCCTGGTAGAAGAAAGTATCAGGGTCTCTTCCTGATTGGCAGCTCACGGTCAGCCTGAGAACCTTTGTCCACTCAGACATCAAACATGGTACAACTTTGCTCATGCTGCTCAAATATTTGATTGACCCTGCTCTGTGTCATTCCTCAGAATAACTCTGTCTCTTGTTAACTCCTTTGCTTCTCCAGTTCCACTGGACTTTCAGGTGAAGAACTTAGGAGTGACCCAAAAGTAGTCCTGGTTTGGATGTCAGTGGTGACAGATTCAGGGACAAGCATTCTCATCCAACCCCCCCATCACCTCTGAGTCCACTCTGCTACAGAGCCGGACTGTGGTTAATACAACAGGAACGCATTACATAGAAACCTGTGTACTGTCGCAGGCCCAGTATAGAAAGGAGGCTACTCTTCTGCACAACCCTATGACCCCAGCCTTTCTCTAGAACACCTGTGTCTGTGGGTTGTGGCAAGTGTTTTCTGTTTCAGGAGAAATGAAAGCCAGAGTTCTTGAAGGGCCTCCTAGGTCAGCTGAAGCTCTACTCCGAGTTCCTGGGGAAGCAGCCATGGTTTGCAGGGGACAAGGTAAAGAGGGTAACAGGTGGGGAGGAGGAGCTGCCACTCCTCCCAGGCTTCCGGATCCCACCTCGCTGCCCCTAACTTCCTGCAGATCACCTTTGCCGATTTCCTCGTCTATGATGTCCTTGATCAGCACCGAATGTTTGTACCCAAGTGCCTGGACGCCTTCCCAAACCTGATGGACTTCACTGTCTGCTTTGAGGTGACATCCTGATCCTGCTTCCTCTTGGATGCCCTACTTCCCTTCCCCCTTTCCAGGTTGTGTCACCAATCCTGAGGGTTAAAAGAAGAACGATGAGGATCTATTGAGCTCTGACTTTCTGCCAGGACCCATGTTCAGCCTCCTAGAACTGCGGACATCATTGCAACATGCAGGCGACCTGGATAGGATTAGCTGTCACACTGTAGATGAGGAGCCTGGGACTGGGGAGGGGGAGCAGCTTGCTCAGTATCCTAGCAGGCGTAGAGCTGTTCTGGGCTTCTGAATGCCTTCAGCTTCTAGAAGCAATGGACCTGAACCAGCAAGATGTTCTTCAGTGACAAGGTCCTAAGTGGGAAGTGGCCAGGAGATGAGAAAGATAGAAATAGTGGAGGTAAGCCTGGGGCTAACAGGTCTTACACAAGCTGTGTCTTAGGCTGAGGAAACTCATTGAGAGGGATAGCCATCTTACATACTTTTCTCCAGTGGAGAAATGGGATGCAGTCAGCTGAAAGCTAAGCAAGCGATGTTGCAAAAGGGAAACATAGAATATCTCAAGAACAACATAATCTGAGCACTCAGTGACCTTGGCACTGATAACCACAGCCCTGTACAGTGGCAAGAGCTAGATTTTCAGTATCAGAAGCCACACCTCAAGGCTCTGACCCCAGGCCATTATCAGCTCAACCAAGAATATCTCTGGTCTTAGAGAAGGAGCTGTTTTTCTTCCCCTTGCATCAGGGTCTCCGGAATACCTTGGATCAGCACAGCTCAAAAGACAGAATTCAGTGTTTACTGATTTGTTCAAAAAGGAAAGTCAAACCTTTGTACAGCCTGGGTTTCTGGTCCAGGACCTGTGTTTTGCCAAACATATGAAGAATGTGTTTGTCCCTGTAACCATACAGGAAGAGACAAAAGCCAACTGATTCACAAGACCAAGGCATACTCCATGGTCAGACCTGATCTGCAGAGGTGGCCACCCTTGCGTTGCAGTCTCCTCAGCCTTCTCTGCTTACACTCGGGATTGCTGAATCACTGGGTGGCACCTGGACTCTCTTCCAAGCCACACAAACAAGTTCTCAACTCTTGGATTTCTGGATCCTTGCTTCTTTTAATTGCAGGCACGCCATTGCAGCCAGCAGTTACAGCGCCCCCTGTGGGAGGCAGGAGGGAGTGCACAGAGAGCAGAGTGGCAGCCCCAGTGCTGGGCTGACCCTCTTAGCCATGGGAGAATGGGGAAGTTTCTTGACCTCTGGCACCTCAGCATCCCTGCCGATTGGTGTGATGGCGGGGCTGATTTTGCAGGGTGATTGGGTGTGTTTTCTCCCTCTGGACTTTAAAGTCTCTGGTGTGTTCCTAGAGTGGGCTTGCAGAGTTGAGGTCCTGGTTTCTCCTTCTCCCTTGCAGGGCCTGAAGAAGATCTCTGCCTATATGAAGACCAGCCACTTCCTTCCAAGTCCTGTGTACTTAAAACAGGTCACGTGGGGCAACAAGTAGGACCCTGCATGGAGGGCCGGTGATGGTAGGGAGGATCTGTCAGGGCTTCTGTGGTCCTGGACCATGCTTGGCTCCTCTCGCCCACTCTGTAATAATCTTCCTCTTCCATTCCTTTCTCCTGTATCAGGATTATTGTCTCCCTTCTACCGGCTTCTCACCAGATGGTCCTATGCTTTGCTTGGAGCAGCTTAATAGACACTATCCTCCTGACTCTTGCCTGAGAGATCAGCCTTGTCCAATCCCCAGTGAAGTCTGAACTGTACTCACTCTGGGTCTTGGCATATTGCCAATGGCTCAAAGACTGACTTCATTGACTTGTTGGAGTGGTGTTTGTTCCTTTGTTCACAGGAAGAGCTGGGTAACGAGACCATAATCGAGGGCTGGAGGGATGGGTCTCAGTCAAGCAGGGTCTAAGACCAAATATGGGCCTTGCTGTCCTCTGGTATTTCTGAGGCTGGGGTTCCTACAGGATGGTGCTCCTTCTGCACCAGGGCTCCTCATTCACCCTGCAGGATGCAAAACCTCCATTGGCCATGTATCGCCATGTGCCAGGCTTGGAAGAAAGGCTGGGCTGATGGGAGGAGGTGAGCAGGTCCTAGACTCAATATCTGTCCCCATCCGGAAGTCTTTTCTGGACCAAATGTGCACTTCGTCTCAAAGATGTTTCCCTATAGATCTTCCCACCACCTGTGGTTGCTCTTGTGAGTGTCCTTGTCCAGCTCAGTCATAGGCTCCTTTTAAGGATCACATATTGCTGAAGTTTTCATCTCTGATATGAATGGCAGTGTGTGGCATACTGTCAATGATCACAAAATTAAGACGATTTGCCCCCCGCCCCCCCCCCCCAGTCCTGCAAATTAGCAACCTGGAAATAACCATGGTTCCCCCCAAAGGCATAGAATGGGATACAGAAGCTATCCCATGTGGAGGTGGCATATTTAGCCACCCAAATGCGCTCTCTCATTTAAGCACTTAAGAGGCAGCAGTTGCCCCTGAGCACCCGGAGATGGGCAGGCCTACTTTCCTGGGTAGTGTGTGCAGGAGCGGTGAGCACAGTGCTGGGGGTGGTTCGTGTCACCCCACACACAAAAGAGCTAGACTCACTGAAGAAACATCCACTGAGCAGGATTCTCAATGGCAGACTGATCGTGGATTCTGGCCTTTGTCAAGCATTTCTTGTGAGACCTAAATGTAACTTGGAACATGTTGGAGGTGCCCCTGCTGGGCATTGTCCTTGTGCCAAATCTCAGCTGCTGCCTGATACAACAGTTAAGAAATAAGCGCTCCGGGGTTGGGGATTTAGCTCAGTGGCAAGGCCCTGGCTTCAGTCCCCAGGTCCGAAAAAAAGAAAAAAAGAAAGAAAGAAGTGCTCCTAGGCAGATGTGTGTGTCACCGTGAAATAAATTATTAATTAAAAGATAAAGCTTGTAAGATAAGAGTTCATCGAAGAGAAATGTTTACCTATCTGGTAAGATCAAAATCCTTTTAAGCCAACATTTATTAAATATTAACTTAAAAACGGATGAAATATCAGGGAAATGGGACTATGATAAAAGTCCAGAAGGTAGATACAAATATTAATTGAGAGGGAGGGAGGGAGGGAGGGAGAGAGAGAGAGAGAGAGAGAGAGAGAGAGAGAGAGAGAGAGAGACTGTGTGTACAAGTATGTGTGTGCATATGGAAATCAGAGGTTGACCACATGAGGTGTCTTCTTCAACTACTCCTTACGTTCCTTTTTTCCCTTGAGATTTTGTCTCACACTGAGCCTGAAGCTTACTTATTCAACTAAACTGTCTGGTTAGCAAGTCCTCAGATTCTTCCTGTCTCCTCAGCATTGAAAGTGACAGGTACACACTTCCTAGCCTGGTTTTACGCAGGTGCTGGGAATTGAACCCAGGTCATTGTGCTTGTACTGCATGCAAGCGGTATACAGGCTGAGCCATCTCCCCAGCCCTTCCTGGTCTTTTCTGGTTCCCGGGCTGGGCATCTGTAGAATCATAGCTAACACACAATGAGTGTCCGTGTCGCCATGAATGTGTTCCACACACTCATCAGAGAAATGTAAAAACCACATTGAGTATCTGCCACACACATGCAGGACTAGTCACTCTCAGTAGATAATGACAGGTAGCGATTGTATGGGAGAACTGGATTGCTTTTGCTTTGTCTCTGGCAATGGAAAACACTACAGCTCCCGTGGAAATTAGTCTGTTCCTTACGAAATAAGTAATATAGTTACTTATGTATCAATTCCTTTTCTATGTATATACTCAAGATAACTCAAAGTTAACATATATGGTGCATATATAACATATACACACATATAATTTATATGTGCCATGTATAGTGGGTTTAAATAGCTATATTGACTTTTTAAGGGAAAATTTCTCTCTTTAGCTATCAAGCTGGCCTGGAATTATCTAGGTAGCTCAGGCTGGCTCAGACTTGTAGCCCTCTTGCCTAAGACCCCTGGGTTCTTAGGATTACAGGTAAGTGCCCCAATGTCCAGTTCAAATACAGATATATATATTTTTAAATTTACTTTTATGTATGTGTGTTGGGGAGGGGGATGTTTATATGCCGCATGAGTGCAGGTACCTATAGAGACCAGTAGAGGGCATCAGACCCTGGAGCCAGAATTACAGGTGGTTATGAGCCATCAGAAGTGGATTCTGGGAACTAAACTCAGGTCCTCTGGGGACAGGAAGGGCTCCGAACCACTGAGGCTCCTCAAATATGTTTGAGTGTTCATGCTCAAAGACGTATTAGTCATATGAATAATATAAAGATTTAACCCAGGAACCCATTCACAAGTGAATGTAAAAAGAAAACGCTGGGTAGAAACACAGACGAATATTTTTCAGTGTTAAAGAGGGGAGTTATTTTGACCCATGATAAAACTGAGATGAAACTTGAGCCATTAAAACTGGTCAAAACAGGGGTTGGGACTGACCTCCTTTGGTGATGAAACAGCATGTGGAAGTGTTAGCTGAATCAGCCCTTTCCTCCCCAGCTTGCTTCTTGGTCATGGTGTTTGTGCAGGAATAGGAGCCCAAACTAAGACAGTAGATGTGCCTCTCACCATATAGAAAGTGCATTAATACTCCATCCCCTCCTGTCCTTTTTCTGTAAGGGGCAAGGAGTGGCAAAGTTAAAAAAAAAAAAAACAAATGAGGGGTTGGGGATTTAGCTCAGTGGCAGAGCGCTTGCCTAGCAAGCACAAGGCCCTGGGTTCGGTCCTCAGCTCCGAAAAAAAAAAAAAAAACTGGTCAAAACAACAACACAACAACTCACAAACACTTTACAACTTCGTTTATATGAACTATTTATTTCCCCCATAGCTCTGATAAAATACCAGACAGGACAACTTAAGGGTGAAAATATTTATTTCGGCTGACATTTTATGAAGTTCAGCTCCCAGTCCTTTGGTCCCATGTGTTTAGGCGGAATATCGTGGTGGTCAGAACACATGATAGAGGCTGTTTTTCACCTCTTGGTGGAGAAGAGGCAGAGAGTGTGACACACAGGAACTATAGACCAAGGAACTGTCCCCAGGCACCTCCCTCCTGCAGCTTTGTCTCATTCTTCCCAATGTTCTCCCACCCGGCGAGGGTGCCACCATCTCTACTCAAGTGTTCAGACTACAATCCTGTGGGGACACTCTATACTCAAGCTGTAACACGTGAGTACGGCAGATACCACAGAGGCAGTGGTTTCTGGAGGCTGGAGGGAAAGGTGAACTGACAAGGCCTCCAGTGTCACAAAAGGGAAAGGTGAGTGGGGACAGCCGCCACCATTAATGTGTGAAGCAATACCAAACTGACACAAGGTCAAGTGTGGCACTACAGAATTCACCACAGTAAATATAGCAAACAAACAAGAAAGAAAACAAAGAACAGTAGGTGGCTCTACCGTCCCCATCTCCAATTCAGCTCAAAAGGGCAAACTACTGTGAAGTTACTTTAGATTTGAAATTTTTTAAGTGCGATTACAAAAGAAGGGAGTCGTGAGCAACTTCACCCTTCTGTCCTGGAGAGGAGAAAATAAAGAAGGTGACTGCAGATGAAAAAGAGCCCTGAACACTGCGCTCAGAAGAGGGGAAAACGTCCCCTGGAGGGCCTCAGCTGTGTACACAGACGTAGGCAACTCCAGGGGGCTCCCTCCATTCACTGTGCTTCTTGCCTCTAGAGTGGGGGAAGGGGCAGGCTCTCTTTAAGAAAAACAAAAACAAAAAACCAAACAAACCTGTTTGCATCGGAGTTGGTTCTGTCAGTCTGTCAGTCTGTCATTACTTACTGTTCATTACACTTCTTTGCCCAGTTTCCCCTCTTTTTCTAGGGTGAGTGGACTAGGATTTAACTCAAAGAGACACTGATCTAGAAAACAGTTCATCTCATGGGGAGAGTCCAGGAGACAGAACATCTCTGGTCCATGGAGTCTTTCAGGGTTCTGGCCTCCTTCCTCCTTCTTAGGTTTTTAGGTACAGGAGGAGAGGTGGAGCACTGAGTCTAGTTGACCTGGAGGCAAGAGTTTTGTTAACCATTGGCAGGCGGTATAGCACAGTGGGGTCTGAAGGAGGACGCTTCAGGCTCCTCTAGGGAAAGCAGAGCCTGTTTCTTTAAGATCCCTTGTGAGGGGAGTAGAGAGGAAGGGCTGTATCCAAGGTCGGCTGATATCTTTAAGCTAAGATAACTAGACTAAAAGGCACTATGTTTTCTTGTATTTCTGGCTTAAACAAGTGTTTGGAAAAGCTTGAGGACATTTTTGGATAAGGGCTTCTGAAAGAACAAAGGGCCTGTTAGTACACAATAGACAGTGGTCACTTGTCTTAGATGTAGTCCTCCATTTAGGGCTTCGTCACCCCACCCAGAGGGGCCCTTTACCAGGCAGGAGAAGACAAGCTTCCTGCCTACTCTCCTGTCCTTAGAAGGAGCTGTGTCTCAGGTATGAGAGAGAGAGAGAGAGAGAGAGAGAGAGAGAGAGAGAGAGAGAGAGAGACAGACCAAGGCATGAAGTTCCCACCACGCACACAGGGCAGAACGGCATCTGTCAAGGCCAATCACATCTTATTGGTGAGGTACAGTGTGTGGCATAATCAGGCACAAGGTCACCTAGAATAGTATCATCCTGGGCAACATTGCCCCTTAGCTCCGCCTGTGTGAGGGGATGGCTGCAAGTTGGGAATGGAGTGAGGACTGGACAGAGGCCATCACCTGAACTTATTAGACAAAATATACTGAGTATCAGTCATTGTGTGGACAGGAAGACATTCTGAAGAACCATGTTACGACTCTCCAGTCAGGTGCTGAGAACCTGTTTAGCTCAGACTTTCTGCACCATCTCTCGCCCCCTGCTGGACAGGGCCAGGCACAGTTTCGATTGTCTACACAGGCTCTGTGTCTCCCTGCCAACTTGTTGAAGCGACTTACAATCCAGTTTATTCCAGGTGCTGGCACCAGGGTCTCTCATAGCGCACAACTGCATTGAATGAACTTTCTTATTCCGGACCCATCAATGTCAGAATAGAGTGGACTCTCCCCAGAGTGGGCCTTCAGCTCCCAGAGAGTAGTGTCTGGGTCTAGAACTCTCGACTGCCTGTGGCCTGTGCCATGGGCTTCATCCAGCTGGGTTGGATCATCTCTGTGCCTCTGGGATGAGCAGGCTCAGCTGAGGAGGAAGAGTAGCTCAGGATGAAAGCGGGACATGGAACCCTTGACTTAACCTCTGCCCACCTGTGCCTGGTCCTGTCTGTTCATAGCCACCAACGAGTTTCTAACAGAAGCCCATGGGCAGCCAGAGGGTGTCTGCTTCACTCCCTTCTCCCTCTTAGCCTCCATCACTCTCCAACTTCACAAAAATTGCCAAGTATTTGCCTATTCCTCCGCCTTCTCACTGAGCTGAATTTTGACTCCCTGTCGCTGAGCCCTGGTTTATATATATGTGTTCCTGTGAACACACATGTATACACATGCATGTGAAAGTTAGAGGCTGGCACTTGGTGTCTTTATCAATCGCTTTGTATGTAGTTTTTGAGACTGCTCTCTCACTGAACATGGAGTCTGTTGAGTCTGTTGGACTGGCAGCCAGGAACCCCGCTGGAGCCGTATGCCTCCACTCCCCAGCTCTGGGTTTTATAAGTTTCTAACACCATGATAAACTTTTTCACATGAGTTGCATTGATGTCTTAATGTTGGTCTGGCCAATACTTGCCAAATGTGGCCATCCTGCCCCCTTCCCCTTGGGTCTGTTTTAAATTCATTTATCACTGAAGCTAAGAATCTGGAAAAGGGAAACTTGGCTCTCTGACGTTGGTAGGAGTTTTGTCTGTGAGTTTTAACCACAGGTGCCATGATGGACACTGAGTCACTCTCTTATACCCAGATACACAGTCAGGAGCTGGGGCCAGGGCTGAAATCAGTGAGCTAGACAGCCGAGAGTTTGCCTCTCAGGTACTTGGTCCTCTGCAGAATCCTCCAAGGTCCTTTCTGGACAGCATCTGTTGTCTCTCAGAACCAGAGGTATTTGGTCCCTCTAGGCCACTGTGCTGTTAAGTTCAG
This sequence comes from Rattus norvegicus, assembly GCF_021556685.1. Lineage (NCBI taxonomy): Eukaryota > Metazoa > Chordata > Mammalia > Rodentia > Muridae > Rattus > Rattus norvegicus. The sequence goes on along the minus strand of NC_141535.1, from coordinate 197,724,725 downwards.
GGTCCTGTCTGTGATGGTGGGACCCTTTCAATTTCATAAGGCCTGCGTGTTTGCCTCTTGGATTTAGCTCACAAATATGGCCGAAGTGCTAATTAATTTATATGGTCACTACCTTGATGACCCACGGGCTGGGTCCCTCTCCTATAGGTTCATACAATTGAGTGCTTAGTCCTCAGTTGGTGAAACTGTTTGGGAAGGATTAGGAGGTGTGGCCTTGTTGGAGGAGGTGTGTTACTGGGGGTAGACTTTGAGATTTGAAAAACATATGCCATTCCCAGTTAGGTCCCTCTCCTCCCACCGCTGCCTCCTGCTGGTGGATAAAATATAAGCTCTCAGCTACTGCCTATTACCATGCCTGCCTGCTTCTCTGCTGGTCATGGAGTCACCCTCTAAAACTGTAAACCCTTATTAACCCCTCTCTTCTGTAAGTTGCCTTGATCATGGTGTTTGTCACAGCAATCAGAAAGGAACTGAGACAGCCCCAGGTCCCCCAAGAGAAACACAGAGACTGCTTGCTCTTCTGTTTGTCCCTGTCCTGGGTCGCTCCCATTCTCCTGCTCCTGTACCCCCAGGTTGTATGGACAATGAAGTCCAGTTTGTCAGACTGGCAGAGTCCTTTCTTCCAGTGGTGAGTACAAGAACAGACTCCCAGGTGGAGACAGTGCTTTTTTATTCATTTATTGAGATCCGAGCCTCCCTGCATGACAGACTCCCAGAGTGCAGGTGTGAAAAACCAATCTACCAGGAGGAAAGGAGATGGGTAGAACAGGTCCTCTCTGGCCTGTCTCCAGGGATACTGCCGACTTCTTGAGGATCCAGCAGGGGGCAGATGAAAGCAGGCCTGCCAATCAATCACTGCCTTCGGTATCGGAAAGCTCAGACCCGCCTTCTGACGATAGCTCCTGGGATGATTGGCTTTTACAGTCACAGTGGGTTGGGCTTTATGGTTCCAGGGTTGGTTCCTTTCTGGCTAGCCAGAGCAGCTCCGGAACTACTCTCAGACTCATCAGCTGAGCGTTGCTATCTCGGAGCAGAGTCTTTCCTGACAGTGGCCTGACTGTACAGTCTTCGAGGCTGGATAGGAATCATGCCCGTGACTCTTGGTTATTGGGATATCCGCGGAGTGAGTGAAAGGCTGGGCTACTAGGTGGGAAGGACCCAGGGTCAGAACACAGGAGGAGGAAGATTTTCCGTGAGGTTTTCCTTGAGCCCCCCTACCTGTGTCTGTCAGAAGGACTCTCAGTCCAAATTCTCCCCTTGCCTTTCTCCCTCTCCTCCACCTCGCTTCCTCTCTTTTTAGTAAAAGGTGGAAAAAGCTTCCCTAGAGGAGGTGAAGGATCTCACTAACTGTGACTTTTGTTACCCGCTATCTCCCGCAGTTGGGTCACGCCATCCGGCTGCTCCTGGAATACACAGAAACAAGCTATGAGGAGAAGAGATACGCCATGGGCGACGGTAATGCCATTCATTCTGGTCACACTCCTCCCTAACTTCTGTCCACTGGTGCCCAGCATCTTCTACCTAGTTCTCTGTCTCTTAGCTCTGTGGATCTCCTTCAAATGAACCCAGAGCTTAGATCTTCCAGAAATTTCCTTGAGGGTGCAGCTTTGATTTTCAATATAGAATCATGGTTATGACATGCTGGTCCTTTTCTGACTATAATTGGGTGAGGTTTGCCCACTACAGGCCTAGTGCTTCTGTAAGCCTCAATCATGAAAGGCCTATAGCCATTAGAGTGCTATTCACAGGTGCGGCCTTGATTTGAAAGGCTTACTGGATCAGACTGCATGTTCCTGCACAAGGGCTCCTGCCCTTGACTTCTTGGGAGGGTTCTGGGGAAGGAGGCTTAGACATGGTGATTCCTTTTCACTTCCTATTGTCCACCACAGCTCCCGACTATGACAGAAGCCAGTGGCTGGATGACAAATTCAAGCTGGATCTGGACTTCCCCAATGTAGGTGCAGGGAAGGGGAGGTTTGGGGAAGGCCTAGTGCTCTCACCTCATCTCCTGGCCTGGCTGAGGGGTTGGCATCAGTGTTTCTGCTTTCCTGCTCCATCCCTGCTGGCTGCACAGTGTTTCTGTGTTGGGCTGTGTCCCGGCTCTCCCACTCAGTGCACACCGTGCTCATGGAGGGTTTCCCGTGGCAGGCACACTGAGTGCCAGGGCCATGTCTGTCCTCACCCAGGGAAGGGATTCAGGTACCCCATAACCCATCTGACCATCCCTGCTTGCCTATCCAGCTGCCCTACTTAATTGATGGGTCACACAAGGTCACCCAGAGCAATGCCATCCTGCGCTACCTTGGCCGGAAGCACAACCTGTGTGAGTGGGGCTGGCTGCAGGGTGGGGGGCAGAAGCTATCCTTCTTGGCTTGACTGGAGCAGAATGCTGAGAGTCGGTCTGTGTTGGGTGTGCTGCAGGTGGGGAGACAGAGGAGGAGAGGATTCGTGTGGACATTTTGGAGAAACAGGTCATGGACACCCGCATTCAGATGGGCACACTCTGCTACAGCCCTGACTTCGTGAGTCCCCACTGTGTGGTATAGGCAGGGTTTGACGAAGGAGTCAAGGAAGGGGCTGTGTTTGTATTCACACCTGTCATCTTTGGAATTTGAACCCGCCCACACTGATTTATCAAGCTCCCCTATCCAGCCAACACTTCTGCTCCCCACACCCCCATTTTGTTGACAAGTAAAACACACCAATTCCGAGAAGTTTTGAGACACTGTCATGATATCAATGGTTGCAAATTCATTCCAACATAGCAAATTCATGTGTTCAATTCTTTTCCACTTTGACCTTGACCACCTTGTCCCCGGGGTTGACAGATGAAAGCCAGAGGGGAAAAGATCATGGGTGTTTAGAAATCTACCCAACAGGTTTCTCAGAGCTGATTTCTTAGTAGCAGCAAAACTCAGGGTATCTTGCTGGAGTTCACAGTCAGCTGGAGAGACACCATCTCTACGCTTATCAACTGTGTTCACCCTACTCCAGTTCTGTTCTCGTGCTTTGTAATTGCTCCTTGGAATCGCTTTGTCTCTTCTCTAGAGATTGTTTAATACTCGCCTTTCCTTCTGCTAGACTGCCCTGTACAGACCCTACTAGCGAACCCGGAAGGCAGCCGTGGGCTAGACATCAGTCATGACAGAGTCAGGGACAGAGTGGCATTTCCATCTAACTGCCAGGCACCCCTGAGAGAGGAAGCCTGCTACCAAGCAGGAGTCTAATTATTAAAGTGGTGAAGCATTAAATGGTCCAGGCCCAGAATTAGGAAGGTGCCCGCTCCTTTGCATAGCCTGGTGAAGCCACACTTTCTCCCAGGAGACCAGTAATGAGGGTTGTGCCAGCTGTTTTTCTGCTTCAGGAGAAACGGAAGCCTGAGTTCTTGAAGGGCCTCCCAGATCAGCTGAAGCTCTACTCCGAGTTCCTGGGGAAGCAGCCATGGTTTGCAGGGGACAAGGTAAAGAGGGTAACAGGTGGGGAGGAGGAGCTGCCACCCTTCCTGGGCTTCTGGATTCCCACCTCACTGCCCCTCACTTCCTGCAGATCACCTTTGCAGATTTCCTTGTCTATGATGTCCTTGACCAGCACCGAATGTTTGAACCCAAGTGCCTGGACGCCTTCCCAAACCTGATGGACTTCGTGGTCCACTTTGAGGTGATGCCCTGATCCCTGTTCCCTCTTGGATATCCTTCCCTTCCCCCTTTTCAGGTCGTGTCACCAATCCTGAGGGCTAAAAGAAGAACGATGAGGATCTATTGAGCTCTGACTTTCTGCCAGGACCCGTGTTCAGCCTCCTAGGTCTGCTGAGTTGATTTATCATTACCTTCAGGCGACCTGGATAGGATTAGCTGTCACACTGTAAGATAAGGAGCCTGAGACTGGGGAGGGGGAGCAGCTTGCTCAGTATCCTAGCAGGCGTAGAGCTGTTCTGGGCTTCTGAATGCCTTCAGCTTCTAGAAGCAACATTCAGTGTCTCTTCCCAACTTGTGCCAAAAAGTAAGTAAGAACTTTGTACAGCTTGGGTTTCGGGCCCAGGACCTGTGGTATGCAGAACACGGGAAGAATGGGTTTCCTCAACCATTAGGCTGAGAGAAAGGCAGACTGATGCGCAGGACCAAGACATACTCCACGGCCATATTAGATTGGTGCAGTCATTCATGTTGCTGCCCTGTGAAGTACTGTGACTCAGGGCTGTTCCCATGGAAGACTTCATCTTAAGTTCATTTGGTGGGTGTACTCTTTCTGCCCTCTCTTCCTCTGTCTCTCATTGTGTCCCTCTATGAAACGAGGTCATATTTTATCCTTATTGAGATGCTTTGGAATTTCCCTCCATATCGGGCCCAGCAGGACATGTAAAGATGTCCCTCCATCCTGGGACGGAGTGAAGCTGGTAGCAGGAGGCTCAACAGACCATGAGACGCATGTGATATTAATGACTGCCTGGCCCACACCTCACAGTTAACCACAGGCCGCACTGAACTCTCTGGTTTGACACCAACAAGATGTAGTTTTTTCATACTTGTATGTTGGAGGCGTTGCTATAGCAACAGATCACGGCCCACTTGACATGAAGGGACGCGCATCTTCTTTAGTTCCCATGTTCCCATCACCGAGGTTGTAGCCTGCAGGCTCTTGTTCTGAGCACCGATGGGTGTGGCTTGCTGGGGACTGGTAACAGGCTCTCTGTTGATCTTTAGACATGACCTGTGCACTCTCCGATGAGGTGTCCTGTATCACGCTCCACTGCATCAGAGCTAGAGATGAGGTTGGTTGGGGCTCAGTGGGATTGTGCTCAGCTCAAGTGGAGACGTGTAAGCTTCAGGTGAGCAGCCAGAGCTGGCCACCCTTGCGTTGCAGTCTCCTCAGCCTTCTCTGCTTACACTCGGGATTGCTGAATCACTGGGTGGCACCTGGACTCTCTTCCAAGCCACACAAACAAGTTCTCAACTCTTGGATTTCTGGATCCTTGCTTCTTTTAATTGCAGGCACGCCATTGCAGCCAGCAGTTACAGCGCCCCCTGTGGGAGGCAGGAGGGAGTGCACAGAGAGCAGAGTGGCAGCCCCAGTGCTGGGCTGACCCTCTTAGCCATGGGAGAATGGGGAAGTTTCTTGACCTCTGGCACCTCAGCATCCCTGCCGATTGGTGTGATGGCGGGGCTGATTTTGCAGGGTGGTTGGGTGTGTTTTCTCCCTCTGGACTTTAAAGTCTCTGGTGTGTTCCTAGAGTGGGCTTGCAGAGTTGAGGTCCTGGTTTCTCCTTCTCCCTTGCAGGGCCTGAAGAAGATCTCTGCCTATATGAAGACCAGCCGCTTCCTTCCAAGTCCTGTGTACTTAAAACAGGCCACGTGGGGCAACAAGTAGGACCCTGCATGGAGGGCCGGTGATGGTAGGGAGGATCTGTCGGCGCCCCTATCGCCCTGGACACTGACTGGGTCACGGCTAGCTTCCAGTAACTGCTCTACATCAGTCTTCCCATTTTTTTCTGTCTTTTCATTCTTTCCCTCTACAAGACCTCCTTGTTCCCCCCTTTGACTCAAGCCTCCAGTGTCAGCTCCCTGTCCTCAGCAAAGTCCTTTTCTCCCCTTGTCTCTTTCTGTCATGTTTCTAACCGTTCTTTCACTGAGCTTTGAGCACCTTAACCTGAAGACCCATTCTCCCCGGAAGGCAGGCTCGGCCTCCAGAGTGGGATGGTCTAGCGTTGTTTGCTCTCTAATAAAGTATTACCCACACTTGCCCTGTGTCCTGTCTTATTGCCTGTAATCTCAGCAGTGACTAAGGTGATGTGACTGGGTGGTCTTTGTTCTGTGATTCACAAGGATGACTAGGCGATAGGGACACGGAGTCGGGGTGGGAGTGGGCTCTCAGGTAGTCAGGATGTCTGATCATGCAGGGCTGGAAACATGGCGGATCTATTAAGAGCACTTCCTTTCTTGTATAAGGCCTGGATTTGGTTCCCACTACCCACATGGTGGCTCACAATGAGTCTGTAATCCCAGCTCCAGGGAATCTGATGCCTGCTTGGGCTGTCACACACACACACACACACACACACACACACACACACACACACACACACACGTAAATCTTTTTAAAAAGAAAGAGATTATCAGGCTGGTGAGATGGCTCAGTGGTGAAGAGTCACTCTTCCAGAGGTCCTGAGTTCAAGTCCCCGCAACCACATGGTGGCTCACAACCATCTGTAATGAGATCTGATGCCCACCTCTGGTCTGAAGACAGCTACAGTGTACTTATATATAATAAATAAATAAATATATTTTAAAAAGAGGTTATGATGTGCCCTGACGGTGTCCACCTGGGGTTCTTATAGGAAGGTACGCCTTCTGTACCAGTATTTCTCAGTCGTCATCCTGCAGCATGCATGTGGTTCCGCCATTGGCTATGCTCACCTGAGTCTCGCTTCAGAGGGGTGCTAGGCAGATGGGCAGAGGGTGAACAGTCAGTCATCAGGCTCTATGTGTACCCTCATGTGGAAGTCATCTGTCTTTCCAAGATGTTTTCCTAGAAACTTTTCTTTCTCTTGGTGATTCTGTTGTGGGAATCTTCAAAAACAAACAAACAATAAAAAAATCCTTAATCATCAGCTCGTCGAGGGAGGCTCCTGGCCTTGCTGATACATATGGCAGTGTCTAGCGTGTTAAAGTTTGAGAAATTGTGAACATCTGCTTTTAGAGATGCTCGCGCTAATGTTTGGTTTAGTCCTTTGTGCAGGTCAAACCATGGACATAAGCATGGTTTCTGAGAAAACAGAGATTTTCCATGTGGAGATGTTGCAGTCTGACCCAGAAGCCCTCTCTTATCTAAGCACTAAGGAGGTGCAGCTGCCCCTGAGTGGCTGGAGGTGGGCAGGTCTACTTTCCTAAGCCCCAGAGCAGCAGTGTGTGATTAGAGGTGCTGTCAGGTCACTCACAGAGGAGCTAGATTCACTGAAGACACGTCCTTTGATGGAGGCTAGATCGTGGATTCTGGCCTTTGTCAAGCACTTCTTGTGAGACCTACCTGTAACTTGGAACATGTCAGAGGATGGCCCTGCTGGGCATTGTCCTTGTGCCAAGTCTGATACAGCAGTTAAGAAATAAGCGCTCCTAGGCAGATGTGAGGGTCACTGTGAAATAGGTGATTAATTAAAAGGTAGAGTTTATAAGAGCTCATTGAAGAGAGATGCTTATTAATCTAGTAAGATCAAAATCCTTTATGCTGACCTTTATTAAACACCATCTTAAACAGAGATGCAACAAAAACATCAGGAAAAAGATAAGTTAATAGAAGTATAAAAAGGTTAAGTAGACAGAAATATTAACCCATATTAATATTACTATCAGTGTATATCAGAAGTTAGAAAATGTTTTCCAATAGTTCCTAGCTGTGTCCGAGTGCGTGAGCATGTACCTGCATGTGCATGGGTGTGTGTGTGTGCCTGTGTTTGCCAGCATGTGGAAGTCAATGGTTGCTATTAGGTATCTTCCCAAGCTCGATCTCTCTCTTACTTTTAGAAACAAGATCTCTCACTAAGCCAGGCTCTCGTTGGTTTGGCTAGGCTGTCTATAGAACAAGTTCAGAGAGTTTCCATCTCCCCAGCTCCGGGATTATAAATGCATATCACAGCCCTTGGTTTGACCTGTGCAAAGGACTAAACTCATGCCTGTGCTTGCATGGCACACAAGTAGTCTACAGACAGAGTCACATCCCCATCCTCTCCTGGATCTTTTCGCTACCCCTGCTGGCTGTCCAACTCTACACAATGAATCCAGTCTGCTATGTTCTATAGAACACACCTATACACACAGGTCACTGTGCCAAGGAGAAGACTAAATAACTCCAACCTGGGCAAGAACTTGAGTAGACATTTTTTTCTAGAGGAGATGTACAATGGTAAATAAGCACATAAGAGTTGCCCAAAAGCACTAATCATTGGAATCTCAATACAATCTCATACATCAGATTACCCACTGTCAAGTAGCAAGTGATGGATGACTCCATTAGGTGGAATGACTGGAAGACCTTGTCTTGTTCCTAGTAATATAAAATGCTACAGCCGCTGTGAAAATTAGACTGTTAGAAATCAGTTCCAAAGACGGAAGAGAAGAAGGAGGAGGAGGAGGAGGAGGGGGAGGAGGGGGAGGAGGAGGGGGAGGAGGGGGAGGAGGAGGGGGAGGAGGGGGAGGAGGAGGAGCAGCAGCAGCAGCAACAACAACAGCAACAACAACAACAACAACAACGTGACATAGCAATTCCTTTTCTGGGTTTATATTTGAAGTAATTTGAAGTTCATGAACACACACACACACATATACATATATGTTATGTGTGTATGTATATATGTGCGTGTGGGCACATGTGCTTAGGCAGAATATTGTGATTGTCAGGGGTGTGGCAGAGACTGATTTCACTTCTTGATAGCTCAGAGGCAGAGAATGTGACATGAGGGGGCCCCAGGCTATACATCTGCAGGGACCTGTCCCCAGTTCATCTTCTCTCGTGGGGAGAGTCCAGGGGATTGGGCAGCCCTAGTGAGTCTTTCAGGGTCTCAGCCTTGGTCCATCTGTGGCTCCTCCACTCACTAGGGTGCTTCTTCTTTGTTGGGTTCTAGGGTTTGCGAGGAGAAGGGGGCTTAAGAGAGAAGTATTGAGTCAAATTAACCTTCAGGCAAAAGCCTTATCAACACCCGAGGGAAGGGAGGAGACAGTGGGGTTTGTTCTTTAAGTTCCCCCATGAGAACAACTGGGAGGAGAAGGGTATGATAGGAGAAAGTGGGTTTAAGGTCAGCTGGTACCACCCAACTAAACTAAATGGGACTGTGCAGTTCTGTATTTCTTTTTGAAAAGTCCCAAGGACATTTCTGGATAAGGGCTTTTGGAAGAACAGAGGGCATAGTTAATTTGCGATAGGAAAGTGGTTACTTGCAGCGCTCTGTTTAGGACTACGCTATCTGGAAGGGCCCTTGTGGGAGGGAGAGACAGGTTCCTGCCCATGTGCTCTGCCTCATGCTCTTGTCCTTAGATAAAGTCATAATTCAGGTATGGAAAGGAGGGAGGGAGGGAGAGAAAACAAGCGAAAACCAAGGCAGGAGGTTCCTCTATGCAGCTGAGGGAAAGGTCGTCGAGGTACAGTTTGCTATGGCACTCACAAGATCATCTAAAATGGTGTAATCTTTTTTTAAGGTTTATTTATTTGTTTGTTTATTTTAAGCATACTGTAGCTGTCTTCAGACACATCAGAAGAGGGCATTAGATCTCATTACAAATGGTTATAAGCCACCGTGTGGATGCTGGGATTTGAACTTAGGACCTCTGGAAGAACAGTCTTAACCATGGAGCCATCTCTCCAGCCCCAAATGGTGCCATCTTGTGCTACAGTGTACCAAGGATAGTATGTGTGATTGGGCTGATGGCAGGTTGTGGGAGACTGTGGCCAAACCCTGGGTTTATCTGAGGTAAAGAACTAAATGTTTGTTATTATTGTGTGGGCCGCACATGTGTGAGCTTAAGCTGAAATAGCAAAACAGCTGTCTCACACCTGAGATTCTGAGAATCCAGTGGTTGCTCAGTCCATGGTTCATGGTCCAGTGTTGGAAACGTGGAAATGTTGGTTCTGACGTCAGTGAAGAAATCAGTGGCAGAAGCATGGAGGAACTACACCTCTGTATGCATTCCAGTCACAAGAGGACCGATTTTCTTCTCAAATGGGTGTTTCCTCTCTGAATCTCTTTCCACAATTTATTCCTAAACCTGGTGCTTGGGTCAAATGAATCAAATGAACATTTCCACAAGCGAATAGAGTTACCTGTCCCATTGGACAGACGAGGAAGCCAGCCATAGAGATTCAGTCACTTGCTCAGGAACCTGCTACTACTGATGGCTGGGCAGGGCTTCTCTGTTGGTCTCTGAATTCTGAGGCTAGCAGACAGTGAATATCCCTGTTGTGAACCACAGGAAAGGCCTCAGGTCATTGCACAGCTGTGTTTCCCACTCCACAGAAAGTATTCATATTCCCGCTGCAGAATATCTTAATGACTCAAATCCCCAATGGCAGTAACAGAGACCCAAGGGATATAGTTGTGCTGATTTGAGTAGACATGTAGAAGATCCAGTTGGAAGAATTTGTGTGTGTGCATGCGCACACACAAACACACACACATACACACACGTGCACACACACATGTGGAGGGTGTGGCAAGCTGTCAGGGGTTCTCCTCCAATTTTCACCTTAAGGTCTCTACCTGAATCTGGTAGCTCAGCTCATGTTTCAGATGGACTTTTAGCTGGCAAGCTCCAGTCACGCTCCTGTCTCCACTCCTCAATGCCACGGATTCATGTAACCTATACCTAGCCTGTTACATGGACCCCATGTTAACTCAGGTCCTCATGTTGTACAGCAAACACTCTTAATCCCTGAACCATCTTCCCCAGTCCCCCAGTTGGAAGACTGGAATCCTGTTAAATGGGGGCAGTTTCCTTCCCTCTCAAGCGTTTCTTCATTCTCTGGGTGGCTTGTTTTATATCTGGGAGATGAGGTTATGTACTTATTGTCATTGATACTCAGTGACTATTTATATATGAAGCACAGTGAGCTATGCGGATGGCTTTCCATCCAGTGACTAAGTATAGCAGAGAGCAGGAGGCAAACAAGTCATGGCACCACCTGGCTCCTGGGAAGCCCAATAGCTTTTACTTTCACAGCTCATCACGGGACCTCAAGTTCACTTGATGTGTACAGAAGCTACTCTGTTAGATGTTTGGGGACCAGGGGCATCAGCACAACAGGTTTGCAGTCTGGAGTCTTCTCTACATCAAATGCTCCTTTCTCAGAGTCTCTTTGGCTCTGGTTGTGAAGCAGGAATAATAGCACTGGTGGTTGTGCAAACCTTACCATGGCCATGAGGAGGATGGAGCGGAGAGCCGCGGGCTGCAGGTCAACGCCCGCTGTTTCTTGATAACTGTCAGCTGTAGGTCTCTGAACACTGTAGAAATCATCTGAGCAGGTTCTCCTGGTAAGATGGAGGAAACACTCCTACTGTCTCTTTGCACGGCCCTCTGTAGCAGGGCTGGATATGAGGTAGCTTTGGGACTCAGTGAGGTTGGCCTGAGGCTCCACACAGAGCAGGTCGGACCTCGACTTTCAGGAGAACGATGAGAGCCGGCTCAGCATCCCAAGCTGGCCGGCCCTCCTCCCCTTGTGCATTTGATCCAGAGCTTGCTGGGTCACTGGCTCAGGTCTGGGCCCTCGGTCCCGTTGCACTGGCCCGTTGTGGACATCCTTGTCCTGTTACAGGAGGTTTCTGTGTAAACCAGCAAGGAGGATGTTCCCTGTGAGAAAGGATCATGTCTGTGAAGGCGAGGAGTGACAGGGTCTCCTGTGGGAAGACAGGAGAGGACTGGGCAGAGAGGGCACCGAATGGGAACCCTGAAGTCTCAGTAGCCATTGTCCCCTGCTGTGCTGGCACCATCTTACCTGTTCTTTGGTCCCTGCCCCATTCTTACCTCAGTTCCTTCTTTTCTTTCAACTGAGTGGTCTCCTGAAGTGACCGTCCCTGAGGCTGGCTTTGCTGTCCTGCCTGGCAGTGGCTGTGCTGTGCTGAGGAGCCGGGGAAGCCTAATTCCATCGTCTTTAGGCTCTGGACTTGCAACGCGCATGTTACCGAGACATGCAGTTTACCCCAGTGAGGTCCCTGCCTGGCACCGTATGGTCCCCATAAGGCTTGAGTCACACTTGCTTTGACTGCCATCAGCTTCCACCATTGCGTCTAAGGACTGCCTGGTGACCCTGATAGAGCCTGGTTCACAGGGACACTAGCAGACTAAGAAGGACACCCCCAGTGCAGGCAGCCTTCATGGGATCTCTAGAACACGAAAGGTACCTTTTGTGACTGGAACCTTGTCCATTCCACAATGTTATTGAGATTTACAAGTTAATAAAAGTTGGTCTAAAAAATACCAGTGCAACGGTATCTCAAATTAGGGCAGGTTTCCTCACCATCAGCTTCTTTTTTATATAGCCAACTAAAACCAACATAAACATAAAACAGGTTTTAAAGAATCAAGATCCGAGTTGGTGAGTCCTAAAAAAGAGACAGGTATGGTGCTCCATGCCCTTACTCTCAGCCCTTGGGAGCTGAGGCAGGAGAACTAAAGCTAATCCATGGCCAGCCTGGGTTACACTGAGTGCCAAGGCCAGCCTCTGAAGTCATCTCTACAAAGAAAAGGATAAAGAAGAAACATAGGACAAAGAACTCTCTTGTTCCTTGGGAACTGGGGACAAGGCTTTCAAGGCTCTTTCAAGAGAAACATGTTCCATTATTGTCAGCAGTTACAAGCCCACGTGAATGCCTGGCTGGGCGTCAGCCCGACAGAGTCGATGATCAATTACAGTTCCTCCAGGCTCTCAAGCACCCCCAGGGTGGTGTTGGTGGGAAAGAAAAATGGATGAATCTTGGTTATAAGCTTTTGCACTCATGCTAGAAAGAGTCAAAGGTAGGGGGTGGGGGAAGACAAGGAGACAGGGAAAGGCAGGCTAGGGGGACGGAGGTTAGGGGAGGGCATCTGAACAAGGGAGCAGCGACGACAGAATTCAGGCAATATGTGTGTACCTTTCCTTTTTTGAATTTTTTCAAAGATTAATATTATATCACATTAAAAAAAACAGAAAAAATGGATATATTTACCATGTGACCCAGGATACATGCACACACACCGAACTGAAATGAGTTTCGTCAGAAAAATTTGCATGAATATATTTGCATTATCATGGTTCTCAGTTCTCCATTCTTCAAGTATTCACAGTATAAGAGACAATTTTGCCCTCAGGATACATTTGTCAAGGTTCTAGGCCTTCTGAACTGTCATCACTGGGGAATGCTGCTGACATCCAGACTAGAGAGTAGAAAGCAGCAGCCCTAAAGCAAAAGCCCAGCAGAACTGCTTAACAAGCTAGCAAATGTAGCCCCGCCTTCTGCTTTGGCACCACCCCAAGCCACCTCCATAACAACGTCTGAGCTCAAGCAACCTTGGCTCTAACGAGTTTCTGCAGGGCGGGTCTGGCCTTGCTCCTCGACGCTGGTATTGGCTGGAACTGGGGGCGGGGAAAGGCGGTCTGAAGACCTGACAGAGTGAAGCCAGTCTGTTTCTGGCAGCTCTCGGAACAGTCGAGGCTAGATTGACACAGCCTGTCCGTTCAGACCCCAGCACCATGCCCATGACACTGGGTTACTGGGACATCCGTGGGGTGAGTGAGGGGTCCAGGGTGCAAGAATAAATGTAGTCAATGGAGGCATGCTCTTGCAGGTGTGTGTGTGTATGTGTGTGTGTGTGTGTGTGTGTGTGTGTGTGTGCGCGCGCGCGCGCGCGCGCGCGCGCGCGTCCCCCCACTCCCCACCGCGCGCGCTTGCAAGTATATTCCGGTTCTATCCATGGACGTAGTGAATGGGGGGTAAAGAGAATGGCGACTCGTCTAGAGGAGGGTAAAGAACCTCACCATCTCCTGTCATCTCTTACAGCTAGCGCATGCCATCCGCCTGCTCCTGGAATACACAGACTCGAGCTATGAGGAGAAGAGATACACCATGGGAGACGGTGACTGCATCCTTTAGTCTGATCCCTGCCCGACTCCTGCCCATTGTTGCCCAGCAACCGGCACCCAGCTCTCCAACCCCATCACTCAGTTCTGCCTCTTTTTGTTGGACCTATAATATGCCCCTTCCAAAACCCTTGATGGTGTGGTGTGACTTACCAATGAACGATGCTAAGGAAAGATTTGAGAATACTCTGTATTTATAACTGGGTTCCATCCCTCTAGCAATTGGCTAAGTCTTTCATAAGCTTTAGTGATGAGGGAGCTCACAGCCCTTACAAACATCTTCAATCTTGAAAGCTTGCAGTGTGACTTCGTGAGTCAGCTTGCAGGTGTACTGCCTTGGAGAGTCTTGTCTCTGAGTCTTTGGGAAAGTCTTGGGAAAGGGGTTTGAACACATGGGTCCTTTGATTTCATATTATCTTGTTCACCACAGCTCCCGACTTTGACAGAAGCCAGTGGCTGAATGAGAAGTTCAAACTGGGCCTGGACTTCCCCAATGTAGGTGCAGGGGAGGGGAGGTTTGGAGATGGTGGTGGTGTCCCTATTCACACAGATGAGGAGGTCTGGATTAGTTCTTTGACTTTTATCTACCCACCCTGGTTGTCCACACCATCTTTCTGTGATGGGCTGTACCCCAGCTCTTTCATTCAGTGAGCACTTCATAGAAGGCTTTCCATGCCAGGCACACTGAGTGCCTGTGTCTGTGCCTGATGTCTGTCCTCACCCAAGGAAGGAATTCTGGGATCTCATATCCCATCTGACTATCCCTGCTTGTCCATCCAGCTGCCCTACTTAATTGATGGGTCACACAAGATCACCCAGAGCAACGCCATCCTGCGCTATCTTGGCCGCAAGCACAACCTGTGTGAGTGGGACCTCTGCAGGGGTGGGGGACAATGGACACCCGCTGGGCTTGACCAGGTTGGGATGTTGAGAGTGGGTCTGTGCTGTGATTTTCACAGGTGGGGAGACAGAAGAGGAGAGGATTCGTGTGGACATTCTGGAGAATCAGCTCATGGACAACCGCATGGTGCTGGCGAGACTTTGCTATAACCCTGACTTTGTGAGTCCTACTCTGGGCCACATGAGGTGGGAGCACTGGAACGTGGACTCTTGCCTTCTCATCCACTCTGTGTGGTTAGCATCTAAACTTCTTAGAGCTGCTCACCTACAGACGATGTTCTGAACTGCTGGCAGAGTCATGGTGGCACAGCGTGGAGGCCGAGACAGAAGGTTAAGGCCTTCCTGAGTACACTGTCTCAAAGTCAAAAACACCGAATTAAAACCAACCTCTACACACACACACACACACACACACACACACACACACACACGCCAACAGAGTGACCCTCAAATCTCCGAGTTTTGTCACACTTACAATGAACTTCAGCAACCAGAGCGAACAGTCCACAGTCCAGGGTCAGTCGCTGGGTAGTAAATACTGTGCTTACAGTCTCTCTGCCCTGGGATTTGGCTTAAATCATCACGGCTTCTACAGTACAGTACAGAGAGAAAAAGTGGAGTAACCTGGAAATGGATGGGAGCCATCGCCTGGGGACTCCTCCCAACCAGATTCCCAGAGCCATGTCTGGGATATCCATAGTGATAAGTACGCATTCCCAAAAGTCAGTTCACAGCTGATCAAGTCTCTCCTCGCCACATCTCCTTTCTCCCACTCACTTCATCTTTTTGAAAACGCACCAGAGTCCTACCGTTCTCCTTCCTGTCACTTCACTGTGTAGAACATTTCTTTCCCAGAGTGCTTTAGTTGTTTGCTTCTTTGACTCACACAGTTCTGAGTGTGACCCGCAGGAGTTGTTCTGAGAATCTGTGGTGAGTCTCAGGGACCACTTGTTCCTATGTGGCTTCTCATCACCTCTGATATTGGACCTGGTGCCTGTAGGACTCTAATCAATAGCCATAATAAATTAATAATAGTGACATAATAAATTAAAGCAGAATTAACCCAGGCCCAGTCTCAGGAAGATGTCCGCATCTCTGCCAAGGTGGGGTCTTTGTAGCCCTGTGAGGCCAGCCTATGCCCAGAATCTTGTGACTGAGGGTGGTCACAGTGCTTTCTGCTTTAGGAGAAGCTGAAGCCAGGGTACCTGGAGCAACTGCCTGGAATGATGCGGCTTTACTCCGAGTTCCTGGGCAAGCGGCCATGGTTTGCAGGGGACAAGGTAAAGGGGTGGTGGTGGGGGGTAGGAGCTTCCCTTCCTTGCCAGGTGACCAGATTCAAACACCCTCACCCGCGGCCTCCCACAGATCACCTTTGTGGATTTCATTGCTTACGATGTTCTTGAGAGGAACCAAGTGTTTGAGGCCACGTGCCTGGACGCGTTCCCAAACCTGAAGGATTTCATAGCGCGCTTTGAGGTAACGGACGCTCTAAATCCTCATTCTTCTTTGAGGTCCTCCCTTCCCCACTTTGCGTGAAAGGCCCTTAGCCCTGAAACTGAGCTTAAGATCAGCAAAACCAGTAGCATTTATTGAGCATTTCTGACCTTTCTAACTCAGCATACTTTATCTACTGGGTAAAATGTATCATGACAACCAACTGCAGGGCAGATTGCGTTGTGAGTCCCATTGGACAGATAAAGAAACAGACAGGGGCTGGAGAGATGGCTCAGTGGTTAAGGGCACTGACTGCTCTTCCAGAGGTCCTGAGTTCAATTCCCAGCAACCACATGGTGGCTCACAACCATCTGCCCTCTTCTGGTGTATCTGAAGACAGCTACAGTGTACATATAATAAATGACCAAATCTTAAAAAAAAAAAAAAAAGAAACAGACAGACTGTAGAGGGTAAGTCACTTACGAGTAGAGGTTGTGCCCAGCTCCCTGTGGCTACTAAGGTCAGCAAGGAGTAGATCTTTCCTATGTTGTGTCAAAAGGAAGAGCCTCAGGTCCCTGTGCTCTGCGTTACGCAGTCCAGGAAGCTGTGGAAAAGGCAGAAATGGTAGGCGTGTATAAGCCACAGGTGTTCAGAGAGGGAGGCGTGGTGGGATTTGTGTCAAATAGCCACACATGTAGACAATGTGGTCTTCAGAAAGCTTCGCTCAGGTTTATTCCCATCTGAGCACAGCCAAACCCCAGGGATGTTTGTGGTGCTAGATGTGAGAGTGTATGTGGGTCCTATTCAGGGTTTTATCTGAAAGAGTTATATGGCGTAGGGCCTTTCTTCCCTTTCTTTTCCCCAGGTCTCCATGAAGCCATTCCTACAATGTATTCATATATGTATTTCAACTCCTATTCACTGGCCTCCGCCTCTGTATGAGGCTCAGTATCAGACCCAATGACACATGGAAAGAACTCCATTCAGAGACCGAGTATAGCAGAGAGCAGTGGGCAGAACGGGCATAGTATGACCTGGGTGCTGGAAATCTCAGCTTGCCTCTCACTGCATAGCTAGTCATGAGTCCCCCAGAGTCTACTAAACACTCACAGAATACTCCTTCAGAGATTTGGGGGTGACAGGCATTAGAACAACAGGCTTGTAGTCTGGAATCTTGTCCCTCTATCAAGCGATACATCTTCTCAGCTAGCTTCATGAGCTTTGAGTCCAGTCCTCACCCAGTGGCCCTGAAAGTGTACCAGAGCTGGTGTGGCCATGATAGGAAGAACCTGTCTCCTTGATTGGAGTTAGCTGTAGGTCTCTGAACACTGTAGAAATCATCTGAGCAGGTTCTCCTGGTAAGATGGAGGAAACACTCCTACTGTCTCTTTGCACGGCTCTCTGTAGCAGGGCTGGATATGAGGTAGCTTTGGGACTCAGTGAGGTTGGCCTGAGGCTCCACACAGAGCAGGTCGGACCTCGACTTTCAGGAGAATGATTAGAGTCGGCTCAGCATCCCAAGCTGGCCGGCCCTCCTCCCCTTGTGCATTTGATCCAGGGCTTGCTGGGTCACTGGCTCAGGTCTGGGCCCTTGTTCCTGCTGCACTGGCCTGTTGTGGACATCCTTGTTCTGTTACAGGAGGTTTCTGTGTAAACCAGCAAGGAGGATGTTCCCTGTGAGAAAGGATCGATCATGTCTGTGAAGGCGAGGAGTGACAGGGTCTCCTGTGGGAAGACAGGAGGGGACTGGGCAGAGAGGGAACAGAATGGGAGCTGCAGAGCCAGTGTGACTCAGGTCCTGTCCCATGGACTAGCTGTGCAAGCAGGAGGAAGCCATATAACCACTATGGACCTTAGCCCCTCTGTTGACATGTAGGCCCAGTGAGACTCATCTTGGAAGATGGATTGGGATTCTTGTCACAATCTACAGCAGGCACAATCCCGATGCACAGGCATCTTTTATAGGCAACATTTTAGAGGCAGCTGAGGATTTCCCTTTCTAGAACTCTAATACTAGAGCCTACAGAGAAAGCTGTTCCTGGGGTGGGGCCCCTGACCTGACCTCCTGCTCTGCCCTCATTCACAGGGCCTGAAGAAGATCTCCGACTACATGAAGTCCAGCCGCTTCCTCCCAAGACCTCTGTTCACAAAGATGGCTATTTGGGGCAGCAAGTAGGACCCTGACAGGGTGGCTTTAGGAGAAAGATACCAAATCTCCTGGGTTTGCCAAGAGCCCTAAGGAGCGGGCAGGATTCCTGAGCCCCAGAGCCATGTTTTCTTCCTTCCTTCCATTCCAGTCCCCAAGCCTTACCAGCTCTCATTTTTTGGTCATCAAATTCCTGCCAAACACAGGCTCTTAAAAGCCCTAGCAACTCCTTTCCATTAGCAAAATAGCCTTCTAAAGTTAAAGTGCCCCGCCCCCACCCCTCGAGCTCATGTGATTGGATAGTTGGCTCCCAACATGTGATTATTTTGGGCAGGTGCAGGCTCCCCGGCAGATGGGGTCTATCTGGAGACAGTAGATTGCTAGCAGCTTTGACCACCGTAGCCAAGCCCCTCTTCTTGCTGTTTCCCGAGACTAGCTATGAGCAAGGTGTGCTGTGTCCCCAGCACTTGTCACTGCCTCTGTAACCCGCTCCTACCGCTCTTTCTTCCTGCTGCTGTGAGCTGTACCTCCTGACCACAAACCAGAATAAATCATTCTCCCCTTAGGTTGTTTTTCTTTGGTCTTTTGTCACACTGACAGACAGCTGATGAGAAGCCCGATCCCAGTGGATTCAAAAACCCCTTGTAGATGATACTGAAGGCTGTGGTCCTTCTGAGGTCTCTAGGTCAAAAGCCAGAGGGGAGACCTGCTATGTGGTACTAAGAATCCTTTTATGTACTTTGTTAGTGTAAAGTTTGTCTATTCAGACGTCTCTTTCACCAGTTCTGCATTTGCATCTGGTACTCACTCCTGAAGCAATTTAAAACAACCCAGAAGAGCAAGCTCTAGGAGAGCCAGTATTTCAACGATTCCCATCCATGGTTCCAGAAAGAGCTGGTTCCTGGATAGGCATTCAGGCCCAGGTTCTATTGGGAGAACATGGCTACTTGACAAAGACCTCTTATCCAAAAATGATATAGCCAGAAAGATACCTTACCAAACAAATCAAGGCTTAAACAGGCGTCTCCTAAAAGTCAATATCCAGGTAAACAATTAACCTGTAAAAGGACAACAAGCACCGTTAATTATGAGAGTCATTGTAAACACTGTTATATTCTAACATAGGCCAACCAAAATGGCTAAGATCCACCGGGCTGGCAATAGCTGGTAATTTATGAAGTAGTGAAACTTGTATAACGCTGTGAGCATAATCACTTTGGAGCATTGACAATGTCAACTAAGGTTGAGCAAGTAGTGACCTCTTACCTGGGACTGTCCCCAACCGGAATGAAGGCTTTTGACTTCCAGAAGCTGTGAAAGACTTGAGCAAAAATGTGGGAAAGTGCTTACTTTTGCATCTCATCAGCAGAAAATGAATAAATCAAGTGTAGTTTATTAATATAAAGCCGTCATCATGTAATGACATAGTATATTATAAGTTAAGATAAATGTAGTGTTGTTCTACTCCACAGCATGTAGACATAATGTTGACTAATGTTGACAATGACATAATGTTGATCCATGTGGAAAGTGCATTCTTTATTATTATTGTCTATAGATGGGAAGTGCAATTGGGCCAAACGCATGTTGATTTTGGCAGGGTCATTTACTGACAGGAGCTTGTGGAGTGCTGAAAAAGTTCCTTATCTAGATCTAGATGATAATTACACAGAGAATACAGATATGAAACTCACACAGATAAACGTTTAAGAGCTACACATTTACAGTATGTGAGTTCCACCAATCAGTGGGAAATACACATTATGTAACCTTACTGTTCACATTTTTTGTGTGCTTCTGTCCATAGATGCTAATGACAAAGTGGCATGTATTTTAGTTTCTTCTTGTGCACTAGTGTTTTAAGTGTTTAACACCTAGAAAATGCCCTGAACACAGTAGGGATTTGGTAAATGCCTATTTAGTGACATTACTTCAGATTCTCTTGACTTCAAATAATGTCTACTTTAAACAGGTAAGTCTTATGGGCACATATGTTCTTCCTGGGATCAGTGTGGTTTGGGTCCCAGAACCCTGGCAAGGGCAGCGAGGGAATGAAGAAAGGACAGACACACATACAGTGAAGCTGGGATTGGGTGGGGTTCTAACAACATTGCAACCTGGATCCTTAGTGTGTTTATTATAAAGACTATAGGGGTCAGGTGGGGGTGAGGGTGAGCTAATCTGGGTAGGTCCCTGCAATCAAGCAGTCTCAGGCTGTGAACATCTAGGAGGAGGGAGCTGCAGTCATTAGCCTTTGCTCATACTGAACAGTTGTTCATAAACACACACACTGAGACTCCCAAGAAAAACTTTGCCAGTCCTCTTGAGAGTGGGCCATATGAGTAATGGATCTGGCAATAGTCCCATGAGGTCTTGTAGTCCTCAACATGGTTGTGCCCATGTCAAAGGACATATTCACTCAAGACTTTGCTCACCCAGCATTTCCTCTACTCCTTAGAAGTCCTGTTCATTATTTCTGTAACACTTTACTTAAAACACATGAGATCTGGCTGTGTGTCTCGCTAGTAGCGTATTTGCCTAGCACATGCAGAACCCTGGCTTGGATCTCTTGCATGAGAAAGAAAAGAGGCAAAGGACGACCAAAGTGTGGATGCTTTAGTCCTTCTTAGAAGGGGGAACAAAAATATTCACAGGAGGAAACACGGAGAAAAAGTTTGGAGTAGAGACTGAAGAAAAGGCCATCTAGAGACTGCCCCACCTGGGGATCCAGCCCATATACAGCCACCAAACCCAGACAATATTGCGGATGCCAAGAAGTGCATGCTGACAGGAGCCTGATTTAGCTGTCTCTCTCAGGGCTCTGCCAGAGCATGACAAATACAGAGGCGAATGCTTGCAGCCAACCATTGGACTGAGCATGGGGACCCCAATGGAGGAGTTAGAGAAAGAATTGAGGGAGCTGAAAGGGTTTGCAGCCCCATAAGATCAACAATACCAACCAACCAGAGCTCCCAGGGACTAAACCACTACCCAAGGAGTACACATGGACAGACCCATGGCTTCAGCTGCATATGTATCAGAGGATGGCCTTGTTGGGTATCAATAGGAGAAGAAGCCCTTGGTCCTGCCAAGGCTTGATGCCCCAGTGTAGGGGAATGTCAGGGCAGGGAGATGGGAAGGAGTGGGTGGGTGGGGGAACACCCTCATAGAAGCTGGGGGATGGGGATGGGATAGGGGTTTTATGGACAGGAAACCAGGAAAGGGAATAACATTTGAAATGTAAATAAAAACAATCCAATAAATAAAAAAAGAATAAAGGCAAGACAAGACCATAAACTGTTCTCTCTCTCTCTCTCTCTCTCTCTCTCTCTCTCTCTCTCTCTCTCTCTCTCTGTGTGTGTGTGTGTGTGTGTGTGTACACAGCACACAGTTGTCTTTAGGTGCAGTTGTCTGTGTGTGAACATGTGAAGGCTGACTATCAACACTGGTGCCTTTCTTTCTCTATTGTTCTCCACTTTAAGTTCTGAGGTAGGATCATTAACTGAGAGGATCTGAACCCAGGTCCTCACGCCGAGCACCAGCAAACCACTCTAGCCCGCTGTGGTGAATGTATATTAAAGTGGGACACATCATCATTCTGCTTATGTGTACATTTATGAGACCTAGCTGCTGTCTATACTCCTTCCTGTAAATAAAGTACAACTTTCCTATTCCTTTTCATGCTACTGGCCACCTCTAACTTTTTAGCTTTCGTTACACCACTATGGCTACCTTTAAATATATTGTCTTCCTTTTTTGCTTCCTGTATTTTCAATGATCCCCAAAAGATACCGTCTGGGGCCAAGGGGAAGACCAGCTGTGTGGTGTTATAAGAGATTAAGTACCTGTTCTATAAATACAATTATGGTGTCACCAGGAAGACACGCGGCCCCTTTCATGTGTCGCCAAGGCACTCGGCGTCCTGTCCATCGTTCCACTTCACGGCACCTTTGAAGTTTATAACGATTCTTTGAAGTTCTTCCCCTTTTTTCTTGGCTAATTGTTACTGCTCATTCTTGTTTCCACTTGGTAGATCAAGGCCGGTGACTTTCTCTGGGTAAAACTCTGTTTACCCAACATTTCCCCAGGGCTTAGACGACTTAAATGCTAAACATTAAACACACACACACACACACACACACACACACACACACACACACACACACAGAGAAAGAAAGAGAGAGAGAGAGAGGAAGAGAGATCATTTCACTTTACTTCAATGGGTGAACAGACACTGATCATCTTGATATAAATATCTGACTTTCAATTCATCACATATTTAACATTTATTTTTCTATCAGAAAAAAAATACATTTTATCTTCCCAAAGATAAGAGGTTATTATGAGTGAGTATTGCCACCTTTAACTAAAATCTAAGGAAGAGGAGCGTGGGTGACGCCCTTCCTTTCAATTATCTGTCTCACTCACAACACATTATGTGCTATTTGTACGCAAGCAGATAAAAATGTATTTGTGATGTGTAGATGAAATAAAACGTGTACACTCTTTGTAGGAGAGAATGGGGAACAGAAACGACCAGATCACATCAGACCCTGACAAAATGTTTTCATCTATAAAATAAGCCATGCCTTATAGATAGCAGAGAAAGTAGAGGTTTTCAAGGGTTTCAACCTTTTTATTTCATGATTTTTTTTCTCTTTATAGACTTTTTCTTGAAAAATAAATTTATTTATTTATTTATTTTTTTGGTTCTTTTTTTGGAGCTGGGGACCGAACCCAGGGCCTTGCGCTTCCTAGGCAAGCGCTCTACCACTGAGCTAAATCCCCAACCCCTGAAAAATAAATTTATATTTTTGTTTGTAAACACCACACCTTCAAGCCAATTCCCAAGAAAGGCTTAGTCTTTGGCTTTGCATGCACATCTGGCCTGGAGGAGGGCTAGCTAAGACTCTGTTTCCGCTAGCACAAGCTCAGCCACCCTGAGCTTTTCTGTGGTGAACACAAGCTGAGATTTTTCATTCCAATACCAGCAGCCTGAGACAGGATTACAGGGAGTCCCCGTCACTCTCTGAATGTTCTGCAGTTTCTCAGGTGGAATAAACTTTTCTCACATCATATTAATTTCTGGTATAATGCCTGTACTGGGTAAAAGATAAAAAGATCAAACCCCACATATTCCAAGGCACTGGTAATGAGCTGAATGGAGAACTGAGTTAACAGCCGCCAGGATTAACACTTAACAACAACCACGTTCTACAGCCGGGGAAGTGCGAAGCCTTTGATGCGACTACAGTCTCTTCAACAATGTCTTCTTGGTGTCATGCTCCACACAGGGTCATCTTATTTGGAACGGGATCAAAATAAGCCAAATGGCACTGGCTGTTTTAAGGTTCTTGACTTCAACCAGTAACAGAAGCCTCAGAGGGCCTCCCTTGGAGCCACAGGAGGAGTTTTCATCTAAGACAAAACCCTTTCCTGGCTGGTGATGTACGATGAGTGAAGAAAGGACATTGGACACTATGCCCTCTATTGTAGTGCGCCAAGACCAGGCTGTTCAGAAAAAGGACCATCTGGAGCACCACTGACTCCCTCTCAGGCTTCTGGGAACTGGGGCGAACCGATGCTATCTAGACTAGAACCTGCTCCTTGTGTGTATATGAGATCAGCTGTTCCTTGGAATTCTGGTCCCATAAGGACAGAGCAAGCTATCAATGCCATCTTTAAAACTCCCCTCCCGGGCTGGAGGGATGGCTCAGTGGTTAAGAGCACTGACTGCTCTTCCAGAGGTCCTGAGTTCAATTCCCAGCAACCACATGGTGACTCACAACCATCTGTAATGGTATCTGATGCCTTCTTCTGGTGTGTCTGAAGACAGCGACAGTGTACTCATAGACATAAAATAAATAAATCTTTAAAAAAACAAAAACAAACTCCCCTCCCTCTGGGAATCTATGTGGTAAAGTTGTGACTGGAAGAAATGAATAAACTAATGAGTGTGTTCCTCAATCTGGCTTTCAGACTGTTGACTAATGGACTCCAAGAAACTGAAATTTTCTCCAGGAAATCTCCTGCTGGGAGAAGGAAACGGCAAAGCCTAGACCAGACAGAGTGACAGAGAGACAGAGCTTGATTCCCAGAAAAGAGATCTCTTATAGTTCTAATATAGTGTCAGACTACCTTGCAGGATGAGACTGAATTCCAGACTGTAGTAGCTGGAACTCCCTTTAAAGTTGCCTCAGATAGGCCCAGACGGACAAGGGTTGGGGGGTGGGTTGGGGGATCAGACAGTCAAGACAGCAAGCAGCAGGTGTTTCTGATAAAGTGGTTTTAAAGGGGAGAAGTGGGAAGTCTACGCTAGGGTGAGTTGGTAAATCTTGATTGGACAGGTTAGCCGGTGTAGCCAAATAATGACTTTTGATTGCTGGACCATGGTGTTTGAGAGTTGGACCTTGGTGATCAGTCTCAGGAATGAGTCAGTGCATAATAAGGGACTGGACCTCGGGATGAGCTTTAAGAATGGAATCTAATGGTTTAGCAAGTGAGAGGGCAGGGGAAAGGGCAAAACCTGTTAGGGCACCTGCCACAGGCAGTGCGTTAACACCTTGACAGACACTGCTTACATGATCATCTCCCTGACCCTCCATTTAAGCTTTAATCTCATTTCAGGATCCCAAAGATGGGCCAGAAGGCATTTCTGTGTCTCTGTCCTTGTCTTCAGTGTGGCTGCATTGAATTAATATTTTCCGCTTTTTCACTGTTAATCTGCTGCTTCAATAGACTCAAGGATGGAGAGCTGAATCTGGCTTTTGCGGGGTACAGACTGTGCCAAGTTTTTAAAGAGGTGCTACAGAGAGAACATGTGCTCTTGGTCTGATGGTGCCATGAGTCCTTCCAGTGCTTCTAAACATACTTCTCATGGTTGCTTCCCATAAGCCATGTGACCCTAATGTACATTTCTCTGTTAGCTTCTCTGTTGGTACAATTCAGTAAATGTTATCTTTTCTACACCACTTCTAGAATATGCTGTGGTTTCTCAAAAACCTACCCAGTGGCTGGACTTTGGACCAAAGGTGTTCTCTGATGAAAATGGTCTCCCCAGTTCATTCATAGAGGGGAGAGGGACCCATATTCCTGCTCACCCTTGTTCATGAGCCAGGCCCAGGATGAGTTTCACCTCCCTGTTACTGGTGGTGACTCATGAGTTCTTGTACAGTCTTAGCCAAGGGGACCTGGAACCTTTCACACAATTCAAAAGGGCAAAGGTGATCCAATAGGATTTGACTCATGAGGATTTGAGCTCATTAAAAACCCGTGGTTTAATTTGTAGAATGAACCACAGATGATTCTTGGCACTAATTGCCCAGGAAGTTAACAAGGTCATTCTGCTTGTGTCTCTGGAAACCAGACCTAAATTATCCTTAAAAAATAATAATAAAACAAAAAGGACCTCCCGAGGAGCAACTCTAAATGGCAGCTTAAGTCATCACTACTAAGGTTTGGGACCACATATTCCTTTGCTGTAGGAGTGTGCTATGCCTTGTAGGGTCCACAGCAGGGCACCTGTCTCTATCCAGCACACACCACATCACTTCCCAGTAGAGAGAGTGTCTGTGTGTGTGTGTGTGTGTGTGTGTGTGTGTGTGTGTGTGTGTGTGTGTGTGTGTTTAAAATGATAACCACACTGAACGCTCAGCTTGGCATCCACAGCGCATTCAGAATAGACCTTGCGCTTCTTCTCTCCAGTTTGCCTTGGTCTATATCAAGAAAGACCCCCCCCCCACCTCCAATCAATAGCAGGAGCGCTTTGCTTTGGGTCAAGACAGCTTGGTTTATGGGGAAAAATGTGTTTGCTGATCTCAGCACTGATTCAGAGCACATAACTGTAGTCGTACCCAATTAAATGCTCAAATTGATTCTACCCGCCCCAATGTTCTGGGTTTCCAAATGAAAGACACGCGCGCGCGCGCGCGCACACACACACACACACACACACACACACACAGCCTTTATATTTTGAATGACATAATCAGCTCAGTGACTGGGCCACTTCCTAACCGCCTCGTGGCTAATCCACTTCCTTCCGATATTCCTGAGTTATTACATACTCAAACCTATATTCCATCCTGGCTGCCCTGGACCCAGACGTGCAGCCATTTTGGGCCGAGTTCTGCCAGCTCCTACATGGCGGCTATGCTCTCTGTCCCGCACCTTGTCAGGCGTGGCACCTCTCCTCTCCTCCTCCTAGCATGGCGGATCTCCTTCCTTCTGACTCCCTTACCCTTCCTCACCCGGGAATCTTAAAAGTCCTGCCTCGGTCTGCCCTGCCCTGCCATTGGCTGCCGGCAACTTTACCAATCAGAACCAACTGGGGGCAAGGTTCCTCAATTGTCTTACATGTGGATGTGCAGATTCTCGTGTAAACAATTTTGGGGATGCAAATTAACATAATGTAAGCAGCATTCGTCCAAACCTTTTCACTTTTCTCCCAGAACATCAGCAGCGATGTCTGCAGCCATGCATCTTATAGGAACCACAAAGTGTGTGTTCATCATCCACTTCAATACGCATCTGGAAGGAGATGTTCAGCGCCATCTTGGGTCGGATGACCTCCTAGAAGGTGCCAAGAAAAAGAGTGGCACTTCATTTTTAATTTCCCCAAGAGGTAGATATGACTACCTGATTGCATAGTTGATAATTCGTTCATTTACGTCAGTGCACAGATTTTTAGTTAAGGTGGTACCTTGTTCAACTTTGTGTTATTGTGAAGCAATGCCCGAGTTAACTCAGAAAGGTAAATTTTTAGTTCATGGTCATGGAGGCCCCATCGTCTTGGACCTGTTATGAGGAATAGATCACACCAAGAATATATGTCAGAGAAAAACCACTCAATTTATACCAGGAAGCAAAAGAGGAAGAATGCGGGGTTCTACATCTTTTTTAAAGGTGTGCCTCCAAAGTGCCAAGGACCACCTGTAAGGTCCCATCTCTCCAAGGCCCTATTATGCTGTAATGCCACTTTAATTGATGGACTTATGGGGGACATTCCATGTCCAAACTATAACCATCTCATCTTGCCCCCAAATGTTAACGTCCATCTTATGAGTCAAGCCATATGTTCTATCCTACAGATCCCCAAATTTCAATGGCTTACAAGTCTAAGTCCAAGATATCAAGCCTCAAAGCAAACCTTTAGGCAGGAAGCTTTATAAAAAATGGACAAATGAATACACAAACATTTTACATTGCGAACTTCTAAGAGTCAATGCTTGCACAAGGACAGTGTAAATATCCTACTCTGAAAAAGAGGACTAGGAAGAGAGTAAGGGGAGAGAGTCCGACGCAAAGCAAACTAGACACGTAACAGAGCAAACATCAGATCCTAAGGTTCTCTCCCAGGGAGCCACTGTGGCTGCCTTGCTCATCACAGCCTGAATGTCTCACAGATCGAGAGGTTCAGCCTAGGACTGATTGCAGTGTTTTAGGGCCTGCAGCAGAGCAGCACAGGACAGCAGGAGGCTGTGGTAGAACACACAGAAAGCAAAAGAGGAGGAGGAAGGCAGAGTCTGAAGATCCTCTTCAAAGACAACCCCCTAAAGGACTAGGCTGGGATCACATCTGACTGAGTGTTAATTTGCAGAAGGGGTTATCTCGCCTCTGAGTTTCATAGATGGCAGTCCATGGTCAACTGGCTCCATTGCTGATGCAAGGCTAAACCAGCAAGGTAGGGAGCGTGTGACAGAGCAAAGACACTCATTTCATGATGGACAGGATGAGGATGTAGAGGAGAATGGAAGGATCCAGGGATAAGATATACCTTTCCAGGCTATGCCTCCTAAGGGAACTTTTTCTTATAACTAGGTCCTACCATGTTATCAATCTATCAAGAAATTAGTTCAGTAACAAAGTCAAAGCCCTCAGCATCTAATTAATTCCCAAGACCCCGTCTGCTGATAACCAAGCTTTTAAGTCATGATCCTCATCCTAGTTTGGTTTTTGTTGTTGTCATGATAATAAATACCTCAATCAAAAACAACTTGGGAAAGAAAGGGTTTTTTTCCCCTCCTTTTTTCCTTTACTGGTTATAGTCCATCATTGAGGGAAGCCAAGACAGGAAATCAAGGCAGGAGTTTGAAGCAGAAACTGTGGTGCAGGGATGCTTACTGGCTTGCTCAGCGAGCTGGTTTTTGTTGCTCAGGCCAACCTCCTAGGGATGGTACCGCCCACAGTGGGCTAGGCCCTTCTACATCAACCACCATCAAGGTAATGTCCCACAAGTATGCCCACAGGCCCACAGGCCGATGAAGACAGCTCTTCAGTTGAGGCTCTCTTCCTGCAGGTGTGTCAAGCTGACAAGATTAGCATCACAACCTCTTTGAAAGGACATTTCTTATCCAGACCACAATACTCTCCCTTGGGCTCTACCTCTCACAGGCTTTACCACATCCTAATAGGATTTCTGAGCACCAAGCCTTTAACACACAGACCTTGGGATATTCAGCATTCAAACTCCAGCAGATGGGAATGAGAGTCCGCTGGCCCAGTGTGGTGCAGTATTCATACTCCTAGCACTCAGGAAGTGGAGTCAGGAGAATGAGGTCACCGTCTGCAATGTCACTAGTTCAAGGCCAGCTTGAGGGGTTGTGCGAACCAATTTCAACAAAACAAAACAAAAAAGTTCTCTGGTTTGAGTTTAGAGTAGTTCTGTAGTTTTGATCTGGAATGTTCTCCAAAGGGCCATGTGTTAAGATCATGGTCCTTAGCTTGGTGTGACTGGGAACTGGTGAAAAATTTATGAAGTAGAATATAGTGGGAGGTTTTAGGGAATAGGAATACAGCCTTACAGGGGACTATGGGACTCTGGTCTATTTGCTTCTCTGTCTCTCTCTCATTTTCAGCCTTAAGGTGAAGGAGCTTCCTCTTGCACATGCTCTACTGTGATGAATTGTCTTGCTGCAGGCTCCAAAGCTGTGGGTTGTGGACCATGGACTAAGACATCCCAAAGGGAACCAAAATACACTTTTCGTTTTATTTATTTATTTATTTATTTATTTATTTATTTATTTATTTAATGTACATGTGTGCTCTATCTGCATATGCACCTGCATGCCAGAAGAGGGCATCAGATCCTAGTATAGATGATTGTGAGCCACCATGTGGTTGCTGAGGATTGAACTCAGGACCTCTGAAAAAGCAGCAGACAGCGCTCTTAACGTCTAGCCATCTCTCCAGCCTCTACCTTTCTACTTTTTAAGTTTGATTACCTTAGGTGCTTTGCTAAAACACTGGAAAACTGACTTTTGTTTGTCTTTTAAATGTCTTGACAACTCTGTGGTGTACGGTGCACGCGCGCGCGCGCACGTGTGTGTGTGTGTGTGTGTGTGTGTGTTTACACGCGTGCACAGGTTGAACCCAGGAATTCATGCGTGTAGGTATGTTCTGTATCACTTAGCTGTACCCCCAGACCCTCAATTGTTGCTCACTTGAGTCTGTAATTCATTTCAGCTGGGGGGCGGAGGATAAAGCAAAGTTGTTGTCATGCTCTACAAAGAAGAAGAATTTTAAACCAGAGGCATGCTTAAACAAACAACTTAAACTATAACCACTATTTATGTGTGAGAGCCGAACAAACAAGAAGGAGAGGGAGCTGGAATGCCTGCCTAGCATGTGCACAGCTCCCGGCTTAAAACGAGTTGTTGTTTTTTTTTTTTAAAGAATAATTATTTTAAAGGATCAAAACAAAACCAAAAACAAAACCCCCCACAAACACAAACACACACACACACATACACACACACACACACACACACACACACACACACACAAAACAAACAGACAAACAAACAAACAAAAAACAAAACCAAAAGCAACCAAGCTCTCCAACAAGGAAATAATGCTCTGTCAAAATTCAAAGGACTTCCAATAGAGGCAAAAGAAGAAAGGACTTCCTCATCACCCATAGCAGTTATTGCCCATATGTTTTATGTAGCCATCTTTTCAGGCCGTATTCTGATTGATCCTGTATATAAAGCCTCAACACTGTGTATCCCCCTCAGAGAAGGAACATCAAAAGAAGCAAGACAAGCAGGAATTCAAAAGATATCCATAGAAGAAGAAAACATCATACCCCGAATTCAAGAGCCACACAAACAATTCAAAATAGTCAAAACACCTTTTTCCCTCTCTGGAGCCCAAGGGAATTCATTGAGAAAGGAGTTTAAGATACATTTTTATAAGACAGAAATGTACCCCCATACTAAAGAGGCATCTTACAGTGTGTTTTTTTTTTAAAACATGGTAAGATTTGTCTGAGAAAACCACCCAGAGATCCTCCCTGGTCACTTCTCAGGGCAGAGGGCATGGGTCAGCAGAGAGTTCTTTGCATCAAAACTTTGCAATGTTTTGCTGATAAAATTTCATGACACTTGAAACATTTGCAGGAGAAATCACTAAACACAAAGGAAAACTGCCAACGTGTAACAGAGTCCCATATAAAGCTAGGAGAAACCAGGCTGCCAACAGGTTTGTGTAAGCAGAAACAGATTAGGAAGCCAGAGCTATTCTTAAACTAGTTACAGAGTGTCACAGCTAGGATCCAAAATTCACTCTTGGGGACTGACTGAAACAATAAAAGAAGTTTGTTGCCACAGGAGATTAAAGGTGTTTACCTGTATGGTTAATACCTCCAGTCCCCTACAAAAATATGGTAGCCAGGCAACAGACTGAGAAAACTCCCTTTGCAGACTCCTCAGGTCTGGCATGGTTGGACACAGTGTTGCTCAGCTCTCCCAGGTCGCAGCTGGCTACAGAACACACTTGTGTCTCAGAGAGCAGAATTTGGAGAAGGTGTTCCCTTTGCTCATAAAGCCACTCTTTTGATGTAATTCAAGAAGGGAACCTCAACTTTTTGCTGTTGTTGTTTTGTTTTGTTTTGTTATATTCTAGGGATCCACAGCAAATTTTTGTCTAAAAAAAAAGTGCTGTTAAAACAGAAACCGTTTACTCACCAGTCTGCAGGCCAGTGGCTGCACTTCTTAGAGAGGCAACACAGAAAGACCAGAAAGTAGTCTCACCTTTTGCCTGAAGCCCAGGATCTCAGCTGGAGCAGACTCCCTACTGGGAGGGTGGGGTGCGCAGAACCCTGCTCCAGTCAGTGAGGGCAAGCCATACACTGGGTGTCAAGTGGTTAGAGGATGATTCTCATTTGGGATCGCTGGTTGAATCTAGGAGCCCAAGCAATACAAGAGAAACCACAAACATTTCACAATCTACGTGGTCGTGGAATCTTCCCTAGAGATTGAAGTCTAAAAGCAATGAGTAAAGTCTGATGTTTTTGTACGTTTATACAGTGAAAGATAGGGGGGAGACAATGTATTTCTAGACTAAGGTACTAAATGCTATGGGTTTTTAAAAAAATTATTATTATCATCACCATCACCATCACCACCACTACCACCACCACCACCACCACCACCACCATCATCATCATCATCATCATCATCATCATCATCATCATCATCATCATCATCTTATGAGTACCCTGTAGCTGACTTCAGACACCAGAAGAGGGCATCGGATCCCATTACAGATGGTTGTGAGCCACCATGTGGTTGCTGGGAATTGAACTCAGAACCTCTGGAAGAACAGTCAGTGCTCTTACCCACTGAGCCATCTCTCCAGTACTAAGTTCTGTTTCTAAGAGATATACAGAGAAGGGTGTGATTTGAGAGTCATTTCACAGTGTATCTATTCAAGTTAGACTCCTTACTAGCTGCAGTCAGGAATCTCTGGCTATCCAATGGTCTTGATATAGACGGCCACGGGCAGGCCAGATGACCTTTTCTAAAGTTATGTGTTTAGGCTGTTGGACTAATATTTTATCCCTTTAGAATGTTTCTAGAAACCCAGCTATCCCATTAAAAAGCATATTTGTAAAGGTTTCCTGATTGTGGCCGGCGGATTGATTCAGCCATTAAGAGTACTGGCTGTTCTTCTAGAAGGTCTGGGTTTAGGTCCCAGCATCCACTGAATGGCTCAAAGCCACCTGTAACTTTAGTTCTAGAGGATTTGCTTACCTCTTCTAGCCTCTGAGGGCGATGCACAGGCATGGTGCACAGACATTCATGTAGACGAAATATCAATGCACATAAAATAAAAATAAATAACAATAAAAAAGTTTCCCTGTTTTTCTTCTTAGAAATGTTTCTTATCTTTTATAATTTCAGATTGGGTTGCTTTTCTGCCTTCTGAAAACCTATATTTTACCTTATTTTTAACATATAAAGCACGTGGGAAGTTTCTTTTACAGAATTCTAGTTTGTCAGCATCTTATGACTGAGATTTTGTTTTCTTCTCTTTAGATTTAGGAAACTGTTCTTTTGTACCATAGATTTTCTAAGTTTAGATGAACAATGTTTCACAGACAGTGAAAGAATTCTAGATCCATGTTGTTAGCATTTAGATCTAACGATTTGTATATTAAAAATCTGAAATTCTGACCCGATTTAATTTGAAAATTCTGTGAATTAGCCTTGAGAATATTAGAATGCTAGTTACAGATCTAGAAGGAGCTAGGACCCCCAGCCCCCAAGGTCATTCTATAGGCCCTGCCCACATTTTGCCCAGAACACTTTGCTGGTCCTACAGAGTCCCTTTGTGCAATTAGAACTGTCCATGTTGTGCAGCTGGGACCAGGCACTTGGAGATCCAGAGGGTCTGGCAACTCTGGGGTCAATCCTATGAGGTCACTATGAACCTTCTCTTCTCTGGTCCCTGGGGACACTGCTTTGAGAGCCTGCTGGCCTAATCCTTCCTTCTCTTCCTTGAGCATAGCTGCTCTCCCCTAGAAGACTCTAAGTCCCTTTTCTCAGTTCCTTAGAGAGCTTGTCCTGGCCAGCATGGCTCTCCTGTCCTGGTGCCCCTGCCTTCCTCTCCCCTCTTCAGAGAGTGTGGAAACAGGATGGTGTGGCCCATATTTCCTGACTCACCAGTCCACAGAAGGACCGTGCTGTGCATAGCGTCTGGTCTGTAGGAAGATGTCAACAACTGCTTTTTAAAACTATATTAAGGAAGGGCTAGGTGGATAAACACTGAGGCCCCAGTATTTGTCCAATATATTTTAAATTTGTTTTAGGTATATGAGTATTTTGCCTGTGGAGGTAAGAAGCAAGTGTTGCAGATGCTCTGGAACCGTAATTACCGACAGTTGTGAGCCCCTGTATGGGTGCTGAGAATAAAACTCCCATCCTCTGACAGAGCAGCAAATACTCTAAACTACTGAGCCATCTCTCCAGACCCTGTCCTATATTTTAAAGATTATTATTTTAATTTGCATGAGTTTTTCTTTAAAAATTACTTTCTCAACTGGAGTCAAAAATTATATATCTCCCTGTTCATAATTACGAAGACCATGGTGTGCCCTGTCTTCCTTATTGCTTTGATAACACGCTATACCTAAAAGCAACTCCAGGAGGAAAGGGTTTATTTTAGCTTACAGGTCTACACCACAGTCCATCACTGAGTGAAGTCAGGGTGGGAGGGTGGGAACTCAAACAGGGCAGGAGGCAGGAGATGATGATGCACAGGCCATGGAAGGGTGCTGCTTACTGGCTCGCTTTCCATGGCTGGTTCACTGGGCTTCCTTACAGCACCCAAGACCACCAGCCCCAGGGCCTCTCACATCATTAATTAATCATTAATCATTTATCAAGACTGCCCCATAATCTTGCCTATGGGCCAGCCTTATGTGGGGTGCCCATGGCTGTAAATTCCCTCTTCTTAGATGAGTCTTGCTTTTGTGAAGTTGACATAAAATTACCCAGCACATATCCTGAACAGTGATTCTGAGACCTGTGCATGTGAGTGTCCGTGCACTTATGCCTTGTAGTAGACTCTGGTCAGGGGAAAGCTCTGTGAGAATTTATTTGGGGGCATTAGGCTCCTTCTGAGGCTAAAGTACAGTTTAGTGACTTGAGTTGAGAGAACTGGCCATGTCTAAACAATAAGTAGCATTTGCCACAGCTAGCACCATTCCGCTAGTGAATTCTGCTAGCCCCATGACACTGTTTCTGAGCTCTGGGCTACACAAGGATCCACAGAGTATGTAGTTCCTCTGCCCTTCGTGCCAAAATAGCTTCAACCTGTCCCAGGCACACTTAAACTGTACCCTCAAGACCTCACTGATGTTAATTCTCCAAATATACTTTCTTATAGCCGAGACCTTGCCCTTCAATTAGCAGTGTCTGGGTCATCTGTTTTCAGTGTTAATTTCGTCTTGTCATTTCCTTTAGTCTCACACCTCTTGATTTTGAAATAATCTTGCCTTCAAGGAAGTAGGCTGGTAGGCAAGACAGTATTCTTGATAGGACATTGTCCTTTTGGAAGTTGTACACTATTTTTAAATGGTGACTTAACAAGCTACTTAAGGCTTCTTCTCATCCCTAGACACATATGGGTCAGGGACCCTGACAGCTGAAGATCTGGCTCCCTGGGTCCTGTGCAGAGTTCTCCAAGGATCGGCTTTGACAGCATCCTCTCGTCCCTAGGAAGCCCGAGAGGAGTCAGTTCACTGGGATCACATGCATACAGTCTCCAGCTGTGAGCTCTGTGCTTCCAACCTGTCCCTCTGGTGGCCAGGGTCAGGCAATGGCCGAGTAAAGCAATGGCAGACCACTGCCCTCCTTGGCTATGAGGTGTCACAGGGTCTCAGTGGCCTCAGCGTCCAGAGTTGCAAACACACACTAGATTCCAAACACTGAAACCACTTGATAATACTGCCTGCCCTTTGTCCTTGGGTTGGTCCATTTTATTGTCCTTGTAAAGGAGACAAGACCATTCCTTACGTGTTTGTTTTTCAAGTTGGCCCTTCTAGCAATAAGACTAAAGTCTTCCTCTGCGGTGTCCTGTTTTGGACTAGCAATGGGCAGAATGATAAGAGGAAAGAAGGAGAGATATTTACATTTTCTACATCTGGCCTCTCCAAGGATACTGACAGCTTGGGGCACAGGGAGAGAAGGAGTAGGCAGAGGAGGCATGAGGCAGACCTGCTGAACCACTCCCCATCAGACTTTAGAAGTCGGATGCAAACCTTAGGCCGGGGGTGCAGGGGTGGGGTGGGGGTGGGGGATGGGGGTAGGAGGGTGTCAGGGGAGGTCGGGGGTGGGGGCGGAAACATAGCCAAGGCTACTTTGGATTTGCCCCTGCCTTGTTCTGAGGAGTAGTTTAGGGTTGGAAGGTGAGAGAGGACCCAGGGGAGAGCTAAGCCTCTCGGGGGCGGGGCCGGATGGAGAAGAAAGAGGTGGCACCAAGGAGGCGGGACTCACTACCAGTCTCAGGGCTTCTCTCCTTGTGCACCAGGATATAGTTACAGTTCATTTACTTAGCTCCACAGAAGCCAGACAGCACAGCACCATGCCTATGACTCTGGGTTACTGGGACATCCGTGGGGTGAGAAGGGTCTGACGTCTAAGAGCGATGAGGACATGGGTGGAAAACGTACTGAGTAGTTTTAGGAAATGGATCCTTGTAAGACACCTGATAGATTCTTCTTTCTGCCTGTACCTCTCACTGCTCAGGATGTTTGACGCCCCCTCCCCCTTCTCCCCCTTCTCCTCCCCCTCCCCCTCCCCGTTTGTGTGTGTGTGTGTGTGTGTGTGTGTGTGTGTGCGCGCGCGCGCGTGCTGTTAGATCAAGTATAGGGGTTCAAGCAGAGAGAAGAGGTCACAAAGTCAGGATCCAGTGCATCTCTGATCATCCGTGTCTCCTAGTTGGGTCAAGCCATCCGTCTGCTCCTGGAATACACAGGTTCAAGCTATGAGGAGAAGAGATACACCATGGGGGACGGTAATGACACCCTCTTAGTCAGACTCTTCCCTAACTTCTGATTGGTAGTCCCCAGGAGCCCCTGCGCCTGGCCCTTTGTTGCCCAGGTCTGTGGCACTCTTCTAGCTAAAACTAGCTAGAGTTCACACCTTCAGGAAACCTCTGCGAAGGCAGTTTAGTCTTCCAATGTTTGTAATTTAGCATTTGCCAAGACTTTTTGTAAGCCTTAGAAATGGAGGACCCACAGTCCCAAGTACTCTTCACTCCTGCAACCTTGGAATATGATCCAGATTGCAGATTCCATGCTTGGGAGGTTTCCGACTCCTCAGTCAGGTCTCTGTAGGAGGGTAGAAACTAGGGTGATTTCCTTTCACATCCTCTTGTCCACCACAGCTCCCGACTATGACAGAAGCCAGTGGCTGAGTGAGAAGTTCAAACTGGGCCTGGACATTCCTAATGTAGGTGCAGGGAAGGGGAGGTGTGGGGAAGGCCTGGTGCTCTCACCTCATCTCCTGGCCTGGCTGAGGGGATGGCATCAGTGTTTCTGCTCTCCTGCTCCATCCCTGCTGGCTGCACAGTGTTTCTGTGATGGGCTGTGTCCCGGCTCTCCCACTCAGTGTACACTGTGCTCATGGAGGGTTTCCCGGGGCAGGCACACTGAGTGCCAGGTCCATGTCTGTCCTCACCCAGGGAAGGGATTCAGGTACCCCATAACCCATCTGACCATCCCTGCTTGTCTATCCAGCTGCCCTACTTAATCGATGGGTCACACAAGATCACCCAGAGCAATGCCATCCTGCGCTACCTTGGCCGGAAGCACAACCTGTGTGAGTGGGGCTGGCTGCAGGGTGGGGGATGGCAGTCATTTCCCTGGGTTTATGGGGGGGGGTTGATGCTGATGGTCTTTGGTGTGTGTGCTGCAGGTGGAGAGACAGAAGAAGAGAGACTCCGTGTGGACATTTTGGAGAACCAGGCCGTGGACACTCGTAGGCAGCTTTCAATGGTCTGCTACAGCCCTGAGTTTGTGAGTCCCCCCATGGGTGGGAAAGACAGGTTTTGGAGTTAAAGGCTTATGTTCCTGTCTATATTGACTCCTATAACTTCGGTTCTACAAGGTAGAAATACAGTTTTTTAAAACATTAGAGGATGTATTTAGAGTCCTTTCCATCTCCAACCTTTAACTCTCATAGACCTTTTGTTCCAACTATTTATGTCATCAATATGCTCTTGGAATATGGAGACTAAAACCATGAGTTAAAATAAAGAATGGGAGAGGGAGTGTTACACACGATGGCCTCAGACATGGCACAGCTATTTCTCTGAACAATGCCTGTAGTAGCAAAAGGAATCAGGACCACTTCCCAACAGGCAGCTCAAGTTTGACCATAGGTCCCTGACCCTCCTTCCTTTCAACATCAAAGATGCCTTCACTTTATAAAAAGTACTCGAATATCCACTATTCTGCCATCTGCTAGGGGGAACATTGCCTCCCCTCCTGAGATCTTTGAATATCTTGCTTCTTTGATAGCACCAGCCATCTGAGTCCAGTGTGCCAGGCACAGAGATAGGCACTTCTGAGTCCGACCCACAGGATCTGACTTGGGCAATAAGTGGAGTTCAAAGGCAGGGTTGTACTCATCTGGCTTCTCAATCACCTTCAACAAATGAGACCTGGTGTCTGAAGGAGTCTAATCAGTACTGATGACTTAGCTTAAAATCTGGAGACTGATTCAGGCCCAGCCTTGAGAAGGCATGTACTCTCCTCCACATTCCTGTTAAAGTCAACTCTTTGCTAGGGGGTCTGTGTCTGGGGAGCCTGTGTCTGTGGGAGCCTGTGTCTGTGGGAGCCTGTGTCTGAGGGAGCCTGTGTCTGAGGGAGCCTGTGTCTTGGGAGCCTGTGTCTGTGGGCCTGTGTCTGTGAGAGCCTGTGTCTGTGTGAGCCTGTGTCTGTGTGAGCCTGTGTTTGTGGGAGCCTGTGTCTGTGAGAGCCTGTGTCTGTGGGAGCCTGTGTCTGTCGGAGCCTGTGTCTGTAGGAGCCTGTGTCTGTGAGAGCCTGTGTCTGTGGGAGCCTGTGTCTGTGGAGCCTGTGTCTGTGAGAGCCTGTGTCTGTGTGAGCCTGTGTCTGTGTGAGGCTGTGTCTGTGTGAGCCTGTGTCTGTGTGAGCCTGTGTCTGGGGAGCCTGTGTCTGTGGGAGCCTGTGTCTGAGGGAGCCTGTGTCTGTGGGAGCCTGTGTCTGTGGGAGCCTGTGTCTGTGGGAGCATGAGTCTGTGGGAGCCTGTGTCTGTGTGAGTCTGTGTCTGTGTGAGCATGAGTCTGTGGGAGCATGAGTCTGGGAGCCTGTGTCTGTGGGAGCCTGTGTCTGTGGGAGCCTGTGTCTGTGGGAGCCTGTGTCCAGGATAGGAATTGTTTTTTCCCCACCTCAGGAGAAACGGAAGCCAGAGTACTTAGAGGGTCTCCCTGACAAGATGAAGCTCTACTCTGAGTTCCTGGGCAAGCAGCTATGGTTTGCAGGGAACAAGGTAAAGGGAGGGGGTGGGGAGGAGGAGCTGCCATTTTTCCCAGGCATCAAATTCCACTGCACTCACCCTGGGCTTCCTGCAGATTACCTATGTGGATTTCCTTGTTTATGATGTCCTCGATAAGCACCGTATGTTTGAGCTCAAGTGCCTGGACGCCTTTCCAAATCTGAAGGACTTCATGGCTCGATTTGAGGTGATGCCCTGATCCCTGTTTCCTCTTGGATGCCCTACTTCCCTTCCCCCTTTCTAGGATGATTTCCTAATCCTTAAGAGACTAATTATCATTTATTGAACATTGGTTTTCTGTGAGGACATGGGCTCAGCATCTTACATTATAAGATCAAATTTGTCAGTACAAGATTCCTACAAGGTAGATAAGAGTTATGGGTCTGTCACTTGCTCAAGGGCTCAAGTCCCACCCTCTGGGCCTGTTCTGTGTAGACAGCACTGGAATGGTTCTTTCTCTTTGTGTTGAAATGAAAAGCTTCACTATGTTCAACCAGGGTTTCCTGTCCAGGACCCTTTTGAGGAGTAGAACGTGACAGCCATGTGCAAGCCTGGAGCTGGCTTTAGTTATTAGGAAGGTGAGGGTGCGTGTGAAGTGTTACAATACAGTGAGTCTTTGTAGCTGGCCTGTAGAGCACTTTGCTTCTCACATCCCCACTGTGGGAGCTTAGGGCTGGAGACAGTACTTGGACTGAGTAGACCAGCACAGCCCTTGTTGGGGGGTTATCTTTTTGAGGGTAGGGGACTCTCTTGCCTCCGTCTCCTGTCTTCTAATGCTCCAGTGAGATGAAGTCATACATTCACTTTAAACCTTTCATGTGAGGCACGTTGTCAGGTCCCAGAGGACAGGCCCTGTACCCTCATCCTGGGCCTAAGTAGAGCACACAGGGGTGATCGCACTAGTTTGTGAGGTGCAGTATCACCTGGGGCCAGAGATTCAAGTCTGAAACCTCGCAGCTGCTCAATAAATGTTATTATTTGAGCTGTTAACTTAGTGCTTTGTTTCTCAGCCTGGGATCTGTTTCCCTTCCCTACTTGCCAACAAGTGATGTGCTTCCTTAGCTAGTTCTCATTAGCTCTGCTTCCGTTCAAGTGGAAGAGTTTTGGGGATTACGCAAGAGCTGGTATCACTGTGGGGAAAGTGGGGGGGGGGAGACCTGGAAGTTGCAGCCTAGGGCCTGGGGTTCTGGCTTGGTGCATACAGTAGTCCTGGGTTTTAGAATTCCTCAGCAGTTACTTAGCCCGAGAACTGGATCTTGGTAAGAATTCAGGCAGGCTGCGTGAATTCAGCATGGTTCCTGTATTGAGGTGTGGTAATACTGGACTCAGGTAGCAGGTGGAGAAACAGACTTTCTGCTCTCTGATAACAGATCAGAACCCTGCCCTGCCTCCCTCCATCCCAGATGCTTCGACCCAGGATCTGGGGTGGGATCTGGGCTCTTTTTCAGGCCTGCTCTGAAAACTCCTTTCTTCCTGCCTGCTCCCTTCTCTGTGTGCAAATACAGGCAGGCGCTTCCCTATGGAAAAAGAATATGCCTGTGCCAACAGTGACATGGCCGTGTGACTAGGAAGAAGTTGCTTAACCTCTCTGGTCTTCAGGTTTCCTCCTGATGAATGATCAGTTAGGACTTAGCTTGTAGGATCATTGAGTGTTTTTTTCTTCTTCCAAACCTATGGTAGACTAAAAGACACAAAGCCCTCACGATGGTGGTTTCTCCATCTGATGTTCTTCCTAAGGTGGGACACTTGGAACTTGAAGAGATTACTTGCCAGAGCTGAGGTGGACTGCCCTGCTCCAGGTCTTGGGCCCACATGGAGTTCATAGGGTTGAGCTGCTCAGCCCGGTGGTGCTCCAAGCCAGCGGTTTGCTGTCTTCTTTCCACTCACAGACCCTTGAGAAGATCTCTGCCTACATGAAGTCCAGCCGCTTCCTTTCAGGCCCTGTGTATTTGAAGACAGCGCTGTGGGGTAACAAGTAGAGCGCCCGTAATACCAGGGCCAGGAGGAGATTTACCTCTATGCTTGCGGTCCATGGTCTGGGGCCCATCTGCGTCCCCGGGCATCTCTGTATCAGTCTTCCCACCTCCGTTCTTCTCTGAAAGGTGTTAGTGACTCCGCTTTCTACCCAGCCTTTCTGTAAGGGGAGGTTCTCAAACTCAGGTCTAGTTCCCTAATTGGTTCTTGATGTGTCAATAAAGAAGGCTGGGAGCCAATTGCTGGGCGGAAGGTATAGGTGGGACTTCCGGGTCCCAAGAGAAAAAGGAGATTCAGGGAAAGATAGAGGGGCTTTTTCTGCTGTGCTTCGGAGTAAGAAGGTAACAGTCATGTAAGGTCTTCCGGCAGCTAGGGCCTGTGGCCTCCGCAACAGGCGGATAGCCAAGGATGTTGGCAGGGGCTGGCTGATACAAGTCACTAAGTTTAGGGCAGAGGGAGATGGAGATAATAAACTGGTAAGAGCACGCCTTTCCAGGCCGTTGTTATCTGAGCCCAGCAATTGTGCCTAGCAGGCAAATTCTAAAGTAATAAAGCTGTTTGTGTGTCTTTTAGCTTTGAATTCCAGGGTCGCAGGAATGGGCTAGTAACACAACCACTCAGGAGCTAAGCTGGATGGAACAAGGGAGTCAGGAGGGGCCAGAGCGCTGGGTGTGGTCCCAGGCAAAAGGCAGTAGCCTGTTTTTAAAACTACACACAACACCTCTCCCCAAGCCAAACCTCTGTTCACCCCAGTTCCCCATTCCTTCAGAGTCTCTTCCTCTCCTTTCTTGTCTTTGTCCTGGATCCAAGTAGCCCTCCGCTTTGCTGGGGTGATGAAGGGATGCACTTGACTCTGGTTCCCCAGCACTGCCAGAGAATCCAACCTTGTGCATGTGGAGGCACTCCTCTTCAGTGGGAGGCTGCCCTGCACTGCCAGAAAGACCAGCTCTCTAGTTTGCAAATCTTGGTCCCCAACATGAGACTGTCCAGCCGTTTTTGATCCCCAATGAAGTCTGAACCACATTTGCTCTGTGTCTTATTACCTGTGTCTCTCAGGACAAACCATGTTGACTTGGTTGGGTGGCCTTTGTTATGTTGTCCACAGAAGGGCAGGGATGTGTGTGTGGGATCTTGATGGCCACACAGAGTATAAGATTGCTTACAATTCTTAATGTTCCTTGCCATTAATTCTGTGTTGCCCACCTGGACTCCTAAGAGGAGGGTGCTGCTTCTGTGATGGGGTTCCTCACTAGTCAGCAGTCACAGTGCCACCACAGCCATGGACAGAGGTTCTGGGCTGATGGGAGAGGCTCCATTAGGCCAAGTAGCTTTTGTTTCCTTCTCCCAGCTGCTTTCCCTAAACTAGACATCTCTCCTCCTATTCTCAGGATGTTTCCCCAAAAGTGGCCCCCACCATTTTCAGTTTGTGACTGTGTATTTTACCTTACTCTGTCCTAAGCTAATCAAAGGGAAAATGCAGGTCTTGTTAGATTTTTCCTAATATGCAAAGCCTGAGAGAATACCTCAGATATGCCCAGATTTGTCTAGCCAGAAATTCCAAATAGAATGTTTCAAATGAAAAGAAAGACATGTTAAGGAGTGAGAATAAAATATTAGAAGGTTGTGCTGGACAGTTTATGTCAACGACGCAATTGCGAGTCAGCTGAGAGGAGGGAGCCTCAGTAGAGAAAATGCCTTCATCGAGCAAGCCGTGAGGAGCAAGCCAGTAAGCAGCACCCCTCCATGGCCTCTGCATCAGCTCCTGCCTCCAGGTTTCTGCCCTGCTTCAGTTCCTGTCCTCACTGATTTTGACGATGTTATATGGAACTGTGAGTGAAATAAACCCTCTCCTCCCCAACTTGCTCATAGTTGTGGTGTTTCATGAGAGCAGTAGTAACCCTGACTAAGACAAAAGTTAACAAAACCAAAAACACCTCACAGATAAAAACTACATGAGGACTAGAGATGGCGCGATGGTTAAACACAACTGCTGATCTTACACAGCACCAGGGTTCAATCTCTAGCATCCACATGGCTGCTCACAACAGCCTATAACTCAAGTTTTAGAAGATCTAATTACCTCTTCTGAATTCTGTGGGCACCACACAAGCATATGATACACATACATATATGCACCCATGCACATAAAATAAAAATAAACCCTTAACAACAATAACAAAATTTAAAAAGAATAGCTAACATGATAAACCTGGTGTGAAAATCATATCTTTGATATGAAATGTAAAAAGCAAAACAATAATTACATTAACCCATATGCTAGAAATATAAAAAAGATGCAAAACAAGGTGTCAAAAATTCAAACAGGAATGAATGGAGGGAAAGGTCTAACTTTTAAATGTTCTCTGTTTTCTCTTCTTGTCTGTACGGTCGTACTATGTTGATATAATTTCAAATCGGCTATACTTGTTTTAAAGGTGGGTTTGTAAGGCTGTGGTAGTGACAGGCAAAAACCTACACTAGACAAACTCAAAAGAATAAGCAAAGAATCAAAGCACACCACTAAAGTAAATCACCACAGAAGGGCTCTCTCTCTCTCTCTCTCTCTCTCTCTCTCTCTCTCTCTCTCTCTCTCTGTGTGTGTGTGTGTGTGTAAGAGAGAGAGAGAGAGAGAGAGAGAGAGAGAGAGAGAGAGAGGAGAGAATGACAAAGAGAGAAAGACAGAAGTTAGAACTACAATGAAAATAGAGATCAAGTTATAAAATCATTGTGGTAAGACTTTATTTGTGTGTATGTTATGTTTGTATGCATTTGTGTGTGTATGTGTGTATGTATATGTGTGTTATGTGTGCATACACTTGTGTTCTGTATGTGTGTGTATGTGCATGTTATATGTGCATACATTTGTGTGTGTGCATGCATTTGTGTTCTTTATGTGTATGTACATGTGTGTGTTATTGTGCATGCATTTGTGTGTGTTATATGTACATGTGTGTGTGTATGTGTGTATGCCCACACACACACAAGCTGAGTCTAGAGGAGAACTTCTATCTTTCTCTGCCTTATTTCCTCAGGACAGGGTCCCTCACTGAACCTGAAGCTCACAGCTCCACCCAGGCTGGCTGGCCAGCGAGCTCCAGGGGCCTGCCTATCTTTATTCCTATTCCTCCTCCCTGGGATGACAGGCCCATGGATCCAGGCCTGGCTTTTATCCTGATGCCAGAGATTAGGACTCAGGTCTTCATGTTTGCACAGAAAGCACTCTTACCCATGAACATCTTCTCATATCTTTATGTATAATTATCTTAACTGTGTGAACAAAATTCTCCAGGTAAAAGACAGTGTAACATTGCTTTACAAACATAAGGGTCTGTCCTGTAGGGATAACAACCTGGGGGAGGTTAACTAAAACTAAGTATATGTAAATAAAAAAGGCTTATGAAGGGGAAAGAAAATAGACATCAGAGGTGGATGGAGGGAAGGAACTGGGTAGAAGAGGATGGAGAGAACAGGGTGGCAGATCAGGAGTAGGAGGGGGAGAAAGAATGGAAATCTGTGCAGGTACCTGGGACTGGGGCGGGTGGGATGGGGAGGCCTCAGGGAGTCTATGGGGGTGACTCTAGCTGAGACTCCTAGCAGTGGGGAATATGGAGTCTGAAGTGTCCACCTCCTGTAGCCAGGCAGGACTCCCGGGAAGGGATAAGGACACCAACCCACCCCAGAACCTTTGACCCAAAATGTGTCCTGACTACAATATGTGCAGGGACAACTGGAGCAGAGATGGCCAACCAATGGCTGGCCCGACTTGAGACCCATCCCATGGGTAAGCACTGACACTATTAATGATACTCTTTTATGCTTGCTGACAGAAGCCTAGCATAACTGTCCCCTGAGAGCTCCATTCAGCAGAGGATGGAAACACATGCAGAAACCGATAGCCAAACATTACACAGAGCCTGGGGAATCTTGTGGAAGAGTTGGGGGAAGAATTGAGGGACCTGAAGGGGACAGGGATGCCACAAGAAGACCAACAGAGTCAACTAACCTGGTCCTTTGGGGGCTCTCAGAGACTGAAGCACCAACCAAAGAGTGAGCATGGACTGGACCAAGCTCCCATCCCCAAATATATGGGAACATATGGTGGGGGAATTTGAGGAAGGGCAGCAAGGAGTGGGTATGATCAAGAAATGTTGAATACATGCATGAATTTTTTAAAGAACTATTCTTTAAAAACAGAATAATGGTATGTGCATATATTCCCAGAGCTGGGGAGGTGAAGACAAACGGAGTTAGAGGGTTTGCTGGCCTGCCTGGCTATCCGACTTGTGAGCTCCAGGCTTCACCAAAAACAGTAGGTGACTCCTGATTAGATTGTCCTCTGGCCTACACACACACACACACACACACACAGAGA
The DNA here is from genome assembly GCF_021556685.1 of Rattus norvegicus. NCBI lineage: Eukaryota > Metazoa > Chordata > Mammalia > Rodentia > Muridae > Rattus > Rattus norvegicus. Next base: position 197,680,003 of record NC_141535.1, on the reverse strand, counting down.
GAGAGAGAGAGAGAGAGAGAGAGAGAGAGAGAGAGAGATACACACAGACACAGACAAACACACCAAAATTTTAGCATATGGTGCTTATAAGAAACTCATTTTGCTTCTGTGAAAATACATAGACCAAAAATGAGGAAATAGAATAAGGTGTTATAAATGTAATCCAGAAGAAAGACAGACTTGTATCAGATAAGACAGACAAGAGACTATGAAAATCTATGTTTAAAAAGTCAGAGATGGTCATTATAGAATACTAAAGGAGTCAGTTAAACAAAATGTAATAATCCCCCTCTAGTATCTATCTATCTATCTATCTATCTATCTATCTATCTATCTATCTATCTATCTATCTATCTATCATCTATAAATCGCTCTATCTATGCATACCTATTTTTGAGCACCCAAATACAAAACAAGCATAAATAGGCCTAAAGATAAGGATAGATTTAATACAATAATAGAAACTATCATTTGAGAACTTTAATATATTCCTTTTGGAAACAGACTGATGATCCAAACAGAAAATCAACAGAAAACCAGAAGAGTTAAGTTTCACTCCAAACCAAATGGACCTATCATGTACTACAGAGCACGATCTTTTCAGTGGCACATGGAATGCTTTCCATGGTAGATCACATGACAGACTGTAAAGCTGCTCTCAACGGACTTTAAAAATTGGAGTTTTACGAAGGATCTTTTTTGGTTAAAACACAATGAAAATAGAACTTTGCAGCAGGAAAAACAAAAAACTCTGGCAAGGGTACAACAAATACATGAAAAGTAGGTCAAGGACAAGACCAAGAAATCAAAATATTTATTGAAGATACAATATACCAAATTCTGCAGGCTACAATAAAAGTAGTACCAAGAAAGAAGAGGTTGTATAGCAGTCAGTGTCTACAACAAAGCACGAATTTATAACTTATCCCTGCAGCTCTCAGAGCTAGAAGAACAAGGCACTCAATGCCCAAGTTCATAGGAGGAGAGAAATGATAAAGAGTAGAAATAAATGGATCTGAGATTAAAGGACTATGAAACAAGGGCAAAACAAAGAGCTGGTTATTCAATAAATACAGTGGACAAACTCTTAGTTACAGTTAACTAAGAAAAAGAGAGAAGGGGTTGGAGAGATGGCTCAGCAGTTAGGAGCACTGGTTGTTCCTTCAGAGGACCCAAGTTCAATTCTCACCACCTACATATTGGCTTAAAACCACATGTGACCGTAATGTTGGAGGGTAAATCCAAGAGCACCAAGCACGCATGGGATACACAGTTACATATGCAGACACAACACATAAAAATAAATACGTTGCTTAAAAAATGAAAGGAAAGGATAGAAGACTTACACTAATGACACCAGAGATGGCAAGGGAGACATTGAACTTGACAGAAGTACCCAGGCTGATCTGACATTTTTATGAGCAAGTATACAACAAAGTTTTTGATAACATACGATAAATCAATAAATACCTTGACATATATCTTACCAAATATAAAACACAAAAATAGAAAATCTCAGCAGAGCAGTAATGAGTAACATCATCGAACCATCAATAAGAGGTCTCTTGGTCAGGGCTGGAAGGGTGGATCAGGAGAGCACTGGCTGTTCTTCCAGAGGTTCCAGGTTCGGTTCTCAGCACACTCCCTGAAACTCACAACTACTAACTCCTGGGGTCCCGTGGGGGATGGATGCCTGACAGCCTGTTGCTCTCCACGCTATTTTTTTGAGACAGGATTTCTCCGAACCTGAAACATACCAACTTGTCTAGACTGGCTGGCCAGCAAGCTCCAGGGATTCACTTGTCTCTATGCCCCACAGTGCCCTGCTGTGAGGTGCTTTTACATGGGCCCAGGGGACTTGAACCCAAGTCCTTACACTTGCATGCAATTACTTTACCAGCCGATCCACAGATTTCTACTATTTACACTTCTAAACAGAACAGGCTTTTCTCAACCAAGTCAGGTTAGGAGGTGGCTTCAGTCTCCCCAAAAGCACAAGTCTGCTTGAGAGGCCTTAGGCTCTGTAAAAACCACCTGCACTCCCATAGTTCTCCTCTCACCTGAAACAGGATTTATCAGGGAAGCAGGAAGGATTTTAATTTCTCTTTAAAAAGAAAAGTGGTGGCACACACCTGCAATCTGAGCACTGAGAAGGGCGAGGCAGCGGGGTCATTGTGAATGTGAGGTGACCTTGGCTATGTATGAGGCCTTGTCTGAAACAACAGCAGCAACGACAAAGGAATAGTTGTTAATATAATTGAAACATCACACCTTAATAAAATATAGATACCTTAAAATTCTAGTTCACTTCAAACTTGTAACAATATGAACGTTACCCTGACTGTTCTATTCCTATTTTATTGAAAACACCTCCTTCTAATATAGCAGGTCTGTATTACCTGTGTTAGACAAGTCTGACACAGCAGCATACATTTAATTAAGAATCAAATACACGCACATCCACCTAATCCTTTCTTCTGGATTTAAGTCCTACATACAAGTCACCTATAATTATTTCCATTAAAAACCACATAAGTACATTATAAACCCACCCCTGGTCTTTTTCAAAAGCATTTCATTCCATTTGTCCTAAGCAGGGAGTGGGCTGGCCACGGTATCAAATAGCCTACTCTCTGGCCCCAGCTCTCGTCTGTCCTCCTGGATCTCCCTGAAGCTGCGCTGAGCCAACACTGAACATTTCTATCCGAGTTACCTCCATTTGTCTCCAAGCAGAGCAGAGAGCCTTGCAGAGCAGGAGTGGGAGGCCCGTGTGGGAACGGGATACGTGTGGAGTTTCCTCACGGGATACATGTGGAGTTTCCTCACGGGATACGTGTGGAGTTTCTATTGTGTTTAGTGGGCCAAAGTGGTGCTGAGTCTGCATTTGGGATCGAGAGGTTTGTGGAGGCTTCTCACTGGGAAGTGATGGCTTCCACAAGCTTCAGCAGAAGTCAGTTCTAGGTTTGGAGGAGAAGGTGAGTAGGGGGATGGGGGAATGGGGTGGGGAGCTGCAGAGAAAACAAAGGGCAACCGAATAGGTCAGAAGCATGAAAACGCAGAAGAAAACATGGCGCCTCATGGAATTAGACGGTAAGTCGGTATAATACTTATAATATCAATTGCCAAGGAGTCTAGAAATACTAACTCCCTGCTCAGAACAAGTCGGGGGAGCAGTTCGCTCATTAGAATAGACCTGTACACAGGAGGCTACCACTGGTGGGGACTGGAAGAATCAGGATGGGAATCTAGGCTGTGCACATCTAGAGTCCAACCTGAGCTGTTCCACAAGGAATTCAGTAAGGTCAAAGCCAGCATTCCAGGGTTGGTGGGGAGGACACAGGTGAAAAGCTATAGCTGGGAGGGGAGCAGAGGTCATTATCAAGGCTAGCTGGGGACCTCAGAAGCCACTAGAGGGGTCAGCAGCAAAGTGATTGGCACATTTCAACTCCTTCCTCCTCCCCTTCACCATCCAGCTCCAGCATTTTTTTACCAGCACAGTCATTTAAAGGCTCTGTCCTGCGCTGGAGGACATAGGAATGAATGTGTAATTTCTATAGAGGCCAGGTGTTCTCATAAGCCCCTCTTAAGCTGGCTTTCCAGGCAGACTTAAGCCTAGGGTATCAGTGTCCCTGCTCCGCCCACCGCATCAGGAAACAACCTCCACCGTGAATGGTCTTTTAATCATGTAAGCTATTTTCCCTGTGATTGGGAAATGCTTTAAGCCTGTACTCGAGCTACAACAAGAAAACCAACCAGCTTCCTAACACTTTCGGGGAACTGCTCCACTAAATGGAATGCATGGAGAACAAGGCCTTTTTACCTACTGAGGTGCCTTGAATAAACACGTCACTAATTTTTCAGTATTTTCGTCCCTCTGTCCTTATGAGATGATAGGCTATCTTCACCAGAAGTGACCAAAGGTGGCCATTGTAACAGAATTATTTCCTTGAGCCACATTAGAATTAAGAGTTCAAGACTGACTGGGGACTGGTGAGCCACCTCTCTCCTGCATTACACTTTTGGGTCATACAATTGGCATCAATGTGATGCCAAGAAAAAAAAAATAGAAGATCCTAGCACTTGGGAGCCAGAGGCAGGGGGATCTCTGTGAGTTTGAGGCCAGTCTGGTCTACAGAGTATGATCCAGGACAGTCAGGACAAAAATCCCCCAAAAACCAAACCAACACCGAAGCAAACAAAAACAAAAAAGCCAAAACCAAACCAAAGCAAACCAAAAACCCCACAAAATAGACATGTGCTCTTCAAGTGTTTACCTGATGGTTGCTTGCTGTGTTGTATGCTAATTCATGTCACCTGCCGTAGAACTGCTACTCAGAGGCTGCACGACTAATTTCCTATTTCCTTGCCTCTGTCCTGGGGTGAGCAGACGCTGAGATGGCTTCCATGCCTCCAGCTTAGGGCCCCGTGTAATCCCCTCCCCTGCAATGGCTGATTTACCTTCAGTGGTGTCTAGGTTTTCTGCCCTTGGGACAAATACCTAGGATAAATCAACTTGAAATGTAGAAGGGTTAATTTTGCCTCACAATTTCAGAGATGGAAATCTCTGGTCCCTTGGCCCTGTTGCTTTGGGTCTGTAGTGGCCCCGGTACCTCATGATAGGATCGGGTGGCTGGGGAGGCCCTTTAACCTTGTAGCATCCCGGAAATTGGGGTGGGAGAAGGGAGGGAGGGAGAGAGAGACAGAGGAAGGAGTCAAAGCCCCATGTTCCTCCAAGGGCCCTTTCTCCTACAGGTTCTACCGCCTCCCCAAAACACCATCAGCTGGAGGAATCTTTAGCATATTGGCCATTGGAGGGCATTCGATGTCCATACCTTAACAGTTAGGACAGAGACATGGGATGTAAGTGCCATGGCTGTGTTACATAAAATTACATCTCTCTCTCCCCAGGAGACTCATTTACAAGGAAGAGGAAGGTGGCGGCTTCTGGCTGTTACCCATCAAGAAGCTGAGATCTCTGTTCAGCAAAATAGCAGAAATCGAATTGTACCAACGATCACAAGCTTGGTCGCAGATCCTCATCCAACTGGCCCTTGAGAGGGGATCTTGACCCTTGCTGTACATTGACTACAGCCTTCAGATGAATCCATGTTGGTTCATATAGCTCATTCTGTGTGTGCACCCAACTGCACACTGTGTGTCCACCTGTACACGTGTGTGCGTGTTCACATATACATGGAAGCTGGAGGACAATCTCAGGTGTCATTCCTCAGGATACCTCCCTCCCACATCCCCCCGTTTGGAGAGGGTGTCTTACTGGCCAGGGACTATTTGGCTAGACGTTGGGCAGTACACCTCCAGGAACCTGCTTGTCTCTGCCTCTCTAACGCTGGCACTCTGAGTGTGTGTCCCCACAGTCACCAGGCATCCGCGTCATTCCATGCCTTTCCTGCCACCTGACAGTCCCTAGCTTTCGTACGGCATCTACTTGCTCCTTATAGGAACCACCACAATTTGCCTTCTTGGGTATACAGGTTTTTAGTGAGCTCACGTGAAACAGTAGTTGGGCCATGGGATAGGATTTGCATTTTAGGGCTGAGATCATTTCCTCAGGGACCTGGATCAGTCTTCCAAGTTCACCAGCACTGTCTGTGTACATTGCTAGTGTGAGGTATAAGGCTCTCTAGGTTTTAATCCGTTACCAACTGCTCCGGCTCTCACAAGCCTGCCAGTTTGAAATCTTTATCACATTACGCTCTCTGCCCGGCTCAACAGGGGCCGCTTGTGAGCTCCAGTTCTGTTGCCGTCTCTCAGCACCACACAGCTTGGACTTTCCTCATGGCTTCGCAGGGGCGCCATGTCTGTTTAAAAGCACCTGCCACCCAAACTGGGCGACACCTTCCCTCCCGGTGCCCACTTGGGCTCAGGGAGGAGTTCTAGCCCTGGAACTCAGCCGAGGAGTAAAGAATGTCAGCATAGTTATGCATGGACTCACATCTTCATTTTCAACATCTCCTCGCCGCTCCTTTGGCCTTTACACCAAGAAATCCATCTAGACACCAGATAATTTAACTGCTGTTTATTGGAAGGAGCAGAGGAGACAGAGTGCGGGCCCCTCCAGATCGGATGGGACAAGGCTGGCAGGAAGCTTACAGAGGGTGGGTCCCTTGAGGGAAAGATGGCTCAGCAGCAGCGAGCTCCAGCTCAGCATATGCTCTTGTTACCCCACTTGGCCATCTTGTTGTTGATTGGCATCTTGAAGCAGCGGTCAGACTGCAGGAATGCAGCAATCTTCTCCAAAGCCTGAAGGAAAAGCATTCCGGGTTTTGTTAGGACTCTGGCCCAGCCCTGCAGACCCACAACAAACATGCTGCCTGCCTTCACCTACTTCTGCCAGTGCTTTCACAGTGTAAAGGCCACAATCATCCCGAGACTTAAAGCCCAGAGGTGTCTAACCATTTAGACAGAAGCTGGTGTTGGGCAAGTGCAGTGGGGTCCACGGGCTATGGGGGAGCCTGTGCAAAGTTCTTTGAGAATGGGATAGTGAAAATCACCTCAAAACGGCACATGAAAGCCTTCAGATTTGGGAACTCATCCAGGCACTTGGGCTCAAACATACGATTCTGGTCCAAGACGTCATAAGTGAGAAAATCCACGAAGGTCAGCTAGAACGAGGATAAGAAGTGTCAGGCTTGGGGAGCTCACCAATACCTGCAGACACACACAGACAAACAGACGGGCGGGCAGGCGGGCAGGCAGGCAGGCAGGCAGGCAGGCGGGCAGGTGGGTAGGCGGGCAGCCGCCAGGCAGCCTCTCCCTGTGCCTTCTTCCTACCTTTTCTCCTGCAAACCATGTGAATTTCCCCAGGAACAACGAGAACTGTTTCAGCTGTGCAGGCAGTTGTTCCAAATACTGAGGCTTCAGGCTTTCCTAGGAGGGAAAAAGAGCAATACTATTGTTGGGTAGTCACAATGGTTCCCTGGGGGTGACCAGAGTCTGATCCCCAGGTCCCACATTAATGCTGTCTTTGGGCCTCTACACACACTGCCCTGCCCCCCCAGAATTGCTAATAGCTGTAGTCAGGGCCTGGACCAGTGATGGACCCACCACACCTTTCTCTGGGCATCTTCTTTCTGCCTTGACTTGGAGGAGGCAGGATGGAGAGCTGGGCTTTGGAAAGGAGGAGGAGCTAACGCCAGACTTACAGGACAAACCCAAACCCAACACTGCAGAGTCCGTTTCTAATCCTTACAGTTTGGGTTGATAGAAAGATGGCAACCGTAGAAGGGAGCAGAAGAATCCTTAGCACTGTGGCCCGAAGCCCAACATGGGTGGTTCCAGATGAGGAAACGTACGTGGTTAGAATTGTAGCAGAGCCGAACCAGCTGCATGCGGAAGTCCATTATCTGGTTCTCCATGATGTCCACTCGAATCTTTTCTTCTTCGGTGTCACCACCTGTAGCCAGATGGCAGTAAATCAGCCTCGGATTACCAACCTCCAGGTGGGCGAGCTGCCTCCTCTCTCATGCCACCTTTAGCCCACTCACACATGTTGTGCTTGCGTGCGATGTACCGCAAGATGGCGTTACTCTGGGTGATCTTGTTCTTCCCGTCCATAAGGTAGGGCAGCTAGAAGGGGAAAGTTAATGTGAACCTAGACCTCCAGGTCCTCCACTCGCCTGGAAAAGAGAAGACTTGCAAGGTGTGAACACGAGAGAGGAGAAGCTGGGAGAAGTAACAAAATAAATAGAAAGTAGCACTTGGTCCTCACCTGATCCTAGACAAGGATGCTTAATCCTGTGTGCCACTGTGAATGCAAGTGTGGCATATAGACGTTTCTCAGAATACTTTAAAAAGCAAAATGTATCTATTTCATACCTTCAAGCAAAACTGTAAGAGTAGTGTGCTTATGGACACATTTAAGAACAGGTCTTTTAACAACCAAAACCCTTAAGGGCACATTTAGGATACTATGAAAATACTATCAGTGATAAGGTCAGAGACCTGGCTAGCAACTAATGTCTCTTCTAGCATGTCTTTGAGAGGAGAATGTGTTTCTTAGTCCTTAGTAGGAAATAAAATGTTATTCTCACTTCTGCTCAATGACCCTTGAATTCTATCCATTCTATAAGCATGAAGAGCCTCTATTCTAGATTCTCCCAAACTAGAGATGAAGTAAAAACAGATACACTCAAAGGCCTTCCCTTCTGCCCACTCCTCCAAGGCTACCTACGTTAGGAAAATCCAGATCTAGCTTGAATTTCACGTCCAGCCATTGGCTTCTATCATAGTCAGGAGCTGTAAGAGAGAAGTGGGACCCAAGCCCCTTACCAACCTAGCTGAGAAACGTCTTAGACCTGATATCTCAAGTTCCCAATCCCCAAAAGCTAACCCCTGAGTTTCTGCAAAGGCGGCTTACTAAGAGGGGCTTGGACAGCCAGCGAGAACTATGGGTCTCTTTTGGCAAAGTTCCCAGCTGACTGGAGAAGGGGTCCCACACAATCTCTGTGTGGTGCAACCCTCTGGGTAAAAGACCACTGAAGAGCCATCATGGGCCACTGGCACCCATGACATTCATTACCTTCCCCACACGTGTACTGTTTCTCTTCATAGCTGGTATCAGTAAACTCCAGGAGCATACGGATGGCATGAGCCAGCTAAAGGCGGAGGATGGAGAAAGACCCCAGTCAGAGCGCCTGCGCAGTGCCCACTTGCTTTTAACCCCCGTCCATCAACGTCCCCAACCCAACGCTGCCAAGCCCCTGCATCCTGTCGAGGGAAATTGTCGTTAAGCAGCCCTTTAGCTCACACCCGGGTACGTCCAGTCCCCTCCTCTACCCACGGGCCTGGGGACCCCATAGGCCGGCCGGAGGTCGGCTCGCCTGTCCCTGATCCCGCCCACCCGCCTGCACCTCTCTGTCCCAGCGTCTGGGCTTGCGAGGGCTCACTCACCCCGCGGATATCCCAGTAACCCAGAACCATAGACTTGGAGCACGACATTTTGGGAGATCTTAGCCCCTTCTGGGATACGCGATGGACTGTGGGCGGCTAACTTTATACTGGACGCTGTGGGCGGGGTCAACGCGACTGAACTGCCTCCTCCTTTCTCGCTCTGTGCTCCACCCGCCCTCCGCGTGGTCACTTGGCCTTGCGCAGGCGCAGATGCTGCGGCTCCTGAAATACTCTGGTGCGAACTTCTCTCAGAGCTGTTGATGCATCCATTCTTCGGCAGTGGGTTACTTGGGGAGCGTGAGTCACTTCGCACAACGAACTGGCATTGCGGGTTTCTGACCACAAGGGAACCGCTGTCTTTGGCTCCCTTGGTAGGACATGGGAAGGGCTGAGAAGGAATGCATGATGAAATAACAACAAAACCCAATAAATCACTTAGACACATAAAACTGTGAGGTAGGAAACGATTCTGGTAGAGGCAATACCTAGAGTACTTTGTGGGTAGAAACATTTTCTATGCAAGATACAAATGGCTCTGTGGAGACTGAGGGAGGCCGGGGACACTGAATAGGGCCACTGTGATAAAGGATAGGTCATGCCCACTGGAAATGCCTCAAAGGACACTCCAGGAAAGAGGAAGGTAGAGCAAACACTGAAAGTGAGAAATAGATATGCAAGGCAAACAGAAGATGCCATCGTGTTAGGCTGGTTTATAAGACTGTAGGAGAAAGAGGTAGAATGTTAAGCGTTTGGGGACAAGTTGCAAAAGGTCTTGGACAGCCAGCCAGAGGCTTTGAGTGTTTCTCTCTGCTCTGTGGGGAGTGTATAGGATCTAGATCATAATGCCCACTAGAAGTATAATAGAGGACAGATATGTGATTATTTTTAAATGTTTGCTTCTAGTTTTTAAAGAAAGGAGGTGGTGAATCCATAGTATACATTATTTAGCCCAATATATACTTTCAGAATGTAATGTGAAAATTATTGAGGTGTGTTCTATTTTGTGTTTTAGTACCTTACCCTTAAATCACACCTCTACTAAGGGTATCCTCATTCTCACACTCAGGATACGCACACGCCTACTTTGTGAACTGTATGGCTCTGGACGCTTTGCTGGAATGAGTAACACAGCCAGAATCCTCTTCAGGAAGCTGCTCTGGCTTCTTTGTGTAGAGTTGGCCGGAGGAAATCCTGCTCTACTGTCCCTTGGTGTTTATTAGCACATCTATTATGGGTAGGTGCTGTTTTAGGTGCTGGGGAGCTGAAACTGGAAACAGCAGACAATAGTCCCTGCCCTGGAGGAGTGTGCACACTAATGGGGAGAGGCAGAAACAAACGAATATCAAGTGTACAGTAAGTCTGAGAATGTTAAGCATATTGCAGGGTAAAACAGCAAAGAAGGATACAGGGAGTGGAGGCTCCTGTGGGAAGATTGTGTGTATAGTGGTCCTAGTGAGATGTTCACTCTCCAGTGAATAGTTCCGGGAAGCAATCTACTGTACTGGTGCAGAAGACTGGGAACTCCGGCAGAGAAATGTCAACATACAGGAAGGCGGCACTTTACAGGCAGCCGGGGAGTAAAGGCCACAGATAAGAGACAAGGTGTGTGGGCTTGAACTGCTGTGGTAGACACTTAGAAGCAGGGGGATGACGAAGAACCATTGAAGGAGTCTGAATGAGTGGCTAGTGTGGTGAAGGGGAACCAGGTGTCCTGGAGACCAATGGAAGACTCTGGGACGACCACGTAAATGACCACATCAAATGTGGCTGACAGGTCATGTATAATGAAGTCTGAGGATGAGCAGTTGGATTTAGCAACATAGGTGTTATAGTTCCTGTGAGATAGTATGAGCTTTGGGGATGCTCCCACAGTGTGAGGAAGAAGCAAGCTTCTGTGCTCACTCAGAGTTCAGGAGACTGAAAAGTGAGCAGACGCTTGAAACCGTTGCCAGTGCTGGGCAGGGGGAGGCTGTGTGAGCTGTGGTGGAGGAGTCAGGTTGGGGGAGCCCAGAGTTGCTCTGCTCTCTCAACCCAGCACAGTTCTCTGGACTCCCCAAGTCTGGTGTGGGAAATTAGGGTTTCCCCATTAGTTTAGCCAAATCAAACTTCAAACTTTGTAAAAGGACAATTTGCTAAAATAAAGAAGAAATGGTATAGAAACGCGTGACTCTATAACGTCTAAGTTTATTCCTCCTATGAAACCAAAAGCCAGTGACAAATTAACTTGAGGCATGACTCTAAAACTTACAGAGCATACCAGCATGCCAGGGAATGCTTGTTTGATAGTAGATCCCAATTTAGACTAAGTAACTTTGTGACTAGGTTCTGCCCATCTTATAGACAGAGGAATTGAAGCTTGGAGAAGATTGATGGACCACTCAATTTCCCTGGGTGGTCCAGGATTCAGACAGGATGGCCTAATGCTCCATGAGTTTTGCTGGCTCCACGGTCCTTGGCTAGCCTTAGAGCCTCTTACCTTGCCATAGTCTTTTCTACGAAGTTAGGGGGAAACATTGAGGGACAGCATGTTTTCTTTTCTTTCTTTTTTCTTTTTTAAAGATTTATTTATGTATTATATATAAGCACACTGTAGCTGTCTTAGACACACAAGAAGAGGGCATCAGATCTCATCACAGATGGTTGTGAGCCACCATGTGGTTGCCGGTATTTGAATTCAGGACCTCTGGAAGAGCAGCCAGTGCTCTTAGTCACTGAGCCATCTCTCCAGCTCACGTTTTTGTTTTCTAATCCCGTAGATTTTCCCTGGTTTTATCTCTAAGATGGACGAAGGCCAATGAATTAGTGGTTCCTTCCATTCTAAGATCTTAACTTTTCTGAATTGACTAGCTTGCTAGCTTGCCCCTTTCCCCTCCCCTCCCCCTCCCTCTGCTCCCCTCTCTCTCTTGGTAAAGGTTTTGCTTTCATACTCTATTTACTGACTACAAGAGAGGATTTTGTGAGGCCAGGAAGTTGAGAGTGGATGATAGAGTCCATCTGAAAATAAGATACTTGGTTCTGAGTGATGTTATGAGCTTGAATAAATTCAGCCATAAGAAACTTCCTGGACAATCTTAACCTATTGGGGTTCTTGAATCCATGAGAACACCAAACCTTAACTGTAGGATCTCTCTTTTTTATAAGAATTATTTATTTTATTTATATGAGTACACTGTAGCTGTCTTCAGACACACCAGAAGAGGGCATCAGATCTCCTTACAGATGGTTGTGAGCCACCACGTGTTGCTGGGAATTGAACTCAGGACCTCTGGAAGAACAGTCAGGGCTCTTAACCACTGAGCCATCTCTCCAGCCCTGACTGTAGACTCTCTTAATTGAAGCATAGCTTCTCTTCCATGGAGACAAGTTCATTCTATGAGTTTTGAGCCTGAAGTAAACTATATATGCCGAAAGACAGTACAAGCCACTGACAGCCCTAACCCTTCACTTAACCCTAGGACAGAGATCCGGAGAGTGAATCAACTTGCCTGAGTTCACACAATGGACCCGAGGACTTTCACCTTCCAGTGCAATGTTCCTATGTACTGCCACTGAAGTGACAGGTGACAGGAAGCTCAAGGTTGACTCACCTAACAATCACTGCTTGAAAGACAAAGCTCACAAGGAGAGCACATGGTACCTCACTTATGGCATCACCAGCTAGAGTGAACAAAGCCTGCATCTGTCAGCAGCATATTGTCTCAGTGATATGCTGTGCCTACAGTTGGACTAGGAACTTTGGATTAGGCTGGGAGCAATGTTCATAGGATAGTGATGGTGCATGTAGCCTCGTTTTGGAGTTTATTTAGAGAGGAGAAAGAATGTCCCCTAGTCCCCGAAGGCTGATCCTCAGCTCTAGGTTTCAGTGAATTCTCTTAGTTCAGTTGTAGTTTAGCTTAGTTTGGTTGGGTTACGTGTGGTTCAGTTCGGTTCCGTTCCATTCCGTTCAGTGTAGTTGTAGAGTTGCTGCTCTTCCATGCTCAGTACCCCAGCTCCCTGCTGTCTCTTGCTTTGGGTCCCAGTCAGGCCCAGAATAAATGGTAAGGGGAGGGTCATATAACAAGCTTCAAGATGCTCTTTATTGGAAGGATTGGGACTAAAGAGATTAGGAATAAGACTAGGAATAAGTACACCAAGCTTAGGATAAAATAAATAGTAACTGGACAGGGGCTCCAACCCAATGAGGGTACCATTTGCCTCAGTGTCTGTTCATCCTTGCTGTGTGATCTGGGATACATCGTTTGCCACTAGCAGGAAGAGGGCTTCCAAGGGCTCTGACTGGGTACCCAATACTCCGTCTTGCATGTGAGAGGTCCTTGGTCTTAGAGGTATTTGAGCTGGTCTCTAATGAGTCATCTAAAGGACGAACATAATTCAGATGGGGCTGGTTACTAGTGAGGGATCCCCCAGAGTTTATCCCTCCAATACGATTTAGAGCTTCAAGACTCACCCGAATGATGAAGCTAAGCCCCCAGAGGAATACCCCATGCCTAGTGACCCCAGCTTTCCCTTTCTCACCCCAGCAGAATTAAAAAACCTCTCAATAGGAGTCAGGATCCCAGGGCTTCCTCACCCCCAGCATCCTTCTGACAGCCTCCAGCCGGGCCTGGATTCGTGGAGCCTCCTGTGGACACAGCATCTGCAGCTCCCCAAGTCTCATGTGAAGTAGCTGGCTTCCCACTAGGGACCCGAGTGTCCTTACAGTGCTGTAAATGACAATGGCGGAATCCATCAGAGGGAGGGTGGGGAGATACCGGGTCTTAGTATTTGTGTAGAGAGGGAAAGTTGGGGTTACAGGAATTAGGTATCGTATCCGCAGGTACAGGAACAAGCCTATTGGTTTGGTCTCAGTGAACCACAGAACTCCTAGGTTTGAGGGCAGAAGTGCTTTAGAAGAAAATGTTCTGGAAGGAAAGGATGGCTAAGGTGGCCGCCCAGGTTCTTCCAGAATTTGCTACCCTTGACCCTTTCTCTTTCGTCACATATGGTCTCCCCACAGGGTGCCCTACCCTAGGCTTGGATAAGCAGCTTTCGTTCAACAAAGAAAGCCCAAGATGGGATCATCATGTACAGTGGAAGCTAGGTTGCATGTTCTAAGTCTCTGAGGGGGAAGGGGTCTGTGGTTCTCACCTGAGCCCCTTATAGGGCTCTCCCCTCATCCCCCAAGGGACTGGGCACTCACACAGTGGAGAAGTTCTCTGCTTGTAGCCAGGCTGTGACCTCCTCAGGCTTTGAGCTAAGACGAAGCATTGGAGCCTAGAATCAAGGCATAGTAGAAGTCAGAGGTTATCTCATCTTACAAACATGCACGGCCTCCGATATTGGTCCCTTCTACTGAGATCCCAGCAAGCTCCTTATCTTACCTCTGGTTTTCTAGTTTGGCAGAGACCCTGACTTAACCTCTGTTCAGACCTTACAGTGAACTTGGCACCAAGGAATCATGCAATGATATTGATTAAACTGAACTGAAGTCATCTCAGTTTTCCACCTAAGCCTCCCTACTATCACCTCTGACTTAGGACTCAGGGCTTCTGGGTATCCCAGCCTGGGCAGTACCCTAAAGGATGACTGTCGGTGGCCTCTAGGGGCTCCAGCTGGCAAGGGCTCCAGGATATTGCTGGGAATGTAACCAGTCAGTCCCGCCTCATTCTTCACCAGCCACCATCGCTTGCTCTGGTCCAGAATCTGCCAAGAATAACCGTATCAGCCACCAGAGCCTCGATCCCCCCATCCCCTCTGTCCCCAAGACTGGGTCTCTTCCCTGACCTTTCCCACTTTCTTCTCTATCTGAGAGCTGCCCACTCTAGGCTAACTGCACTTCCCACCTACCTCCTTTTTTTCTGGCTTCAAGCATAGGCCTCACCTCCAGAATCTCTCCCTGGGCCACAGTCAGTTCCTGTGCATTCCTTGCTTCAAACTCATACAGGACTTGCATTTTCAGGGCTGTTCTGTCAGGGCTGGGGCTGGGGAGTGGAAGGTTTGAATCCTCATATTCACGGCTATCGTTGTATGGTTCATCCTGAGGGAAATGTAGACTGCTTCTCATCCTAGAACCTCTAACACGAGAGAGAGATTTGGGATGCACGAAGAGTGAGAATTTTGCCCCTGGCCAGCCACAAGAGCCCCAGATAGCTCCTAGTATGGTTTGTTGGTGACTTTTTGGGTTTCACGGTGTTGGATGACGATAATGTTAGCAGGGCACTAGGGAAGATGTTTTTATAGGACAGGAAAAGCTCTGAAATGTTTTGTCCCTGAAAACATTTCCGGTGGTAAAATTTTCTGGATCTTGGTTCTGCTCTGAGCACTTTATACATAATCTATGGGTACTCAGAGGCTACAACAAGGAGCATTTGGAAGCTAAGAGCTAAGGCACTGCATTTTCACCCAAGGTAGCAGAGACTTCTTTGCACGTGTCTGTGTCTGGATAAGGGAACGGACATCTCTGGGATTCACAGATGCAAAGGTTCTGCCCTGTGCCTCCCTCCCTGTGACTTGGAGAATCCACTAAGCATGTGACGTACCGGAGGGAAAGAGAATCCTGGTTTCTTAGGGGTTTCTGCAAGCAACAAAACCAGAGTGAGTTAGAACAGGAGGTAACCAGCACAGTGGCAGGGAGGGGCTAACCAGCCCATCACAGGCCTGCGACAGCGGCCTCTTGGCCATTGCTCACGTCCCCAACAGGTACCTATATAACCCAGCCCTTAGCTGTCCTGTGATTTTGATCTGGACTGGAAGAACTTTGTGTAGATCTCAGTGCTAAGCAACCCTTACCGTGGAGTAGGGCTCTGGGATCTGCCAGCCGTCGTAGAATGTGGGTTGGTAGGGCGGTGGTTCGCTGCCCGTCCAGTCAGCCCTGAGGAGAGAACAAAGCTGAGTCTAGGGCCACTGTGTAGCAGCCTGTGGGATGTAGAAAGGGAGGAGATGAGAAGGCCTAGCCTCAGGGATCTGTGGCTAACGGGGACATGCTGCGTGTATACAGAAGAAAAGCTACAGGAAACCCATAAAGGAGGAAATAGTTCCTCAGGAGCACATCCATCAGTGTAAGAATCAGTGGGCACCCTCATCTTGATTCCTAAGTACAGCTTTGTTGCCTCCCTAGAATTAAAGTAGTGTAATGTGGAGACCCCTTTGGGGTCTTTCAAAGACTGGCTCTACCCTTTCTTATTTATTTGTTTATTTATTTATACCGAAAAGAGATTTTTCATGCAATATGTTCTGATTAGTTTCTTCTCCCCCAAGCCCTCCCAGATCTTTCCCTATCCCCACCCATATAAAACAAAAACAACCAACCAATAATAGGACATAAACAAGTAGAAGAAAAAGAGTCAAAGAAAAGGCTCCAGAAAAGCACATACAGTGACACATACACACATACAGAAACCCCCAAAAACTACAAAACTGGAAATCATAACATAATATATGCACAAAGGACCTGTAAGGAAGAGGAGAAAGGTGGGGAGGAAGAGGAGGAGGAGGACGTGGAAGAGGAGGGAAAGAAGATGAGGAGGAAGAGGAGGAGGAGGAGGAGGAGGAGGAGGAGGAGGAGGACTGTTGCCTTTTTGTCACAAAGCATTATGTAACAAAAGACAAAAAAACTTCAAAAATGCTATTCACTTGGTTCTGTGCTGGCCATCTATGGCTATGCACAAGGCCCAGCCTTTGAAGTAGTTTGTACACCTGGTGAGACTCTGTTCTGGTGAGAAAACTAAATTTTCATTTGTGAGCAGTTATTGATTAGAGATAGCCTCCAGGTTTTGGATAGAGGCTCAAGCCCTTTTCTCTCAGCATTGGGATCCCAGCTGGCCCAGACCTGTGCAGGTTCTGTGCCTGCTGCCACTGTGTCCCACCCGTTTTAAAACATTTTTTACTTTTGAGACAGGGTCCACTGAGCTGTCCAAGCTTTCCTTGAACTCACTCTGTAGCCTCAGCTAGCCTTGAACTTGCGATCCTCCTGCCTTAGCCTCCAGCTGAAATTGCAGGCCTGTGCCACCATGCCTGATCCGTTCAGTATTTTTCTAACTCTCTTTCCTTAACACAACACAGCACAAATATCTTCACTGTAGAAGACACATCCCAGTGAGGCTGCTCTGCCCCAATGCCAGGATGGGGCTGGTACTTGGCGCTCACTCTCCCTTACACACAGCTCAGGACTGCGCCATTTCTGGACTCCACACCTACTGCCTGAGAATGCTTACTCAACTCTGGAAATTCCTCTCCCTGTCTCACTGGGGCAGTTGAATTTTTCACCTCTGCATTTACTATATATAGCCTCTCACTTTATAGTACATGGCTCCTAGATCTGTTTATTACTATGTTGTACTTCCTGGCTGGGGCAGCAAGGGGCTGTCTTTCTTGCACTATGGCTGAGTCATTGGTACTGTAGAATACATGTTTACTTATTAGGAGTGAACTCTTCTTCTTTGGTGCCTTCCCTGTGTCCTATAATATGCTCAGGTCTTCTGTTGACCAGGTAGTGACCTCTTTTAAGCTAAGGTCCACTCTTTACCAAGCCTCCTGGGTGAAGCAGCACACTTCTTTTTAGCCAGGCTGGCTGAGGCACTCCATGGACCTTCCATTCCCTACCCTGACCCTGACACGGGGGTTACAAGACACAGTACTCTGCGTGGCTTTTATGTGAGTACTGAGGATTCGAACTCATGTCCTCATGCTTGCACAGCAGGCACATTATTGACTATCTCTCTTTTTTTTTTTCCCCCGGAGCTGGGGATCGAACCCAGGGCCTTGTGCTTCCTAGGCAAGCACTCTACCACTGAGCTAAATCCCCAACCCCTTGACTATCTCTCAAAATTGTAAAGTAATGCTAGTTTTTGAAACATAAAACAACATTTCTAAGGTGGCTGAATGAAAGCATTTGAGGGCTCATGGTCTCAGTCCTCTACAGACCCTGCTTTCCCATCTTGATCGTACCAGGCAGACATCAGAGCTGTCCCCAAGGGCTATGTAAGCCCAGTGCAGCCATAGGATCCAGGTTCTAAGACTGTTACAAGAGGCCCAGGATTTATAAGTTTCTTCATTTATCAACTAGACAAATAAAGCCATTAAAATAGATGCCTTGGGTATAAATAATCAAAATGTCCATTGCTGGATAAAGGGTAAACAAAATGCTGATGCTTACACAAAGCAATACCTGTCAATCACAAAAGCAATGAAACTCTGACTCATGCTCTAACAGGTGAACTTTGAGGACATATGGATACAATCAGCTGATCACAAATGATGGAGCCTGCCTTATTTCACTTAGAATAAGTCCAACATTCATGGACATACAGCAAAGGTAGCTAGGGCTCAGGGCAGTAGGATGGGGAGTTGTCCTTTATGGAGTTTAGCCTTTCCTTTTGGGAAGAGAAAATTCTGGATCTAGAAAAAGGTGTTGGTATACAGTACCAGTATAATTAATGCTACTGAAGTATATGCTGAAATTGGTATATTTTGTTTTGTATATTCTACCATCAAAATAAGTAGGTTGCATTGGAACTAATTCATGTCTTTAACTGAACTGGACAAAAACTTCATGTGGGCCTGAACTGAAAAGAACTGCTCATCAAACAGATGGTAGGTTTCTTTCCCAGTCAGAGGCTCTGGACTTGATGTCTGCCTGCTGATGTCTCTGGGGTTTTGATGAGCTTTTTTAATTTTAGTTGTATCCCTTTGCTTTGTGGGTTCTCTTAACTCTGATTTCTTTTTGCCTTCCACCTACTTATCCTTCTGCCTGGGATTTTGTTTTGTAAGACAGGGTTTCTCTGTGTGATACAGCCCTGGCTGTCCTGGACTCCCTTTGTAGATCAGGCTGGTTTCAAACTCACAGAGAAACCCCCTGCCTCTGCCTCCCGAGTGCTGGGATTAAAGGCATGCACCACCATGCCCAGCCGCCTTCTGCTTTATTTGTGTAACCATTGCCCAGAGCCCTGGGCTTTGCTATCAGGAATTAGAACAAACTGTGCTTAAGGAAGCAAAGCCAGGGGCTCCCACTGGATTAACCACAAGCCTCTCACTGTGTCCACTCTGGTACTGTTCTATCACATAGGTGGGACCTCTCAGCTGGGGGCCCAGATGTGTGGCCTCTGTAGATAGCTCCTGTGATGACAGCTTAGCCTAGGTGAGTTTCTTTCTCCAATTCCCAGACTCTCTAACTGCTCCCATGTCCACTCTGACCAGCCGTAGCAACATGGCTTCTCTGGATCTCTTAACTCCTGCCTTGAAGGTTGCCGGATCAACTTTCTGATGTCACATCTGTGGCATCTCCTGTGTCAGTTGTTGTGAAATTCTGAGCTAGCCCAAGACCAAGTTTTCACTTTGTCTCTAGTGAAAATGAACCTTAGTAGAAGACTGGCTTTGCTGCTTTTTCTCCAGAGGAAATATGTTTCCTCACTGGGTAAAGGCAGCATTCAGTGAAAAGCTGGGTACTCCATTTGGAGCCCCCCTCCCCATTCTCTGGATGTGGTCCTGGTTTGTGACAGAGTCACACTGGGCCACACATTATATCTGCTTTGGGTCTTCCATGGCCCTTGTCTTCACTTACCAGCTGGTGGTCCAGGCTGTGCCTAGTGACTTCCAGAGAGTCCTTTCAGGTGGGCTTAGACAGGACTGCAACAGGTCTATAGCTTTGGGGGTGAGGAGGGGTGAAATCACTTTGGTTGTAAGGTCAGCCTCGGGACACTGGGATAGGATCTGGAAGAAGAATGGAAACAGAAGAGCTCTGTAGTCTTAGTCAGAAGGGACTAGGAAAGGCCCAAGGGTCCCTCTGCTCTGTTTCCTCACTTCCTGCCTGTCCCCCAGCCCCTCTATGACTGGACATCCTTGACTCTGTTGTCAACCTTTCGGGTCTGTTGGGGGTTTTGTCTTGAGTGACATCCTGTATCAAAGGTACGTATTGAGTAAAGGGTAGGTCGCACAGCTCCCTCTGCCCTGCTGCTTCCCCAGCCTCTGTCTCTTCCTTGCTGCCCCTGGTCTTCAGCTTGTCCCCTTTGCCAGGCTGTTTGCCCTCCACTTACGAATCTCAGAGTTTGGAAGATGAGGCCCACGAACTCTGGGGCGCTTGTTTCCTGCAGCCGCAAGGCCAGCTTCCCCTGAAGACACAGGACAATGCTGGTTACCATCTTCACCACTTCACCAGAACCCTAGCACCCCATAAGTGTTTTGTGCCCTGGCTTAGAGCTTGGTACCCTTCAAAAGTCCCAAGAGAAGGAGAAGCTGGAGAAGGGAAAGGCTTGGGTAGCTGACATCAGAGAGAAGGGAAGTTAGGGGCGAAGGGCCCAGAACTGGCCAGAACCACTTACCAAGAGGTTGAAGCTAAACTTGATCTTCTGGAAGCAGTCGATGTACTGTGCCTGTGTTATCTCTGTGGGAGAAGGAATATAGGTGGGGTCTACGAGTCCTCCCAAGATGACCCTGCGTCTCTCGCCTGGCACGAAGCACTTACCCTTTTGGTACTTTTTCTTTTTTCTCCCAAGTTTTATCTTCTTGTGACTGTTTTTTGCCTGGATCTCCTTCAGCTTTCCAGAAAACAGCTCAATGTCTCTTAGGACATGGTTCAGCACCTCCTGGACCCCCAACAACACATGGCCTTGAGTAGATGGTTATGAAAACCCCAAAACTCCCCACCCTGGTCCTGCTATAATCCCATAATTCCCAGCCTTGGTTCCCAGCTCTGCCCTGTCTACCTGGGGAGTCTGGAAGCCCCTGACCACCTTCAGTTACCTCATCCCTCTCTGGGTTCTCAGGAGAGGGAGCACGCCTCGGGGGAGGAGGCAGAGTGAAGCCATTGGGTTCTCGGGCACTTGGGTAGTGTGTCAGGGACCTTGAGGATGGCGTGATGCCTGTGGTGGATGGCGAGGGATCATGAGCTTACAACTTCTTTGACTTGATCCAAACCTTCTCCAATACCTGCCTTCAGACAAACTTACTTCGTTCTGGGGTCATGTCGTGTGGCCGTTCTGGAGGAAACCTGGGCTCTGGAGAGAACCTCTGCTCCAGAGGGGGTGCCTGATGTATAGGGATTGGCCTTTGCAGGGGAGACCCCTTCCATCTGTCCTGGCCTGGATGATGGACTCCAAATCGAGGTCTGTTGAGGGTATAGTGAAAGATATAACTTTGATAACATCTTGAGGAGCGGGGGGAGGGAGAGAGAGACAGAGAGATAGAGAGACAGAGAGACATAGAGACACACAGAGAGAAACTTAAGCCCATACTTCTGCCCCATGGACTTCACCATCTTTCTCTAAGAACCCAACTCCTCCGTAGCTTCTACTTGAGCCTCCCTGACTCCATCATGTTTCTTCTGCCCAGTCCCTGGGCTTTCCTGGGTTCTATATCAGCCTCTGTAGATAGTATCTAGTACACTCAGCATGTTCTCCATGCCCCTCATCGGTCTAAGCCTTCATTAGTTCTAGGCATGTGTCTGTCAGATACCAGAATCATGAGTTCTCCTAATGTGCAGCCAGGATGTGACCCTTAAACATGAGCTAAGAAACCCCATATGTCACAGGGCAGAGGCAGCCTACCTTTCTTCTAGCTCTTCTTCCAGGGCCTTCTGCAGGCTTGTCCTCAGCTGCTCTGCCTGAAGGAAGCATCAGGTATTACAATGTGTGTGTGAGTGTGTGTGTGAGTGTGTGTGTGTGTGAGTGTGTGTGTGAGTGTGTGTGTGTGTGTGTGTGTGTGTGTGCGTGTGTGTGCGCGCACGCGTGACGATCACCAGACTCCACCCCTGGCCACCGTATCCAGTCACTCACCCCCACTTCCTGGCATTGGAACAGCATAGTACTGATGCCTGGCAGGCCAGACTCCTGCACAGTGACAGACAGGATGGAGTCGTAGGAGCAGGTGTTAAGTGCTACATCTATGGCCTTGATGTTATCCAGGCGGTAAGAATCCAGATCCTCCTAAAACAGATGGAAAGGCCAAGAGTGAGGTCACCGAGAGACACTGACCCCTGAAGGGGTCATTCCTGCCCTCAGTGGGCTGGTAGAGTTTCTATCCTGATTCTTAGGCCTCTTCCCTACTTCCCACCCTGCCTCTACCTGGTTGGAGATGTGTGTTGGATGTGGAGAGGCACTGAGAAGCAGGCAGAGAGCCTGATCCTTGCTCTATAGCATCCTGGGTTAGCTAGGACCCATGACTGGGTTTAGAGGGAAGGCTGACCTTAGTCTCAATGTCCAGCAGCTGGAGCCAGCCATCTTTGACCTGCAGGAACAGGTTTTGGCTCCACACTCGGCCCTGGGCATCCATCTCCTGAAGCTTCTGTAAGGCATCCTTTGGCTCCCGGACTCTTTGTGTCCCCAGCTTGCACGTCATCAGATGCTAAGGGGAGAGGAAGAGACTGGTTTTGGAGGAGGTTTGGAGAGAGGATCCCTGATAGTTAGCAGACAGGGAAAAGACGGTGAGGGAGGAAGGTGTGTCCTTGGTCCCCCATGAAGGGAGGTCATGTTTCTCAATATAGCTCATAGAAGTTGGATTCTTGAAGAGGCTTCCAGGTCTAGAGCTAAGGTGATACACGGAGTGTTCCAGGACCACTGTGCGGTCATTGGTGTGGGTTCCAATCATCCGACAAAATAATCCATGTTCCTCTGTGTGGGCTGCAGGACCTTCCTCAGTCCATTTGCTGCATTTAGGACATATTGTCCCCAGGTCTGTGACCTCACTTGCCTGACCCGTGCCTTTATCCATACCTGTTGCCCATACCCAGATGTCTTTCCAGCTCTGCCAACCCAGAGCTGCGGGGCTCTCAGGAAGGTCAAGGATCTTCTTCCTGATTCTTGCACAGAGAGACCTGAAGCGCTCTCAGGCTCCCCCCAAGTCCGTGCCATTTCCCTTAGCCACCCTCTTCTCTTCCCAAAGCCAAATGTTGGCTTCTTGAATCATCCTCCAATTGTGCGCCAGATTCCTGTTGTGGACAATCAGTCTAACTCCTGCCCCTGGACTGTCAGTCCTCACTTTTGAACAGCTGCAGCCTGCGGCCACACTGCCAGTAATTCAGCAGAGCCCAATAGCCTGTTGCCCTGAGCCCACCTCCTCTTGCTCTCACCTGATGGGTCTCAATGAAGCCAGTTCTCAGCCCTACTCTACAGAGAAGCTAAATAGTGGCTGGGGAGCCCCTTCTCTATTGTACTGTGAGTTTCTTACTTGTCTCTTAACACCAGAGGCTGGGGTGGGTTCTGTCCATCCCCTACTCCCATGCACTGTGACCCCTACCATGTCCTAGTTGAAAAAGTTCTTCTGACCACATCCTTGTCATTTTAAAGCCAATTAAAATGACCAGATCACCAAGTGCCAGCTGTCCACTTGGGTGGGGCCAAAGACTCCATTCCAGTGGCTCGACCCGGTCTGGGAGTGCAGGATAACTCTCCCCTCTATGACATTGGCCCTTATAGCTGCAACCCTCATACCTTTTCCCCAGCAGCCCTGTGTAATCCTGAACAAAGTGCAGGAGATGGGCTGGGAAACAAGGGAGATCAAAAAGATAGCTTTCTGTGGCTCTTGACTATTTACTCTGTCACTTCTGTCTAGGGACCCAGCACCCATTCCCACAACCTCTAGCTGGACCTGCCTGGAACTATCCTATACTCCCCTTGGCTCGGCAGACCCTTAGGCCTCAAGATAGGTGACTGACTCCACAGAGTTCAGTCAGGTCGAGCTGCTGTGTCAGGGTCAGGCTTCTATGTTTTGGTAAGGCAGTGGGCACACAGGAATGCTAGCTCTACTCAGAAACTGTTGGCCCCAGCGGTACTCACCTCCACCCTGTGCTGCAGGAGGGTAGGTTCTGAGGCCAAGCTCTGGGAGTATTCCTTCCGGTGCACTGTGGGTACAAAGTCAAGGGCAGTGGGCAGCAGAAGGGAGGTGAGGCTTGGACAATTGCAGGGATAGTGGAGAAGATGGGGTTTGGAGAGCTTGGCCCAGAGTGGGACTGAGCAGGGAAGGAAAGGAATGAAGCTTACAGTAGATGGCTCTGCTGCTGGGCCGGGACATGTCGACACTGCTGAGGACAGCTTCCTAGAATCACAATAAACCAGAGACAGTCATCGGACTAAGGAACAGGAGTACAAGGCTTGGCTGCTGTTGCTCTGACCTGGGGACTCTGTGACCAGAACTAAAGCCCTTGACTCCAGGGGACCAATCTAGCCATCTGATGTCCTGCTCCAGAAGTCCTCATCTTGTTAGGTTTGGAGACCATGGATCAGGGGAGGAGGGGCCTGCCTGGGGCAGGGGGCACTACATGGATGGCTTCCCATTATTTGAATCTGGGCTCAGATCTTACTCTGGGAGTAGATGTGAAAGAGACCATGAATGAGTTGCTTCTGTTGGGAGGGCAGAGGCCTCAGTTACAGTAGCAAGCCCTGTTTTAATTCTGCAAATAGGGAGGAAGCTCCCAGCTAATGACCCTGCCTGGTGTGTGTGTGTGTGTGTGTGTGTGTGTGTGTGTGTGTGTGTGTGTGTGTGTGTGTTAGATTAGAGATAGAAGATAGACAGACTTGCGGTGGGAGGTGCTCTGTGGAACTTGCTAGGGACCTACACTCATCTGATGTCTGACCACCACTCCTGCCTCTTTTCCTTTTGGTGCTCCCAGATGCTCTCCCAGAGACCCTCCCCACCTGAACTCCCTAAATCCAGCTCACAGCCAACTGCCTGGTATAACCACAGCCTGCCCAGAGTGTTCCCAGATGCCATTGTCAGCGCTGCCCGTTCCCCCCTAACAACAGTAGTGGTCACAGCAGTCCTGACAACTGGTAATTCTCCAGCACCAAGTGGTGAGCGTAGCTTTAAGGGATTTGCCTCAGTGACCCAGCAAGTACTCAAAAGAACCCCAGACCTGAAGCTGTTATCCCCACTTCTCAGATGAGGACTCTGCCACTCAAAGAGGACAACAGGCCTAGGGTCACACTGATTGTTTAGTAGGGAAATGAACCGGAACTATGTGGCTTACAAATGTGTCCCTGTTACTAGGTAGTGGGTCATAGAGGAGGGCCGCACTAGAACACACATCTTTTGAGATGGAGTGGAATTAAATGTCATGCAGTTGTATGTGCTGGGTGTGTGTGTGTGTGTGTCAAGAGAATGTGTTATCCATGTGCCTTTAACACAGTTTTGTGCGTCTTCATGTATCGATCGGCTTGGCACACTTGGGTTCTTTGTAACCCTGGAATATCCTGACCAAAGTGTAAGGGAGCACCCACGCCCATATATGGGGACTGTTATGAAAATGATAGAGAGCGGGTAAGGTGACTCACAGGTGAAAAAATTATTCTCCAAGTGAGCGTCATGGCAACACAGACAAGCAGCTGATCTCTGTTCCCCTATCAGGGAGAGCCCCTTTCCTAGAAGAGCAAAGGGTGCTAGAATCCTGTTCCTTTCCTCTACCTTCCGTCACCCTCTAGGCTGTGGCATTCAATTCCTGCTTCTAAATGGAAGAAAAAGGAGCCCTTTTCAGATTAGCCCTGTCCCAGTCTTCCACATCAGGATGGTCCCTATAGGTCACCAGGGGCTCCTGTTGGCTGGTAGAGATAACAGCTACTGCTAAAGAAACTACACTCCAGGGCTGGGGGCTGTTTGACCTGCCTGGGCCTTTTTAAGGTCAGGCATTGGCCTTTGCTCTCCCTTGTATACATAGGTATGTATAGAGCAAGGAAGGAATATTTATAAGGCTGACCTTGGAGGAAGCCTTCTAGAGCTCCTTGCCTTTCCTGGTCTCCAGCAGGTGTCTAAGTTCCCGAGGCTAATCCTTGCTCCTGAATCTAAGAAGATACCACAAGATGTCCCAACCATAGGAAGCCACAGCGGTGTCCATGCTGGCCCCAGGATCTCCAATCCTTGCTATTCGCTGGAGATAGGCTCTTACCTGATTCCCAGTGCAGTCTGGTGTCTGGTCTCCCAAGGAAGCCGATGCTTGAGCCAGTGGTCCAGTGTTGTCCGAGGGAGTTCTGTTTTGGCTTCTCTGCCAGCGCCGCAGGCAGAGACCTACTGGTGATCAGGTGGCCTGAGAGCCAGGAAGCAGGCTTTGAGGAAGCCACACCTGTGGTCTTTGGACTCTAGAGGGCGGGGAGGCCTTTCAGGCCACCAACCGCACAGCACTGTAGTGGACCTAAGTAAGTATGCTGACAGGTGCCAGAGCCTCACCAGAGACCCCTGTTCCCCAGCTTCCTCCTTGTTGGCCTCTGGCCTCGGGTGTGGCCCCTCATCTCCCTACCTTTTACATATCTCCTCTGGGGCCCCTGGATTAGCATCAGGCACTGGGGCCACAAACAAGAAAAGGAATATGTGGTCTCGTGAGCCTAGTTTCTGAGTTAGGGACAGGCTACTGATGGACCAGAGGCCCAAGCAAAGCTTTGGGTTGGTACGTGTGTTTTATGCTAATGTGCTGCACTCATGGGTGTGGTGTGTGCCCAAGTCTTGCCTGTGAATAGAACATGGCCTGTCAGAGGAGTTGAGCTAGGGTCACTTGGGCATGACAATGAGGGTTCTTTCGTCCTGGTCATGTCCACCTTCTGTCCCCTCTCTACCCTGGCCACACTTGTTCTTTACTCTTTCTTCCTCACCTTGCCCTACCCTAAATAGATAGATACCTTCAAACCAAGGCCTCCCTTCGATATTCAAGAACCCGCCTAGTACCTGCAAGTTGCATTGTTTAAAAACCTCCTATAGTGCCTGGAGCAGGCCAGACTTCTTACCTTCTGGAAACTCATAGCTGGGAGTAGGAAGTCAGACATAAACAGACATGAAAGGAATGAGGCAGAAGTAGAAGGAAGGGGGGATGGGCAGGGATGCTCATGTGGGAGCTAGGCCTCTTGGGACAGAGCCTCAGGCCCTGTTGGGGTTAGGATGTGTGGAGAAGACTCATGCGGATCATATAACTCGCCTACAGTCAGGATTCTGTCCTTGGCTTCCTCAGGACCCACTGAGAGATGATGTCCTGCTCCCAACATTCATGCAGCATTGTTCTGATGGCCTTAGAGTCCAGGGACCTAGGAAGGACCTGAATTGGTATGAGCCCCCAGGGAAGTCCATTGGGCAGCCAATTTCTGGGGCCTAGAGGTCAAACTGCCTGTTGGATCAGCACCACGCCATGATCCTATGTGAACTAGCCCTCTAGACCTCCCTGGGCCTTCTCTTGGTTGGGGTCTTAGCCACATGTACCGCTTCCAGGTTTGAATGACCTACTCTTTATTGCCTTCCCTCATCAAGGCCATAGTCATATTTCATTCTCAGGCTTGGCTTGGGTGACCAGCCAGGACCTCATTCTTCCCAACTCAGACCAGACCCTGTCTCTCAAGTCAACGTAAACAGAGCAAGGATTTCCACAGGTTACCTGGAAACAGAGTTGGGCAGAGACTCAACCCACAATAGAGACCTAGCCGACATCTTTGGACTAGGATGAGTACCAGCAGGAACTCTCAATATCGTGAACTCCATGATCCTTTGGGTGTCCTTAGAGTTGTGGGACTGGAGCTTTTTGGTGCCAGGCGCTTGGAAGTTGACTAGAGCAGGGCATTAGGAAGCACAGAGAGGCCAGGCCACTCACTTCTAGGGATGGGGAAGGGAGCTTCTTTGGGAAGACAGTTCTGAGTCCCAAGCAATCCTGGCTGTGAATGAGGAGCTGGGGCTTGGGTGGGAAGGAAATAGAACTCAGAGAGAATCTTCCTGGAAGTGAGGCTACAGAGACTGGGGGAACTCTCGTTGTTCATCCATTAGTTTGCCCCGCAGCTTCCTGCCAGGCACCGTGCCAGGCGCTAGAACACACACTTGTGAGTCACAGTCACTTCAAAATACAGCTCATCACCTCCCTCTAAATATCTCATGCCCTTCTGCCATGGTCCCACCTGTGGGTGTCCCACGGGGGAACTGGAGTCATTCATTAGTCCCCCTTCAGCCCTTACATCAGCCAGCCCCACCGCCCCATGTGTGGGCTCCTCCTCAGTACGCAGACCATCCCTCCTCTCCCACTCTGTGGTCATCTCCTTCAGACTGTCAGATTGTCTGCCTCTGACTACAACAGTCCAATAACTTGTCACCTTGCCTCCACCCTCGTTCTTATTAATCCTGCCTCCTTGGCTGTGGATGGATAAAGATCTTCCTTGAGTGGGGATTTGATTATTCATTTTTGAACCAAAACCACTTCAGCTCCCCTTGAGTCCCTCCTTGAAGTCCAGGTTCCTGCTGTAAATACGCCTTATCTCCCACCACCTGATGCTACTTGGACTTTACCCTGCACTTGGAGGACATTTTGTAATCCTATTTGAGTCATGCCTCTGCACCTGACTGGGTGCTGTCTCTGCCTAGGATACCGATTGGAAACAGTCTTCAGGTGACTCTTGCCTTCTGAGAAACCTCCTTCTCTCTGCCTAGGGATGTGATGATTCTGGCCTTTGGCTCCAGATACCTGCTACGTGTGTCATTCTGTGAGTGCCTGCATCACACTGAGGTCTGTGGCCCCATCTCTGAGTCTCTATGACGACCGAGATGAGAATGAGTCGTAAACAAACATTGCATGGTGCTGTGGAAGGCACAAATGGCTATGTTCTGTCTGTTTGAGTGCATCAGAAAGACACTCTGAGGGGCAATTGATGGTGTCAACCTTTGAGGCCAGAAAGGATTCCAGCGAAGAAAAGAAGAGGGAAGGGGATGTCAGGTAGAAGTTATAACAATAATTTGGGGTGGAGAGGTGAAACGCATGGTGAGAAGCTGGGTGTGACCATATCCCAAACTTACTCCCCCTCCTAGTGTGTGTGTATGTGTGTGTGTGTCTATGTGCATGTGTGTGTTCATGTGTTTGTGTGTGTGTGTATGTATGTGTGTGCATGTGTGTGTATGTGTGTGAGTATGTATGTGTATGTATGTGTGTGTATGTGGTGTATGTATGTGTGTATGTGGTGTATGTATGTGTATGTGTGTGTATGTGTGTGTATGTGTGTGTATGTATGTGTGTGCATGTGTGTGTATGTGTGTGTATGTGGTGTATGTATGTGTGAGTGTGTGTGTGTGTGTGTGTGTGTGTGTGTGCACATGCAGCAGCAGATAATAGGGTATGTGTATTTCTTCATCACTTATTAGTAGAAGACTCTTGAGATTTTTACAGAAGTGACTTCTGCTGTAGCCTGGAAGGCTTTGCCATTTGTGGCTGTTCATTATACAAAAAGGCTACCGATGGGGACTTCAGCATGCACATAGGTCTCAAAATGAAGGGACCAAGGAGCCCTCAGAGCCATCTTTACCCAGGAAGAAGGCCTGGATCCCTTAGAAGTGCCAGAATGGGCTCTGTTGAGGTGTCAAACTCCAAGGGCTGTGGAGGAAGAAGCTCTTTATTGGAATGCGGTGGGTAGGTGGGGGGAACAGTTCTCTGAGCAAACAAAGGAGTGGACCAGAGAGATGAAGGTCCCTTCCCCGGGAGCTTACATCTCCGAGGTAGAAGAGACAAATTCACACAATGATAATAACCAGGTTCCTGAAAAGCAAGGGAGGACAATGTGGGAGGGGTACGGATTGTAGTGTGAGGGTATGAAGGTTGGGAAGAAGTTGGGGTACACGACCTCAGAACCTTGGGAAGAAGGAGCTGGGTCTCATGAAACAAAGCAGTGGGTGAGAGTCAGAAAAGATCAGCCAGGCAAAGGTCATGTGGCTGGAAGGGAATCCAGATAGACTGGGTATGGGAGTGGCAGCCCAGGGTGGTAGGCAGTGGCCAGAACACGTGGCCCATGGTCTTGCTGGAGTCTGGCTTCCATTCAGGATTGTGGGAGGACACTGAGGTTTGAAGTGGAGGAGTGGCATGTTCTGATTTGTGCACTGTAGTTTTTTGCCTTTGCCTGGGCTGGGAGGATGTGTTGGAATGAGGTGGGAGGGTGAGCTGAGGAGAACCGCAGGGACCTGGATGGGAAGTGGGCAGTGAAGACAGCCTGGCTGCAGATGCACCGGAGACAAAGGTGCTATTGTAGAGCAGAGGACTGGAAGAGGGAGGGAGCACGCAGAGGAGCCGGGGTTTGGACTTGGAACACTGGGTGGTTCTGGCACATTTGGTGCAGACGTCGGGGAGGATGGTTGAGCAGAGAGATTCAGGCTCACCTCAGTGCTACTCACCCCCTTTTAAAATAAAACCCAGGAAATGCATAATAGAAAAATCACCAAGTTTTGTTAGAGGCCATGCTGCTGATCAACGATCAGTGATGAGCAGTAGCCTTACTGTGGATAATGACTCTGCCCTGAGAGTTTTGAGGATGGCATTCACCTTGTTAGTTTCAGGCACTCGAAGGAAACTTCTGTCAAAAAGCATTGGCAGGGGGTGGAGATGGCACAGTGGTTAAGAGCACGGGATGCTCTTCCAGAGGACCCAGGTTCCATACCCAGCACCCATCTGGCCACTCACAACCATCTCTAACTCCAGATTAAGGGGGTTCTGACGCCTGCCTTCAGAAGGCACTGTGCTTGCATACTTGTGATACATAGACATTACACGCAGGGAAACACCCACCCACGTTATCAAAGAAATCTTTCAAAAGAAGCATTGACTGTCTTCTTGGGCTGGCGGATGTTGATAAGAGGATGAAGAAGGGGTAAAAGGCCTGGCATCTCTGTCTTCAGCTCACATCTGACTCATTTATTACTACCTGACCGCTGGTGTCTTACAGTTTCTACTGCTGTGATAAACACCAAAATGGGAGTTGGGGAGGAAAGGGTTTATTTGTCTTACACTTCCATATTTATTCAAAAAAAAGTCAGAATTGGAACTCAAGACAGGCCAGGAACCTCGAGACAGGAGCTGATTCGGAGGCCATGGAGGGGTGCTGCTTACTGGCTTGCTCCTCAGGGCTTGCTCAGCCTGCTTTCTTGGACAACCTAAGATCGCCAGCCCAGGGGTGCCTGCACCCACAATGGACTGGGTTCTCCCACAGCAATCAGGCAAACCAACGTGGTGGGCAAGAATCCACTAGTAATCCTAAGAGTTGAGAGAAAGTTTTGTTTTCTGAGAGGAGGCCAGCACCATGTTGATGTCTGGAGCTCAGGAATTTTAAACAAAGCCCGGTAGGTCCCCTGCTGTGATAAGTAGTGACAGCTCAGAGAGTTAGAGATTAAAAGCTGCTTTTTAAAGAAAGTTGTTTAGAAAGTCTTTCAGGATACTCATATTCCTTCTAACATGGGCTCCACAGGAATTTTGGGTTAAAAAATCCCAGTTAGACAAGCTACTTCTTAATGACAGGTATTATTAGAAGGTGATTAAGTCTGTTTTTAAGAAGAGAGTACAGAGATTATCCGAATCATGTGGGGATTTTCACCCACGGTTTGGAATTTAGGGAAAAATTAGTTACTCCAAGTAGAAAATTATGATATTTACAAGTTATTAAGGTTAAATAAAAATCTGAAGCTCCGGGTAGAGAGCTTGACAGATTGATATATTTTGGGGTAAAGTCCTGGTTTGATAAGTTGCTTATTTGGTATTAGAATTGATAGAAGGTGTTTAATTTGTTTTATGAATTACCCCGCTAAAGGCCATATAGCTCATTAAGGCTGGCCAGCGAGGGTTTGTGGTTATTTTTGATATTTTCCACAACAGGAAGCTCAGATTCTCTTAAAGTGGGCTCCACAGGAATTTTGGGTTATATTCCTGATATGACAGATTTAAAAAGCCTGACAGGCTCACACACTATTGTTTAGATTACTTCCTTCTTTAAAATTGTTTAATCTTCATAATGGGTGTGGCTTTTGAGTTTTATGGTTATATTATTACTCTGGGAGAGAGTGCAAGATACAAGCTTTTCTGGTTACAGACTAGAGAACACAGTATTTTGGGAGAAAGGTTTTGGTTTTGCATTTTTAAAAACGGTAATTAGACTCTGAAAACCTCATATAGTCATACTGATCAGATTTGAGAGGAGACCACCTGAAAAGCTAGATTCAAGAGAATCAAACCAAAAGATATCTCTATTCTTTTGTCTTGAGAATTATGTTTTGCAGAATGTACCTACTTTGATTCCTGGTCTCAAGGACTTTCAGCTGGGTCCAGTCAAGACACACATCCAGCTACAACATTTGCTCCATTTTCCCTACTCCCTACCCCCCAAGGATACCTCAATGCTCACATACAACTTGAAGAAGTTATTGAAGAGTCGTCGCCCAGATTCCCTGGACTTTTGGGGGGCTGAAAGTGGTTATTCTGAGGTTGTTTTTACGAGGAAATTAGAAATGATTGTAATTTAACAGATTGAGTTGCATAGCCATAATCTCATTTGGTAACTAAGCTAAAACCGTATCTTTGCCTTGGTATAGAAACTATTTGTTAAAAAAGTTTAAAAGGACAAGGTTTAGAGCCAGTCCTTCTATTGGTGCCACAATAGAGTTGATTACACATGTGAGATAAGGGCCAAATAACAAATTCATGGCTCTGAGTTTGTTAGAATACTTTCAAGATAATAAGACAGTAAGTAGACAACAGCCCAGATGGCCATATATAGATAGATGGTTTTCAAAATCGTCAGAACTCCACAAATAATAAGATGTAAAGTTATTTATCTTTGGTTGAGACATATCTGCTCCTAACAGTTCCCCTTTGGAGGATTTAATAAAGAAATTGAGGATCTCTACCTCCAGGTGAGGCAATACG